>NC_090322.1:179534726-179882851 GCF_040869045.1 Eurosta solidaginis | reverse complement strand
AAGGATGGGCCAAACTTGAAATGGAACACTAGTGCTGAATTTGCTGTCAGGAGCTTGATGAAAGCCGCGACCCTGTAGCATCTTCCGGTTAAAAGTCACCTGGATTAAGGAAGCGATAACGTAGTAGGATCGCGGATGGCTTGGGAGTGACTCGCCTCCTATTGTTTTCAGATTATAATCATCTGTATTGTTGTGTTAACAATAGTATAATTAGAAAATTTTCTGATCGGGGTTTTTCTGGCCCCCTGTGTGTCAGTCTTGCACAGATGAACCTCGATTCAGCTAAGCAAATTGTGGGAAGACGCTACCCTTTGCAGGAAACGGACGGCAGGCGGTCTGCTGAAATTTTTGGGTTCATTTATCTTTGGTGATTTGACGGACAAATGCTGGAGGGTATGAGGAACTTTTTAATTTACTCGAAAACATTTTTTGACGAGGATAATTGTTTAGCTACTTTATGCTTTACTGTCCAGGGTTTACCAGAACCAGGAGAAAATATTTCGATCTGAGCTTGCGCAGATATTCAGAGGATATTCAGCGTAGACACTTCTCTTATTTCAAACTAAATGAGCGGTACGCAGCGATGAACTAAGTTGTTATAGCTGCCGTCTTGATTAGAGGTCATACCTGCCGGTGGATGCCAAATTGGCAACCATAAAATGATTAAATTCATTGCTCACATGTTCGTATTTTTTGTGTTTGCCGGATCAGCTTTAATATTACGGCGTCTCTTGAGCAAATGAGCAACCAAGTTGCAGAGTTCAGGCAACTCTTAAATAGGCTTTAATTAATTCAGAGTTCCTTTGTGCATGCTATTATGTACCACCAATATTTATTCCACATAAAGTCAAATGAAATTATTTTTTAATTAATCGCGTAGTTCATCGTTTATTTAATTGTATGTGCTGGTCCAATCGTCTATTGTTGGAAATTAAGTATATTGGTACCGAGTATGAGTTACACTGACGAAATCCAGGTAAAAACTGAATTGAGTGGGGTCCTTGAACTTCTAGGGGAAGGCTACTCAACTTAAGAAGGCCGATCCTACTTCTATTATCTGTTTGTCTTGAAGTTAGGCTTGGTTAAAATGGTCGGTCTATAAGGACAGAATGCGTCCATAGTATTCCCAGAAGCTCCTTCGACTACCAAACTTACCAACCAGGTCAAGATCTTGTATTTATGTTGTAAAATAGCTCCGCCCGCTTGTTTGATCCTATAAGATATTTTGAGTCCATACAACTTATTGCTTTCTACAGCTGAAGTTTTGCTGAAGTTTCAAAATTGATCACAGAGCTTGCTCAATCATTTCGTCCTGCAATACGAGACCAAACGTAAAAGCAAGAGATGTAAATGTAGCCATTTATATCAGCTTCACTTCTATGCTTGTATGTACGTAGCTCTTATAAAAAAAAAAAAAGTAAAGAAGGTTGAGTTCGGGTGTAACCGAACATTATATACTCAGCTGAGAGCTATGGAGACAAAATAAGGGAAATTCACCATGTAGGAAAATGAACCTAGGGTAACACTGGAATGTGTTTGTATGATACGTGTATCAAATGGAAGGTATTAAAGAGTATTTTAAAAGAGAGTGGGCCATAGTTCTATAGGTGAACGGCATTTATAGCTGACCCTAGAATTTGTTTGTACGAATGGGTATCTAATGAAAGGTATTAATGAGGGTTTTAAAAGGGAGTGGCCCTTAGTTGTGTATGTGAAGGCGTTTTCGAGATATCAACCAAAATGTGGACCAGGGCGACCCAGAACATCATCTGTCGGGTACCGCTAATTTATTTATATATATAATACAACGAACAGTACCAAGATTCCAAGGGCTTTTGATTTCGCCCAGTAGAACTTTTTCATTTTCTTCTACTTAATATGTTAGGTGTCACACCCATTTTACAAAGTTTTTTTCTAAAGTTATATTTTGCGTCAATAAACCAATCCAATTATCTTTTTTTCATATTTGGTATAGAGTTATAGCATTTTTTAAATTTTTCGTAATTTTCGATATCGAAAAAGAGGGCGTGGTCATAGTCGAATTTCGGCCATTTTTTATACCAAGATAAAGTGAGTTCAGATAAGTACGTGAACTGAGTTTAGTAAAGATATATCGATTTTTGCTCAAGTTATCGTATTAACGGCCGAGCGGAAGGACAGACGGTCGACTGTGTATAAAAACTGGGCGTGGCTTCAACCGATTTCGCCCATTCAGAAAACAGTTATCGTCCTAGAATCTAAGCCCCTACCAAATTTCACAAGGATTATTAATTTTTGTTCGACTTATGGCATTAAAAGTATCCTAGACAAATTAAATGAAAAAGGGCGGGGCCACGCCCATTTTGATATTTTCTTTTATTTTTGTATTTTGTTGCACCATATCATTACTGGAGTTGAATGTTTACATAATTTACTTATATACTGTAAAGATATTAAATTTTTTGTTAAAATTTGACTTAAAAATTTTTTTTAAGTGGGCGTGGTCGTTCTCCGATTTTAATAATTTTTATTGAGCATATATATGTAATAGGGGTAACATTCCTGCCAAATTTCATCATGATATCTTCAACGACTGCCAAATTACAGCTTGTAAATCTTTTAAATTACCTTATTTTAAAAGTGGGCGGTGGTACGCCCATTGTCCAAAATTTTACTAATTTTATATTCTGCGTCATAAGTTCAACCCACCTACCAAGTGTCATCGCTTTATCCGTCTGTGGTAATGAATTATCGCACTTTTTCGGTTTTTCGAAATTTTCGATATCGAAAAAGTTGGCATGGTTATAGTCCGATATCGTTCATTTTAAATGAGTGCCCAGAAACCTACATACCAAATGTCATCAAAATGCCACAAAATTTACTCAAGTTATCGTGTTAACGGACAGACGGACGGACGTACGGGCGGACGGACGGAGGCATATGGCTCAATCAAATTTTTTTTCAATCCTGATGTTTTTGATATATGGAAACCTATATCTATCTCGATTCCTTTATACCTGTACAACCAACCGTTATCCAATCAAAGTTAATATACTCTGTGAGCTCTGCTCAACTGAGTATAAAAACAATGTTACGCATAGGCATCTGTATCCGACTTTTCAGCTGGCACGGAGCTGTTTGCGTGCAAATGGTTGATTTTTAATAAAACAACAAGTTTCTTTCCTTGCAGCCGTAGTGTTTGCTGCAAGTCTTTCCTGATTGATTGATTGTGAGCAAATCTAGCCCCTTATTTATTGTACACAACTCAATTGGGGCGTCTATCGTATATGTATTCTTCGAGGATTGCACCCTTCCTTACCATCTTATATGTGCTTTCATCATCATCTATTTCAATGTGGCCAAGGATACATAAGTAAAATTCTCCATATCCCAATCCTTAATCCTTGCATTAGTTTGAGTTCCCTGGTTCAAACATATTTCAGATCGACCGGTATTTCTGCACCTATGCAGTGATCCTTGACTTTGGTTGCAACCTCAGCATTCCAATAGCAGCAGAAGCATGGGATCAAGTAGTATTTCCCGCCAATGTTAGTGATGCTCTGCTTCTACTGTCATACCGCCCTATTTTGTAACTGCACCAAGGTCTAAAGACTTTTAAATGGGCGGGTGGAGAAGGCCCCAGCTTAGGTTATAATTGTTAAATTTTTGTGTGGCTGTCGCCAAACAAGAACGGCATAATAATGGAATAGGTTGACAATCGCCGTTTATACCCAATATGAGTAAAGGCGTCAGATTGCGCGTATGCCCGACAGTTCTTCATCTCTTTATTGTAACGATTCGCAGACTTAGGTAATGGGGAGTTTATCGAATTTGATATTGACAAATAATACAATTATACACTAGCCCGTTTGCCTGTTAAATAAACAAAATTCACTCTGGATAGGTGATGTTGAGTTTGGAGCATTTTTTTCTCTGCGTAGAGTGCACCTGAAGTTTTTTTCGTTCTGTCATCTACATACATGGAGTTTCCAGGAAAGTATGCTACTTATTGAGATTCATAAAAAGTTTGTAATGTTTTTATTTTGTAGGAAGGGTTCATAGTATGCAGTCGTTCCAGCAGTTCCAGTTTTGAGATTTTGTAGACAACCCCGACAAAGTCTAGAAAGATGCTCAAGGAAAAGGATACTCAGCTCTTTCGCACGAATTTCTGATACAAAGTGTGTCTCAAGAAATGCCGCGTGGGATTCTTCGCTCTTATATGAGCACTCCCCACTCTCCTTCCTTATCAGTTTCTGTAACATTTTATTATTTTTTAGGACTATCTGCAGTTTACCTGTTTCGCTAGAGCGTTGGTCTTATTTATTTCACGTATAAAAATTGCCAACAGATTCCTTTCCACGTCCCAGCATGTATCTATTTTCATAGTATCTGTTCGCTTTTAAAAGGGCTTACACCCTTTCTCCATTTGATGGCTTTATGTTTGCCCTTGAATTGCTCAGGGGAAGCGATTTGGCACAAGCGCATAGTGCTTAGCATCCGCGAATATTAAGAGCTGCGCTTTGCTCCTTCCTTGTGAATCCACGTGTTGAATTCTTCTTCTTAACTCCGTTTAATTTGTTGAACTCTTCTGTAGGGGTACCCAGTTATGCAGAACGTAGCAAAATATAGGAGAAGTTTCTCTTTTTGCTGCCGGTCGAGCGAGCCAAGAAACCGCCAGACGAGATCCATGGCTCCTGAATTTACGCCACGTTGAATCCACTCTCTTCGAGAATTGAAATGAATCGCTCGACGCCATTTTAATGTGTCCGCAGTATTATTGGTTACGACACCTCAAACTATGCGCTGTGTCTAGTAATTTCATGCTTGCGATGATGTGCCACCTTCTCCAAGCAGAATTGTACCACCCCGCTCATTCCAATGTTGGCAGCTATGTACTCGATTACTCTCGCTACTCCCTGTTCATGATACTAAGAAGCTTCATCTTTACAGATCTCCACTTTTCTGTAGACATATACTCATGTAAGTGGCCACGATCTACTAAAACCAAAATCGGTGATTACTTCGCCACTTCATACATGCTCTCGAGAATGGCCGGAGTCACAGTGTTAACTCGCATTTGCTGCTCAAATTGATGTTTTATATTTGTGAAAGGTATAAAAAGAAATATCTTGTACAATATTTAATTTGAATTGCGCATAGTTTGCACACACAGAACAGAAATCGGAGAGAACACCTCAGAAAATTTTGCACGTTATTAAGAGGGTTATGAGTTTCCGCACATAAATAACGTATGCGTGTGTAATGACAACATTTTGTGCTCATTTAGTGCACAATAACTCAAGCGACAACAAAGTGCCTGTCTGACCTCCAATCAAATTACGCCTCTCCTTGCTAACGCCTGAATATTTTTTTGAAACCATGAGCTTCCCACCTGCTGCATCCAAGCGCTTTCATCAAATATACATACGTAACGTTTTGCTTGTTAGATGCACATAAATGTGTACATAAAACTACCTACATATGTACATGCCTACACTTTGCTGATCAAGCGACGCAATGTCAAATGTGACGTCATTGCAATCGACGGTTGATGACAGCAATACAATAATAAACAACAATAATAAAAAACATAATGTCTTTTTCCATTTAGTAGTAGTTGTTGTTCTCCACTGTATGCGTCGTCGTGATAAGGCAGTTTCAGCTGCTGTAAAATGTAAGCCCGGCAATATTTTCTATTTGCTATGCCGAATTAGTGGACAATGTGGCAGTAACAACAACAAAAAATATGAAGCACATCAATTGTTCTAGCGTCTAGTTGAGAGTACGTATATATGTATATGTTCGTTAATTTATTTGACTTTAATACAGTTGTTATTTTGTTTTCAGCGCTCTAGGCTACCACAAGGCTGCACATATTTACATATGTATGTATATGTACAGCATTTGTGTCAAACTACCTGCAGCGGTCGGGGTAATTGTACAACTCGCTTGTTGCAGTAAGGACATGAAGCATGCAGATCCACCTTGCGTATTCTTCTGTCAAACGGGTAATTACTTCTTCAACATTTGCACTATGCAGCGTGGTTGAAGGAAAATTTACTCTTATTTCCCAAAAGCGCGAGTAGACATTTTTCTCTTACTGCCATTCTGCGCATGCTCAAATGCTACGCTCACTTAGCTGTCTATTTTATAATTTATTATACCGGCGATTTTGCATGCCGTAACCTATTTTTTATACAAACAAACATATATACACAACAACATGTGCATACATACACATACACATCAACAAAGAGCTAAATATAAAACATTTCTAGTAATATAAATATAGTTTGTGTACACATATCAGATGCATCTAGGTAATCTAGGTAAAATAAAATATCATTAAAATCATCACCATAATAGCCTTAGATTTAGATACCAAAGGTAGCTCTAAATGTATAGTCTTACATTTTTTATTCTATCATGATTATGACGGTTTAAAATCTTTTTTATACTCAGTTGAGCAGAGCTCACAGAGTATAATAACTTTGATTGGATAACGGTTGGTTGTGCAGGTATAAAGGAATCGAGATAGATATAGACTTCCATATATCAAAATCATCAGTATCGAAAAAAAATTCGATTGAGCCATGTCCGTCCGTCCGTCAGTCCGTCCGTCCGTCTGTCCGTTAACACGATAACTTGAGTAACTTTTGAGGTATCTTGATGAAATTTGGTATGTAGGTTCCTGAGCACTCATCTCAGATCGCTATTTAAAATGAACGATATCGGACTATAACCACGCACACTTTTTCGATATCGAAAATTTCGAAAAACCGAAAAAATGCGATAATTCATTACCAAAGACAGATAAAGCGATGAAACTTGGTAGGTGAGTTGAACTTGTGACGCAGAATTGAAAATTAGTAAAATTTTGGACAATGGGCGTAACACCGCCCACTTTTAAAAGAAGGTGATTTAAAAGTTTTGCAAGCTGTAATTTGGCAGTCGTTGAAGATATCATGATGAAATTTTGAAGGAAAGTTTATCCTATTATTATATATATGCTTAATAAAAATTTGCAAAATCGGAGAACGACATCGCCCACTTTAAAAGTCAAATTTAAAAAGAAAGTTAATATCTTTACAGTATATAAGTAAATTATGCCAACATTCAACTCCAGTAATGATATGGTGCAAAAAAATACAAAAATAAAAGAAAATTTCAAAATGGGCGTGGCTCCGCCCTTTTTCGTTTAATTTTTCTAGGATACTTTTAATGCCATAAGTCGAACAAAAATTCACAAATCCTTGTGAAATTTGGTAAGAGTATAGCTTCTATGACTATAACTATTTTCTGTAAAAATGGGTGAACTCGGTTGAAGCCACGCCCTGTTTTTATACACAGTCGACCGTCTGTCCTTCCGCTCGGCCGTTACCACGATAACTTGAGCAAAACGTACTTATCTAAACTCACTTTGTATTGGTAAAAAAATGGCCGAAATCCGGCTATGACCACACCCACTTTTGCGATATCGAAAATTACGAAAAATGAAAGAAATGCCATAATTCTATACCAAATACGAAAAAAGGGATGAAACATGGTATTTGGATTAGTTTATTGACGCAAAATATAACATTGGAAAAAAAACTTTGTAAAATGGGGGTGACACCTACCATATTAAGTAGAAGAAAATGAAAAAGTTCTGCAGGGCGAAATCAAAAGCCATTGGAATCTTGGCAGGAATACTGTTCGTGGTATTACATATATAAATAAATTAGCGGTACCCGACAGATGATGATCTGGGTCACCCTGGTCCACATTTTGGTAGATATATCGAAAACGCCTTCACATATACAACTACCACCACTCCCTTTTAAAACCCTCATTAATACCTTTAATTTGATACCTATATCGTACAAACATATTATAGAGTCACCCCTGGTCCACCTTTATGGCGATATCGCGAAAAGGCTTCCACCTATACAACTAAAGTCCACGCCCTTTCAAAATACTCATTAACACCTTTCATTTGATACACATGTCATACAAACACATTACAGGGTTACCTTAGTTTCATTTTCCTACATGGTGATTTTCCCTTATTTTGTCTCCATAGCTCTCAACTGAGTATGTAATGTTCGGTTACACCCGAACTTAGCCTTCCTTACTTGTTTATTTTATATTTATCTTAAAAATCGTTTATGTATGTACATGTGTTCACTATATATTTCTTATCTTATGCATCCGATTATTTGGAGTTTACGAACGGGATAAGATTATTGTTCAGCCCCATTCATGAAAGGTATGAAGTCTTCGGCACAGCCGTCCTTACTTGTTTATTCTATCATGATTATGACGATTTAAAATCTTTCTTTTTTCTAGTTATCATACATATGCCTGTTTACAAATACATACGAAAGTTACTTTTGTTCAATTGTTTAACTCTGACACACCTTGCAAATTTCCCAGTATTTCGCAATTGTCTAATTTTGAAGAGTATTAAATATACACGGTGCCAAGCAAATTTTTCACAGTAAATCAGCTGTCATTATTGTGCTTGAAGGTATGTGTTTAAACACAAACAGGGATTATAAATTTTGTTTTTTATTTTGCCATCGGAAGATACAAATTTTAGTTTTTTTTATGTGTAAACTCACTTGCTCGCGGTATGAGCGAATGAGAATGTTAGCGTGTTGATGTTGTTTTAGCGATAAAGGCACTTCCTGACGATTTTGGGGAGTGTTGTCTATATTGATGGTCTTTTGCCGAATATGTGCCGTTAAGTGCCGAATGTCAAAAATAGCTGCGGCGGCAGCGGTAGCGGCGCTCGGCGCGTTATTATATTTTCTACTCGTTTAAGACTGTCTAGGCCGTTTATTGTTCATGTCGAAAATTGGTCCTATATGGTCGAAAAGGGTATCTATGGATATCCATCACTGCAAGCTAAAAGGACCCAATTGCGAATTTCAACTCTTTCTAATCGTTCAAAAGTTATATAAAACAAGTAACGAAAAGTCTACGTTCGTGTGAAACCGAACATTACATGCCCAGCTGTACACTTAAAATGCTGTTCTTGCTTGTTTTGTGCGCTTAATAGTGTTACAAGACTGCGCAATAATACACACACATATGGTTCTATTCTAAATTAATTTTCGTTTAAAAGAAGAAAAAAGGATACAGCGGCTAACACCAATAACCTTGAACGGGTAATAATGCAGTTTTCCTTCAGGTGTGGGGATTTCCGTACTTTTCACAAGTAAGTATATACAACAAAAAGTATAAAAAGGGCAGGGTTATTAACGAAATTTTCCAACTTTTACTAGAAATGGTTTATTACCTGCATAATGCAATGCATTGTAAAAAAGGGGCAGTGCCGCGCCCATTTTTCAAGATTTGCATTTTTTCCCATTTCTTGTTATAATGGCACAAAATACGATTGGTACAAAACAATTTTTCGCTAAGATATAGCTTGTCGCTTTCGTTTACGACCCTCTTTAAAATCTTTTATATAAAAGTGGGCGTAGTCTTTAACCGATTTCGTCAATTTTTTCTAGGAATATTTCCGGCTAAAAGTAAAATTTTCGTACCCAATTTTATTACGATCCGTTAATTTTTCTTCGAGTTATGGCTCCAGAAACATAGAAAATTGCTTAGTCATAAAAGAGGCGGTGCCACGCCCATTTTTTTAAATTTAAAGTTTTTCCTATTTATTGTTATAAATCCACTTTGACAATGAAATACTATTGATATAGAACTCTTTTTTGCAAAGATATAGCTTATTTTATTCGACCATGACCCTTTTAAAAATCAAAAAGTTATATATATAAAAAGTGGGCGTGGTTATCATTCCGATTTCGCTCATTTTCAATACCAATCTATTCTGGGTCCAGAAAAGCTTGTGTGCCAAATTTGGTGAATATATCTTAATATTTACACAAGTTATCGTGTTAGCGGACAGACGGACGGACGGACAGATGGATATGGCTCAATTACATTTTTTTTGGATACTGATGATTTTGATATATGGAAGTATATATCTATCTCGATTCCTTTATATCTGTACAACCAACCGTTATCCAATCAAAGTTATAATACCCTGTGTACAAGTACAGCTGTGTATAAAAACGGGCGCTTTCAATGCCAGCTCAACGCCGATTTTGCATCACCGAATTCACCAAGTTATTTAAACAAAACATTTAAAGAAAAGTTATATAACAATCTTAAATGCTTTGCATAATTCCAGGGTTTAAATACTCCTTTCTTATGATCCTCACGTCATACTTAAGTTGAAGATATATGTACGTATGAAAAGGGTTTTAAAAATCTCTTGGCCTTATATTCAAACCTCTTTTGTTTATTTGCGAAAATTTGAAATAGCTTCTGAAATGTTAGTTTCGATTTTCACACTTCATCATTCAACACCCAAGCCTCCCGGTTTGACATTTCTTAGGCTTTGCGGCCCTATCTAAAACTAGTCCCCTGGAGCCTATCAACCAAGTTTAGATATCACCTACACGTTACGGCTCGTCTTACAAATGTACGTAGGCATATAAATTTACCAGGTGAGGCCTTGACCTTCCCAAGAAGACTCAATGTGGTAAAGCAAAAGCTTTCGGAGGACTGCAGTTACGCGGTCATTCATAATGAACTCTTATATCATGTGGTCGGAAAGTAATAGTTTGAACTGAGCATATAACCTTAACATCTTTCAACTAAAAATCGGTCGACTTTCGTCCTAAAATATTGTTTTGGTTTAAAGAAGACTTTTGAAATCAATATTTTGAAGACAAATTTATGCAAATTTTGGCCTAAATTTTATAACTTTAATCCAAGGACCTTGTAAAACTGAAATTATGTATATGCGCCGAAGATTATACGATTTGCAACTATGAGTTACGCAATGATATCCACCTAGACTGCTTATGTTTTCGAGGTCGGCATCCTTGGCCGAAAAGTGACTCCCTGACGTTTCAAGCTGTTTATTTGCTGTAGGTCGGCAGTATAGCGCACCACAAACATCCGCAAAAGTCTTCGGAGCTACACCTAGAGTTTCCAGGAAAGCGACGTCTACGAAGGTATTAGTTCAAAGTCGCAGACCTATAGCTTCTGTGCTGGCATATGGTGTGAGGGCTAGGAGGTGTGGTAGCGACTGTTGGTCGGGATTTGTAGTTCTTAAAACATTCGAAAAAACTGGAGGCGCCCTTTGGTGCGACCAACAGTAGGACGGCATAGATGCTAATCGTTAAAACTGTGCCGAGAGAATCATAACTATTGATAGACCATTAATAGCGGCCCTAAGTCGCCTTTGTGCGTGAACAGCAAGGAGGCACAAATGGTTTAAAGAAATCGTGTCGACGACGAGTATTAGAAGTTAGCTCAAAACTTCACCATCGATGAAACTACGCCTTGCACGAGGTATACGGATAGAAGTGAGATCATTTTAAGTATTTCTATTTTTTTCGGCAGACGAAGCAGTACCTGTCCCTGAAAACGGCGTTAGGTCCGAAGCCTCGCTGGAGCAAGTGAATGAAGGCCAGTCCCTCCGATATTTTGAGAAAAAATCCGCGGCTCTTTCCGAAATGGCCAAAAATTCGATTTACAATATATGGGGTATTCCATCCCATTTCGACCAATTTTGAACCCGACCCCTTTAGAATTGGCTGAAAGTTTTTATTCTTTTTCTAGCTTACGAAAGACGTTTTTCAGAATTTTTTAAAATTTTTTTATCCAACTGAAAAAAAGTTATGAATTTAAAAAAAAAAACGGTGTTTTTTTCAAAATGCTATAACTTTTTCAAAAATTTACCGTTTGGGATCTTTTTTTTTTTAAATTTGATTTTAAATGTACTTTTCGGAAAAAATACAAAAAAAAATGTTTAAAGTTTTTTTTTGTAATTTTTCAGTTTTTCGAGATTTTTCGAATTTCGCCATTTTTTTGTTTTCTCACAAAAAACTTCAATCAAATCTGCAATCATCCCCACTAATCCCGGAGTGGGCCGATAATTTTTTTTTTTTATTTAATTGAAACAAAAAACTTTAAAAATTTTTTTGTATTTTTTCCGAAAAGTACATTTAAAAACAAATTAAAAAAAAGAGATCCCAAACGGTCAATTTTTGAACAAAGTTAAAGCATTTTGAAAACAAAAACGGTGTTTTTTTAAAAATTCATAACTTTTTTTGAGTTGGATGAAAAAATTTGAAAAAATTCTGAAAAACGTCTTTCGTAAGCTAGAAAAAGAAGAAAAACTTTCAGCCAATTCTAAAGGGGTCGGGTTCAAAATTGGTTGAAATGGGATGGAATACCCCATATATAAACAAAGCCCTTCCTAAATATAAATTTTTTAAATAGAAAATTCAAGCTATTTTAAAGTAAGTAAGCCGGCGTCGTTGCCGATACACTAATCGGCATAAACTTCTAATCGGGAACGATTTACTCACGCAATCCATCGTAGAATCTTTTTTCGAAATTGCTATCATGCAATTCGACCGTGTTTCCGAACGTCCCCGAAAGTAATAAGTAAATTCGAAATTCGTACAGTGGCATCACTTAATTCACTCGGAGCGTAAACTTTTGACGTTTATTTGAAATTTTGTACTACAAGTCTTGCCAGCGGAGAAAATTTACGAAACACGAAAAATATTTAAAACAGACAGCCCCATCACGCAATCCATCGTAGCAATGTTACGAATTCGAATGTTACGAATCCCGAAAAAACAGTCTACGACGGATTGCGTGATTGGGCTGACTATGATCGCATTGAAACTTTTTAGCCATCCCGCCTCCCCACTCCCTAGCAGCATGCGAAGCTTAGGGTCACGAAAGCTTTGCCTGCTAAACAAATCGTATTCGCCACGGGTCGGTGAGGTTGTCAATTGAGTTGGAGAAGCTATAAATTCCGCTGGAAACCCATTGAAAAGATTAGGCCATACAATTCCTTGAATCATTTGGATATTATATTCGCCTTTTACGACAAACATTCCTGCCGTGAGTGTATTCCGAGCCATGCTGAGTGTTTGGCAAGACTCCGAGTGTATTTCTGCCATGTAAAACTTTTTAGTGAAAAAGGTCCCGTCCCGTCAATTTGTAGGAAAATCTTAAAGGAGCAGAGGCAAATCGGAAGAGAAGCTCGGCCTAAAATCTCTTCGGAGGTTATCGCACCTTACATTTTAATTTTTATATTCCAGGCCCCCTAAGCCGCTGGGGGAAAAATATCGGTAAGGTAGGTAGGTGTTAGAGTAGTATTTGGAATGGGTATTCTATACATGGGAATATAGCATCGCATCGTAAGTGTTCTCGCTAAACTGTAGATTGATGCGCGAGAAACGCACGTGGTAGAATTGATATGAGTGAAAACATATAGCAAATTAAGCAAGGCATAATTTTGTTATCGAATTGGTAATCGTTTGTTATCGACAAGTTAAAGACGAGTTATCGGCGTATTATAAGATTTCTATCAAAACCTAAGGTCATAAATGAGTAACCCATTCTTAAGCGATGAGCTATAAATTTTTTTCGAAAATTTATCGATTTTTTTTTATCGAATAGCCTAAATTACTTATCGAAAATTTATGGATATGTGATCACAAAGCTTTCGCATTGCTATCAAAAAGTTATTGTTTAATTATTTATTATTGCTTTCAAAAAGTGGTTGAAAAGTCATCGATACATCACTGAAAAGTTGACGATTTTTCATCTAAAAGTTATCGATTATTGATAGAAAACTTGCCAATATTTTATGTGATGTATCAAAATATTTAAAATGTTAACAATTTTTTATCGTTTTGGTACTGAAAAGTAAGCTGCTTTATTTACTGTCTCAGAAAAAACGGTAAACGCCTTTGCCTGGACGCACCCGGTGAACCCTGTTACAAATATACAATATCCCACTCTTGCAGAAGAAGAAAACACACTACCATTGGAGACAAAATACACCCTGGCCCAACTTTGTTCTGGATGCTATAACAAGTTAAGCTCTAACTTGTCCAGAGTCAATTGCCAGTTTCCTTGGCCTTCCGTTAGAGGACTTTGATGCCAATTGGGGAGTGGTTGTGCCCATCGAATGTTAATACAACAAGAAGCCTATGGCTGGACTATTAAAAGCCATTAACAAACCGATAACTCGAGGTTAATAATTCGCTATCAATAATCAGGCCATAATAAAACAATAACTTGTCGGTTACCGATAAGAAGACGACAAAGCTCATCTCAAAGAGCCCGAAACTACTTGTTTGAGGTAATATTACCTCTGAGTTGGTTGAGCTTTCAATCCCTGAGCGGGTTTCAGTTAACTTAAAAACATTATTTATCTAGACGTACATCTGGTCGACCAATTAGACCTCACATAGACATTTTTTGTTTAGTTACGACCGAAAATTTCTTTTTGTTCAATATTCGTACTAGTATTCCGAATGACTTCTTTTCAAAATTCCGATACGTGAAAAGAACAGGTGTAAGAGGTCAGTCAGTTGCTAAGTAAAGACTGCTAGTTAAAGAACGCCACCTGCATAGCAAATTCAGTTCCAATTGATTTTGCCTATTACGTAATATTAACAGATATGCAATTGAATGAATAGAATCAGATAGAAGAGATCTTATCCAAAATGTTGTCTTAGTTTTATTAAAAGAGGTTTTTGCTTTGCCGTACCGAAGCCCAGTGCGTAGACCTAGTTATATGTATATGCGATACTTTGCGGCCGACTTGGTGTGATGGTAGCGTGCTCCACCGAAGATCCTGGGTTCACGCCCCGGGTAAAACAACATCAATATTTTAGAAATAAGGTTTTTCAATTAGAAGAAACATTTTCTATGCGGGGTGGGCCCTCGGCAGTATTTGGCAAGCTCTTCGAGTGTATTTCTGCCATGAAAATCTCTCAGTGAAAACTCATCTGCCTTGCAGATGCCTTTCGGAGTCGGTCCCGTCTCGCCAATTTGTAGGGAAAAATAAAAGGAGCAACACGCAAACTGGAAAAGAATTTTGGCCTAAAATCTCTTCGGAGGCTGTCTCGCCTTACGGTTCTGTTTTTTTACATTTTAAAACTGAGCCTTGCTTTTCCTCTTCACTCTCTCTCATTCTCATCTACTATATAGTCCATATTTCGTCTATTTCTATGCGGTCCTTATACCTTTTATTTTCCTTCCACTCTCAGGCCCGTTACCGCTCCCACTCCACTATCCCCCATTCCTACTCCCATTCCCACTCCCGTTCCTACTCCCACTTCCACTAACACTCCCATTGCCAGTCAGAGTGCCATTCCCACTCCCACCTCCACTCCAAGTTCCACTCTCACTACCACTCTCTTTACTTATCTCACATCATTTCCTTATATATATATATTGCATTTCTATACTAGAGATTGTTTCACATGTCCGCTTGATTTGAATATAAAACAAACGCAGGTGAAATTTTTAAAATCATATTCGTTTTTATATTCAGTTCAGTAGATCTCACAGAGTATATTAACTTTGATTGAATAACGGTTGGTTGTACAGGTATAAAGGAATCGAGATAGATATATATCAAAATCATCAGTATCGAAAAAAAATTTGATTGAGCCATGTCCGCCCGTCCGTTAACACGATAACTTGAGTAAATTTTGAGGCATCTTGATGACATTTGGTATGTAGTTGCCTGGGTACTCGTCTCTGATCGCTATTTAAAATGAACGATATCGGACTATAACCACTCCCACTTTTTCGATATCGAAAATTTCGAAAAACCGAAAAAGCGCGATAATTCATTACCAAAGACGGATAAAGCGATGAAACTTGGTAGGTGAAAGGCGAAAAGGCGTACGCCTATAGCACTAAGGCCCACGCTCTTTTAAAATACTTATTAACACCTTTCATTTGATATCCATATCGTACAAACAAATTCTAGAGTCTCCCCTGGTCCACATTTATGGCGAAATATCGAAAAGACGTCCACGTATAGAACTAAGGCACACTCCCTTTTACAACACTCATTAACACCTTTCATTGGTACCCATATCGTACAAACAAATTCTAGAGTAACCCCTGGTCCACTTTTATGGTGATATCTCGAAAAGGCGTCCACCCATAGAACTAAGGCCCACGCTCTTTTAAAATACTTATTAACACCTTTCGTTTGATACCCATATCGTACAAACAAATTCTAGAGTCAGCCCTGGTCCACCTTTATGGCGATATCCCTAAATGGCGTTCACCTATAGAACTATGGCCCACTCCCTCTTAAAATACTCTTTAGTACCTTCCATTTGATACACATGTCATACAAACACATTCCAGGTTTACCCTAAGTTCATTTTCCTACATGGTGATTTTCCCTTATTTTGTCTCCATAGCTCTCAGCTGAGTATGTAATGTTCGGTTACACCCGAACTTAGCCTTCCTTACTTGTTATAAATAAGATATAGATTTGAGATATTCTCCTGCCAGATAATATTCCTTACAGTGATCTTTCGACTCTCCCAGTAAATAGAAGTATTTGTCATACTAAAGCTTCTGCAAATAAAAAAAGGTTTATATCCGCTTGCTTCTCCCTTCTCGTCACCATGTTTGATCTCTGTCTCTCCTGCCTAAACCTTCCTCCTTGGGGAAGCTGTGAATTGCGCTTATCAACCCCTTAAATCCCTGTAATTTTTTCAACACAGAAATCTTCATGGTGTGGGAAACTACTTTTTCTACAACAAAATCTTAGACAAATTGTTCTGTTTTATAACATCTTTCATTCAAGTCATATGTACATACATGTGTGCCTTAAAAAATGGGAGTATGTGAAATGTGCCCATGTGCCAATGTGAGCATTTGTGTTGTAAATTTTTGTGAAGTGTCATCTTGTGGTGCTGACTAAAGAAGATTTACTTTTTTTTCAAAGCATTGTAGTTTTAAGTGACGCAGCGTAAATTATACCTACACCGCCTGTGCGCCACCCTCAACTCTAGTGCTCGTGCACCATCGTCAACACTTAAGTTTTGTACGTTCATCGTCATCGTCTAGGCGCAAGTTATTGTTATTTGTACCCATAAGCGCTGTTGCCATACGCTGTTTTTTTCGGAAAATATTTGTTTTAATCCAATTTGCAAACGGGGCAGCTACGGGTATGATCGGAAATTCGTCTTAATATCGAACGCAAAGGTAAATCCAGTGTATTGAGCCTAGGACTGTGATCTACTGTTAACAGTACCACCAGCTCAGTAATCTACCATCTAATCGTGGACCACATACATATTTACGCTACGGAAAATCTTGGATAATAGCCATAAAAAGAGCGTCATAAGCTTTATTTTTCGATTGACTGCAAAGCTGAAATAAATGTCACTAACGGAGCTGCTTTGATTGAGTTAGGTTTTTTATCCTCTTGCTCACTCCGAATTGGAAAGAGGACACTGAAATGTTTGAATATCGCACTAGCGTCACGTCATGTAAAGTGTAAATGCAAGACTTGGAAGGGTCCTCTGTCCCTCCAAGTCTCAAAAGATGGACCGCAAAGTATAGTTCTGATCGACAAGCATCAGTGGGAACGTAACATCTTAACCCCGAGGAATTAAACAAGACTTACCACCGGGTAGTGTCTTACCCTGCCATTGTTTAACTTCTGCATATCGCAGCTACCCTCACCACCAGAAGGAGTCACCATTGCATACTACGCCGATGACTGCACGATAATGGCCCCAGGTTACTGGCGCACCCACCGATGAGCAATGTTACTGAATAAAAAGCTATTGCCTTGATCTCTCTAGTTTTTTCTGCTCACGCCCTTATTTACAACATGGAAATGGCAAATGTCGACGATATTGGACATCCCCATCGATGGAAACATGCTACTGACGTGCGATCCGGAATTACATTTTGGCGAGCATACTACCGCAATTGTACCTCAAATCCAGAGTAGTAGTAAAATTTGTAAACCATTTGCCGGCAGCCCTTGGGGGGTAAGACAAGGAGATGCTCTTTACGACTTACAAAGAAATGGACCGGCTGGTTGCATGCTACGCGTCCCTATACGGCCGACAAGCCTAAAGGTTACTCATTGGAAGAAAATACAGGCCTGCCAAAACACTGGTCTCAGAATCGCTACGGAGCGTACTCCCCATTAGGGATAGAAATGAAATGCTGAACAAAGATTTTCTGTTGAATATTCAGAATCCTGGGTATCCCAACAGACATCTGATCAAAGAGACCCCACCTCCCGGTTGCGTAAAATGTCACATTCGAAGTCATTATGAGGAAATAGGAACGCTGCCGTATGAAGAAAAAAGCTCAAACAGGTCTCCAGTGATATCCACAAAAAGGCGTCGGAATTTTATGCCAGCAATTTGTGAGTTACCAAATCCCTACAACCTAACCTTCCACAGCTCTTACGATTCTCTGCACATTTGATTGCATTTAGCATTTATTCAGGTGCGCCCTATGTGAGCTCCATGGCTACTACCTCGATAATGGGCTAAGCATTCATAGTCTCGTTTACTGAGAATTATATAACTCACTTATATGCTGACCACAACTAAGATACACTTTGGTCGTTCATGTTATTGACGACACTACCCGTTGATACGTTGCCAAGTGTATCTTCTATCATCCTTCGTTGTTGTGTGAGGTGTTTGTATTCGAAGAAGCTGTGACAAACATTGTCTGCACTTCCGTAGTATAGGCGGTTCGCGTTTTCAACCTTCCCCTTTCTGTAGAGATATTTGCAGAAGTAATCGTGTCGGGTAAAAAATTTTATCAGGCAGAAGTTGGCCCCTCTGTGTGATTCCTTCAATCCCGTTTTCAATTCGAGCATTATTTCACTTTTGCTGGCACTAGGTTAGGCAAGGTTAGGTCGTAAGGGCTTGGCCGATTTATTAAGTTGAACTGGGTGGGCAAAAAATACTGAATGTGTCCATAGCGTTGTCAAATAACTACTTTTGTAGAAAACTAGAACACAGCTAAACTGTGTGATCACACAAATACTCAGAAGCTTTTGCTGTACAAGCTAAGTACAAAGTCCTAATTCAATAAATGGAGTCGAGAGATTAGCTGCCGCCCTTTTATCACTTATGGAAACCTCCGCACGGATTCCCCCACTGAATTGCAATGCTGCTGCCAGAGAAGTCGTATAGAGATTTGACGTTGTGCCGTTTACCCTCGGAAAGTATGAGAACGGAATTTTTGTTTTTCTTGTGAACAGGCCAAGTTCAGTTTGATTTATCTCACTCCGGTCTGCACCGACCATCTCGAAATCACGCAAAGTGCTGTGGCTATGACGTCGCTAATCGTTGGCAGAAATTCACTTATGATTAGAATCACTAAGTCGTCTGCATTTACGACTACCCTCGTTATTTCTGTCATAAAGATTTCTAGATTTTATTAACTAACAGTGTTCAAAGAAGAGCCGATAACACATCGACCTGAGATATGCCCCTGGTAGTCATTTTACATACTGGGCCAACTTCCACTCCTTAGTATAGACTTTATCCATGTAACTATAGAGTTTTGGCTACCATGTAGTTTAGGTGCTTTGCGGAAGGCGTCCGTTTGAACGTTTCGCGGAAACGACTCAATATGGTACCGTAGTTGTAATCAAAAAGTACCAAATAAAAGAAGAAAGTGAACTAACGAACCAAATTTTAGATTCGAATAAACGATAGTGGCAGCTCTGATCATAAGTGTTGAGTCGCATGCGTCTTTCCGTTATTTTCTTTTTAGTTGCTGTCAAAGCTCGTGTTGTTGTTACTGTCGTGACACCACCGTAGGAAAAGCCTTCTAAATAGTCAACGTCAGTCTTCTTACCTTTCAACTTGTTTGATAGTTGGTTTTGTTGGATGGCCACATGACGCCAACACTTGACCTGTATTCATAGTTGGTGTTGTTTCATTATACCTTTCATGAACATGAAGTGGTATATTAACTTTGGTCCGATGTTTGTAACGTTGAGAAATATAGAAGACAGACTCATCATTAAGTATGCCGAATTGATCAGGGCGACGACCTGAGTTGATAAAGCCATGTCCGTCTGTTCGTCCGTCTGTCTGTTTGAACGCAAACTAGTCCCTCAAATTTTGAGATATCTCAATGAAATTTGGCACAAGGATGTATTTTTGTATTATATTAGACATTTGTCGGATCCGGTAGGATCGGACCACTATAACATATATCTCCCATACAACCGATCGTTCAGATAAGACGATTTTGGTCACTCCTGCCGCAATTTAGAAAATATAAACGTGAAACTCGGTGATATATATTTTAATATATCATAGAAGATTTTCTGAAAAAATCACTTTGATCGGAGCTATATATAGTTATATCCCATACAGCCGATCGTTCAGATAGAAAGATTTTTGGCAATTTCCCCCTTAATTTGGAAATTATAAACGTGAAACTCGGTATATATATTTTAATATATCAAAGAAGATTTTCTGAAAAAATCACTTTGATCGGAGCTATATATAGTTATATCCCATACCATCGATCGTTCAGATAGAAAGATTTTTGGCCATTTCCCCCTTAATTTGGAAAGTATAAACGTGAAACTCGGTGATATATATTTTAATATATCATAGAAGATTTTCTGAAAAAATCACTTTGATCGGAGCTATATATAGTTATATCCCATACAGCCGATCGTTCAGATAGAAAGATTTTTGGCCATTTCCCCCTTAATTTGGAAATTATAAACGTGAAACTCGGTGATATATATTCTAATATATCATAGAAGATTTTCTAAAAAAATCACTTTGATCGGAGCTATATATAGTATATATCCCATACAACCGATCTCTCAGATAGAAAGATTTTTGGCCATTTGCCCCTTAATTTGGAAAGTATAAACGTGAAACTCGGTGATATATATTTTAATATATCATAGAAGATTTTCTGAAAAAATCACTTTGATCGGAGCTATATATAGTTATATCCCATACAGCCGATCGTTCAGATAGAAAGATTTTTGGCCATTTCCCCCTTAATTTGGAAATTATAAACGTGAAACTCGGTGATATATATTCTAATATATCATAGAAGATTTTCTAAAAAAATCACTTTGATCGGAGCTATATATAGTATATATCCCATACAACCGATCTCTCAGATAGAAAGATTTTTGGCCATTTGCCCCTTAATTTGGAAAGTATAAACGTGAAACTCGGTGATATATATTTTAATATATCATAGAAGATTTTCTGAAAAAATCACTTTGATCGGAGCTATATATAGTTATATCCCATACAGCCGATCGTTCAGATAGAAAGATTTTTGGCCATTTCCCCCTTAATTTGGAAATTATAAACGTGAAACTCGGTGATATATATTCTAATATATCATAGAAGATTTTCTAAAAAAATCACTTTGATCGGAGCTATATATAGTATATATCCCATACAACCGATCTCTCAGATAGAAAGATTTTTGGCCATTTGCCCCTTAATTTGGAAAGTATAAACGTGAAACTCGGTGATATATATTTTAATATATCATAGAAGATTTTCTGAAAAAATCACTTTGATCGGAGCTATATATAGTTATATCCCATACAGCCGATCGTTCAGATAGAAAGATTTTTGGCCATTTCCCCCTTAATTTGGAAATTATAAACGTGAAATTCGGTGATATATATTCTAATATATCATAGAAGATTTTCTAAAAAAATCACTTTGATCGGAGCTATATATAGTATATATCCCATACAACCGATCTCTCAGATAGAAAGATTTTTGGCCATTTGCCCCTTAATTTGGAAAGTATAAACGTGAAACTCGGTGATATATATTTTAATATATCATAGAAGATTTTCTGAAAAAATCACTTTGATCGGAGCTATATATAGTTATATCCCATACCATCGATCGTTCAGATAGAAAGATTTTTGGCCATTTCCCCCTTAATTTGGAAAGTATAAACGTGAAACTCGGTGATATATATTTTAATATATCATAGAAGATTTTCTGAAAAAATCACTTTGATCGGAGCTATATATAGTTATATCCCATACAGCCGATCGTTCAGATAGAAAGATTTTTGGCCATTTCCCCCTTAATTTGGAAATTATAAACGTGAAACTCGGTGATATATATTCTAATATATCATAGAAGATTTTCTAAAAAAATCACTTTGATCGGAGCTATATATAGTATATATCCCATACAACCGATCTCTCAGATAGAAAGATTTTTGGCCATTTGCCCCTTAATTTGGAAAGTATAAACGTGAAACTCGGTGATATATATTTTAATATATCATAGAAGATTTTCTGAAAAAATCACTTTGATCGGAGCTATATATAGTATATATCCCATACAACCGATCTCTCAGATAGAAAGATTTTTGGCCATTTGCCCCTTAATTTGGAAAGTATAAACGTGAAACTCAGTGATATATATTTTAATATATCATAGAAGATTTTCTGAAAAAATCACTTTGATCGGAGCTATATATAGTTATATCCCATACCATCGATCGTTCAGATAGAAAGATTTTTGGCCATTTCCCCCTTAATTTGGAAAGTATAAACGTGAAACTCGGTGATATATATTCTAATATATCATAGAAGATTTTCTAAAAAAATCACTTTGATCGGAGCTATATATAGTATATATCCCATACAACCGATCTCTCAGATAGAAAGATTTTTGGCCATTTCCCCCTTAATTTGGAAATTATAAACGTGAAACTCGGTGATATATATTCTAATATATCATAGAAGATTTTCTAAAAAAATCACTTTGATCGGAGCTATATATAGTATATATCCCATACAACCGATCTCTCAGATAGAAAGATTTTTGGCCATTTCCCCCTTAATTTGGAAATTATAAACGTGAAACTCGGTGATATATATTCTAATATATCATAGAAGATTTTCTAAAAAAATCACTTTGATCGGAGCTATATATAGTATATATCCCATACAACCGATCTCTCAGATAGAAAGATTTTTGGCCATTTGCCCCTTAATTTGGAAAGTATAAACGTGAAACTCGGTGATATATATTTTAATATATCATAGAAGATTTTCTGAAAAAATCACTTTGATCGGAGCTATATATAGTTATATCCCATACCATCGATCGTTCAGATAGAAAGATTTTTGGCCATTTCCCCCTTAATTTGGAAAGTATAAACGTGAAACTCGGTGATATATATTTTAATATATCATAGAAGATTTTCTGAAAAAATCACTTTGATCGGAGCTATATATAGTTATATCCCATACAGCCGATCGTTCAGATAGAAAGATTTTTGGCCATTTCCCCCTTAATTTGGAAATTATAAACGTGAAACTCGGTGATATATATTCTAATATATCATAGAAGATTTTCTAAAAAAATCACTTTGATCGGAGCTATATATAGTATATATCCCATACAACCGATCTCTCAGATAGAAAGATTTTTGGCCATTTGCCCCTTAATTTGGAAAGTATAAACGTGAAACTCGGTGATATATATTTTAATATATCATAGAAGATTTTCTGAAAAAATCACTTTGATCGGAGCTATATATAGTTATATCCCATACAGCCGATCGTTCAGATAGAAAGATTTTTGGCCATTTCCCCCTTAATTTGGAAATTATAAACGTGAAACTCGGTGATATATATTCTAATATATCATAGAAGATTTTCTAAAAAAATCACTTTGATCGGAGCTATATATAGTATATATCCCATACAACCGATCTCTCAGATAGAAAGATTTTTGCCCATTTGCCCCTTAATTTGGAAAGTATAAACGTGAAACTCGGTGATATATATTTTAATATATCATAGAAGATTTTCTGAAAAAATCACTTTAATCGGAGCTATATATAGCTATATCCCATACAGCCGATCGTTCAGATAGAAAGGCCATTTCCCCCTTAATTTGGAAATTATAAACTTGAAACTCGGCGATATATATTCTAATATATCATAGAAGATTTTCTAAAAAAATCACTTTGATCGGAGCTATATATAGTATATATCCCATACAACCGATCTCTCAGATAGAAAGATTTTTGGCCATTTGCCCCTTAATTTGGAAAGTATAAACGTGAAACTCGGTGATATATATTTTAATATATCATAGAAGATTTTCTGAAAAAATCACTTTGATCGGAGCTATATATAGTATATATCCCATACAACCGATCTCTCAGATAGAAAGATTTTTGGCCATTTGCCCCTTAATTTGGAAAGTATAAACGTGAAACTCAGTGATATATATTTTAATATATCATAGAAGATTTTCTGAAAAAATCACTTTGATCGGAGCTATATATAGTTATATCCCATACCATCGATCGTTCAGATAGAAAGATTTTTGGCCATTTCCCCCTTAATTTGGAAAGTATAAACGTGAAACTCGGTGATATATATTCTAATATATCATAGAAGATTTTCTAAAAAAATCACTTTGATCGGAGCTCTATATAGTATATATCCCATACAACCGATCTCTCAGATAGAAAGATTTTTTGGCCATTTCCCCCTTAATTTGGAAATTATAAACGTGAAACTCGGTGATATATATTCTAATATATCATAGAAGATTTTCTAAAAAAATCACTTTGATCGGAGCTATATATAGTATATATCCCATACAACCGATCTTTCAGATAGAAAGATTTTTGGCCATTTCCCCCTTAATTTGGAAATTATAAACGTGAAACTCGGTGATATATATTCTAATATATCATAGAAGATTTTCTAAAAAAATCACTTTGATCGGAGCTATATATAGTATATATCCCATACAACCGATCTCTCAGATAGAAAGATTTTTGGCCATTTGCCCCTTAATTTGGAAAGTATAAACGTGAAACTCGGTGATATATATTTTAATATATCATAGAAGATTTTCTGAAAAAATCACTTTGATCGGAGCTATATATAGTTATATCCCATACCATCGATCGTTCAGATAGAAAGATTTTTGGCCATTTCCCCCTTAATTTGGAAAGTATAAACGTGAAACTCGGTGATATATATTTTAATATATCATAGAAGATTTTCTGAAAAAATCACTTTGATCGGAGCTATATATAGTATATATCCCATACAACCGATCTCTCAGATAGAAAGATTTTTGGCCATTTGCCCCTTAATTTGGAAAGTATAAACGTGAAACTCAGTGATATATATTTTAATATATCATAGAAGATTTTCTGAAAAAATCACTTTGATCGGAGCTATATATAGTTATATCCCATACCATCGATCGTTCAGATAGAAAGATTTTTGGCCATTTCCCCCTTAATTTGGAAAGTATAAACGTGAAACTCGGTGATATATATTCTAATATATCATAGAAGATTTTCTAAAAAAATCACTTTGATCGGAGCTATATATAGTATATATCCCATACAACCGATCTCTCAGATAGAAAGATTTTTGGCCATTTCCCCCTTAATTTGGAAATTATAAACGTGAAACTCGGTGATATATATTCTAATATATCATAGAAGATTTTCTAAAAAAATCACTTTGATCGGAGCTATATATAGTATATATCCCATACAACCGATCTCTCAGATAGAAAGATTTTTGGCCATTTCCCCCTTAATTTGGAAATTATAAACGTGAAACTCGGTGATATATATTCTAATATATCATAGAAGATTTTCTAAAAAAATCACTTTGATCGGAGCTATATATAGTATATATCCCATACAACCGATCTCTCAGATAGAAAGATTTTTGGCCATTTGCCCCTTAATTTGGAAAGTATAAACGTGAAACTCGGTGATATATATTTTAATATATCATAGAAGATTTTCTGAAAAAATCACTTTGATCGGAGCTATATATAGTTATATCCCATACCATCGATCGTTCAGATAGAAAGATTTTTGGCCATTTCCCCCTTAATTTGGAAAGTATAAACGTGAAACTCGGTGATATATATTTTAATATATCATAGAAGATTTTCTGAAAAAATCACTTTGATCGGAGCTATATATAGTTATATCCCATACAGCCGATCGTTCAGATAGAAAGATTTTTGGCCATTTCCCCCTTAATTTGGAAATTATAAACGTGAAACTCGGTGATATATATTCTAATATATCATAGAAGATTTTCTAAAAAAATCACTTTGATCGGAGCTATATATAGTATATATCCCATACAACCGATCTCTCAGATAGAAAGATTTTTGGCCATTTGCCCCTTAATTTGGAAAGTATAAACGTGAAACTCGGTGATATATATTTTAATATATCATAGAAGATTTTCTGAAAAAATCACTTTGATCGGAGCTATATATAGTTATATCCCATACAGCCGATCGTTCAGATAGAAAGATTTTTGGCCATTTCCCCCTTAATTTGGAAATTATAAACGTGAAACTCGGTGATATATATTCTAATATATCATAGAAGATTTTCTAAAAAAATCACTTTGATCGGAGCTATATATAGTATATATCCCATACAACCGATCTCTCAGATAGAAAGATTTTTGCCCATTTGCCCCTTAATTTGGAAAGTATAAACGTGAAACTCGGTGATATATATTTTAATATATCATAGAAGATTTTCTGAAAAAATCACTTTAATCGGAGCTATATATAGCTATATCCCATACAGCCGATCGTTCAGATAGAAAGGCCATTTCCCCCTTAATTTGGAAATTATAAACTTGAAACTCGGCGATATATATTCTAATATATCATAGAAGATTTTCTAAAAAAATCACTTTGATCGGAGCTATATATAGTATATATCCCATACAACCGATCTCTCAGATAGAAAGATTTTTGGCCATTTGCCCCTTAATTTGGAAAGTATAAACGTGAAACTCGGTGATATATATTTTAATATATCATAGAAGATTTTCTGAAAAAATCACTTTGATCGGAGCTATATATAGTATATATCCCATACAACCGATCTCTCAGATAGAAAGATTTTTGGCCATTTGCCCCTTAATTTGGAAAGTATATACGTGAAACTCAGTGATATATATTTTAATATATCATAGAAGATTTTCTGAAAAAATCACTTTGATCGGAGCTATATATAGTTATATCCCATACCATCGATCGTTCAGATAGAAAGATTTTTGGCCATTTCCCCCTTAATTTGGAAAGTATAAACGTGAAACTCGGTGATATATATTCTAATATATCATAGAAGATTTTCTAAAAAAATCACTTTGATCGGAGCTCTATATAGTATATATCCCATACAACCGATCTCTCAGATAGAAAGATTTTTGGCCATTTCCCCCTTAATTTGGAAATTATAAACGTGAAACTCGGTGATATATATTCTAATATATCATAGAAGATTTTCTAAAAAAATCACTTTGATCGGAGCTATATATAGTATATATCCCATACAACCGATCTTTCAGATAGAAAGATTTTTGGCCATTTCCCCCTTAATTTGGAAATTATAAACGTGAAACTCGGTGATATATATTCTAATATATCATAGAAGATTTTCTAAAAAAATCACTTTGATCGGAGCTATATATAGTATATATCCCATACAACCGATCTCTCAGATAGAAAGATTTTTGGCCATTTGCCCCTTAATTTGGAAAGTATAAACGTGAAACTCGGTGATATATATTTTAATATATCATAGAAGATTTTCTGAAAAAATCACTTTGATCGGAGCTATATATAGTTATATCCCATACCATCGATCGTTCAGATAGAAAGATTTTTGGCCATTTCCCCCTTAATTTGGAAAGTATAAACGTGAAACTCGGTGATATATATTTTAATATATCATAGAAGATTTTCTGAAAAAATCACTTTGATCGGAGCTATATATAGTTATATCCCATACAGCCGATCGTTCAGATAGAAAGATTTTTGGCCATTTCCCCCTTAATTTGGAAATTATAAACGTGAAACTCGGTGATATATATTCTAATATATCATAGAAGATTTTCTAAAAAAATCACTTTGATCGGAGCTATATATAGTATATATCCCATACAACCGATCTCTCAGATAGAAAGATTTTTGGCCATTTGCCCCTTAATTTGGAAAGTATAAACGTGAAACTCGGTGATATATATTTTAATATATCATAGAAGATTTTCTGAAAAAATCACTTTGATCGGAGCTATATATAGTTATATCCCATACAGCCGATCGTTCAGATAGAAAGATTTTTGGCCATTTCCCCCTTAATTTGGAAATTATAAACGTGAAACTCGGTGATATATATTCTAATATATCATAGAAGATTTTCTAAAAAAATCACTTTGATCGGAGCTATATATAGTATATATCCCATACAACCGATCTCTCAGATAGAAAGATTTTTGGCCATTTGCCCCTTAATTTGGAAAGTATAAACGTGAAACTCGGTGATATATATTTTAATATATCATAGAAGATTTTCTGAAAAAATCACTTTAATCGGAGCTATATATAGCTATATCCCATACAGCCGATCGTTCAGATAGAAAGGCCATTTCCCCCTTAATTTGGAAATTATAAACGTGAAACTCGGCGATATATATTCTAATATATCATAGAAGATTTTCTAAAAAAATCACTTTGATCGGAGCTATATATAGTATATATCCCATACAACCGATCTCTCAGATAGAAAGATTTTCGGCCATTTGCCCCTTAATTTGGAAAGTATAAACGTGAAACTCGGTGATATATATTCTAATATATCATAGAAGATTTTCTAAAAAAATCACTTTGATCGGAGCTATATATAGTATATATCCCATACAACCGATCTCTCAGATAGAAAGATTTTTGGCCATTTGCCCCTTAATTTGGAAATTATAAACGTGAAACTCGGTGATATATATTCTAATATATCATAGAAGATTTTCTAAAAAAATCACTTTGATCGGAGCTATATATAGTTATATCCCATACAGCCGATCGTTCAGATAGAAAGATTTTTGGCCATTTCCCCCTTAATTTGGAAATTATAAACGTGAAACTCGGTGATATATATTCTAATATATCATAGAAGATTTTCTAAAAAAATCACTTTGATCGGAGCTATATATAGTATATATCCCATACAACCGATCTCTCAGATAGAAAGATTTTTGGCCATTTGCCCCTTAATTTGGAAATTATAAACGTGAAACTCGGTGATATATATTCTAATATATCATAGAAGATTTTCTAAAAAAATCACTTTGATCGGAGCTATATATAGTATATATCCCATACAACCGATCTCTCAGATAGAAAGATTTTTGGCCATTTGCCCCTTAATTTGGAAATTATAAACGTGAAACTCGGTGATATATATTCTAATATATCATAGAAGATTTTCTAAAAAAATCACTTTGATCGGAGCTATATATAGTTATATCCCATACAGCCGATCGTTCAGATAGAAAGATTTTTGGCCATTTCCCCCTTAATTTGGAAATTATAAACGTGAAACTCGGTGATATATATTCTAATATATCATAGAAGATTTTCTAAAAAAATCACTTTGATCGGAGCTATATATAGTATATATCCCATACAACCGATCTCTCAGATAGAAAGATTTTTGGCCATTTGCCCCTTAATTTGGAAAGTATAAACGTGAAACTCGGTGATATATATTTTAATATATCATAGAAGATTTTCTGAAAAAACCACTTTGATCGGAGCTATATATAGTATATATCCCATACAACCGATCTCTCAGATAGAAAGATTTTTGGCCATTTGCCCCTTAATTTGGAAAGTATAAACGTGAAACTCGGTGATATATATTTTAATATATCATAGAAGATCTTCTGAAAAAATCACTTTGATCGGAGCTATATATAGTTATATCCCATACAGCCGATCGTTCAGATAGAAAGATTTTTGGCCATTTCCCCCTTAATTTGGAAATTATAAACGTGAAACTCGGTGATATATATTGTTACGAATATTAGCAAAACTAAGGAGTGCTGCCAGCTCTAAGCCGATCTAAGCAGTGACGTGAATGCACATCAATAATTCAATCATTATGTATCTACATAAACGAATAAATAATTGCGTCTACACATATGTACACATTCCGACGAGCAACATT
The DNA here is from genome assembly GCF_040869045.1 of Eurosta solidaginis. Taxonomy (NCBI): domain Eukaryota; kingdom Metazoa; phylum Arthropoda; class Insecta; order Diptera; family Tephritidae; genus Eurosta; species Eurosta solidaginis. The sequence goes on along the minus strand of NC_090322.1, from coordinate 179,852,974 downwards.
TACATACAAGGCAGCAAGAGATGAGATGTCACACACCGATGAATTTACTTATACGCTTATGTGTGTGCGGGAGACTGTAAACTACAAACACATGCATATACCTTATCTGAGTTGTCACAAGAGAGAGCAATAATTTGTGCACGTAGTTGTGGCTGGCGATTTTGTAGCCGAAACAACTAGTAACTTCTGGAAATCGAAGAGCCTAGAAGTATGCAGCGTAAACTATAAAAGCGGCGCCAGCGAGTAAGAAGTAATTCAGTTTGATTTGAATTGTCAAGCAGTTACGAGTAAGACGATATCTAGCGAGCAATAGCGCTATTATTTTGAAAGTCAGTTTCCTTTAAGATATCAGTTTGGTTATTAAGCTATTCGTTGCACAGTTTGAGTGTTATTGTGAAGTATTTTAATAAAGGCCATTTTTCCGTTATTCAATATTGGAGTTATTTATTCAACAGTTTAGTGATTCGAACTTAGCAGGGGATTGCAAATAAGAGGATTTGCAAGTAAATTCGTTACAATTGGTGTCAGAAGAGGAATTGTTGAATAAATTCCAGAGGACAACAACGACATGGCAAAGTTCAGTGAATTGAAGATCCAGCAACTAAAGAAGGAGTTGGAGAGCCGTGGATTGAATACAAGCGGCGTTAAACTTGAACTTCAGGCACGGCTACGAGAGGCAATGGAAGCGGAAGGAATTGATGTGGAAAAGTATGACTTTCATCTTGATGGCGAGGAAGTAACAAAAGTTGAAGAGAAAAACGAAACATCGCAGACAGTTACGAGCACAGACTTGAACATGATTTTGGCTGCAATATCTGCTCAAACATCGACAATGTCATCACAACTAGAATCGCAGGAGACACGCATAACATCCAAGATTGAAGCACAAGAAACGCGTATGTCAGAAATGTCGACACAGATTACATCGAAGATTGAAGCACAAGAAACGCGTATGGCAGAAATGTCGACACAGATTACATCAAAAATGGAGACACAATTGGAAGAACAGAAGACATATTTGGCATCTCAACTGGAAGCGCAAGAGGCACGTATATCTGAAATGTCGGCACAAATTTCGGAACAGGTATCAGCGCAGCTCTTTGTGAAACTGGAAGAGCAGGATGCAAAAATTTTACAACTCGAGGACAAAATTGATGCCGAAATAGAAGCGTTAAAAGGTCGTATGGAGCAGTTACAACTAAACCGCCCAGCTGTTTCAGCGAGTAATCCAAAGGTAAAGACACCATCCTTTGACGGTTCTGTTCCTTTTCAGGTCTTTAAGCTACAGTTTGAAAAGACCGCAGCAGTGAACCAATGGAATGCCGAAGATAAAGTTGCAGCTCTGTTCGTGGCACTGAAAGGGCCTGCCGCGGAAATCTTACAGACCATCCCAGAGTACGAGCGGAACCACTACGAAACATTGATGAGCGCTTTAGAGAGACGTTACGGAAGCGAGCATAGGAAACAGATATTCCAAATTGAGTTGCAAAACCGCTACCAAAAAGCAAATGAAATATTGCAGGAGTTTGCTTCAGATATTGAAAGATTGGCTCATCTTGCAAATGCGGACGCACCCGTGGAATACACTGAAAGGGTAAAGATTCAGAGCTTTATAAATGGCATACGGGACGTCGAAACAAAGCGAGCTACATACGCAAACCCAAAGCCAACATTCGCAGAAACGGTGTTACAAGCTCTGATTCAGGAAACAGCGTCGCTTCTGTGTAAGCCAGTTTTCAAAGCACGCCGTGTGGAAGTAGAAAGGCCAGAGTGGGTAAAAACAATTTTGGAAGCACTGAAGGGATCTCAACAGAAGAATGCCGGAGTTATTAAATGTCTCAAGTGCGGCAACCCAGGTCACATTGCACGTCATTGCGATCTTGGTCCTAATAGTTCCAACAATGTGAGTGGCCGTAAACGCAAAGCTGGAGGAGATGAGCAAGAGCGAGTAAGAGGTAGAGAGCTAGATCCAGCTATTGAATGCCCTGTGATATCTGTGTCGCAAATTGGAAGGAAATCAAGCAGTCTTACCGTCAGAGGGAATGTGGATGGCAAAGAACGAATACTGACTGTAGATACGGGCGCATCTCATTCCTTGATCCGATCTGACTTGGTCAACAGGAGAGTAAAACCGTTACCTGGAGCAAAGTTGCGTACGGTCACTGGCGAGTATAACCAAGTTCAGGGAGAAGTGATATGTGAAGTATTGATTGGGAAGGTCATGGTCCTACACAAATTTGTTGTGGCGGAGATTGTTGATGAAGTTATATTGGGAGTAGATTTCTTGGTTGACCATGACATCAAGATCGATATGCAGAGAAGGGTGATGCGTTATGAGAACCAAGATGTGCCACTTAACTTTAGTTTGGAAAAGGGGTTCAGCAGTAATCGGGTACTGGTGGAGAAGACTCGACGAAGGCCACGGAAGTCGAAGGCAAAGGTTGATAGATCGAATGGGCCAAATAAATCAAAATCAAAAGTACCTGCGAGAGAAACACTGGCATTGACAAAATCTAAAAGACGCAGGAAAATGAAGCAACGAATTTTCGAGAAGGAATGCGAGGGTAGTTTCAATCCAGAGCGCACTACTGTGGGGAAATGTGGGAACGATACCGATTATGCAAAGCAAATCCGTCCAGCGCAAGCTCTACGAAGTAGTTCATCGGCCAAACAACAGAGTGTAAAGGAACGAACCAGGGTATTGAGTGGTACGATGAAACACAGGTACCATGAGAACAATAATTCGGAAAGTTTCTTGGCGGGAGATTTGGTACTGTTATACAACCCTCACCGGCGGAAAGTTGTTCCATCCAAATTTCGGTGCAGTTGGGAAGGCCCGTACAAGATTGTGAAGAAGCTCAGTGATACCATCTACCGCATACAAAGCATTGAGAAACCACGGAGTAGAAGAGTGGTACATTTGGCGATGCTAGCAGCGTTTAGATCAAGAGATTTGTCTGATCGGGACGATCAGACTTAGGTGGAGGGCAGTGTTACGAATATTAGCAAAACTAAGGAGTGCTGCCAGCTCTAAGCCGATCTAAGCAGTGACGTGAATGCACATCAATAATTCAATCATTATGTATCTACATAAACGAATAAATAATTGCGTCTACACATATGTACACATTCCGACGAGCAACATTTACATACAAGGCAGCAAGAGATGAGATGTCACACACCGATGAATTTACTTATACGCTTATGTGTGTGCGGGAGACTGTAAACTACAAACACATGCATATACCTTATCTGAGTTGTCACAAGAGAGAGCAATAATTTGTGCACGTAGTTGTGGCTGGCGATTTTGTAGCCGAAACAACTAGTAACTTCTGGAAATCGAAGAGCCTAGAAGTATGCAGCGTAAACTATAAAAGCGGCGCCAGCGAGTAAGAAGTAATTCAGTTTGATTTGAATTGTCAAGCAGTTACGAGTAAGACGATATCTAGCGAGCAATAGCGCTATTATTTTGAAAGTCAGTTTCCTTTAAGATATCAGTTTGGTTATTAAGCTATTCGTTGCACAGTTTGAGTGTTATTGTGAAGTATTTTAATAAAGGCCATTTTTCCGTTATTCAATATTGGAGTTATTTATTCAACAGTTTAGTGATTCGAACTTAGCAGGGGATTGCAAATAAGAGGATTTGCAAGTAAATTCGTTACAATATTCTAATATATCATAGAAGATTTTCTAAAAAAATCACTTTGATCGGAGCTATATATAGTATATATCCCATACAACCGATCTCTCAGATAGAAAGATTTTTGGCCATTTGCCCCTTAATTTGGAAAGTATAAACGTGAAACTCGGTGATATATATTTTAATATATCATAGAAGATTTTCTGAAAAAATCACTTTGATCGGAGCTATATATAGTTATATCCCATACAGCCGATCGTTCAGATAGAAAGATTTTTGGCCATTTCCCCCTTAATTTGGAAATTATAAACGTGAAACTCGGTGATATATATTCTAATATATCATAGAAGATTTTCTAAAAAAATCACTTTGATCGGAGCTATATATAGTATATATCCCATACAACCGATCTCTCAGATAGAAAGATTTTTGGCCATTTGCCCCTTAATTTGGAAAGTATAAACGTGAAACTCGGTGATATATATTTTAATATATCATAGAAGATTTTCTGAAAAAATCACTTTGATCGGAGCTATATATAGTTATATCCCATACAGCCGATCGTTCAGATAGAAAGATTTTTGGCCATTTCCCCCTTAATTTGGAAATTATAAACGTGAAACTCGGTGATATATATTCTAATATATCACAGAAGATTTTCTGAAAAAATCACTTTGATCGGAGCTATATATAGTTATATCCCATACAACCGATCGTTCATATAGAAAGATTTTTGGCCATTTCCCCCTTAATTTGGAAATTATAAACGTAAAACTCGGTGATATATATTCTAATACATCATAGAAGATTTCCTGTAAAAATAATTTCGATCAGAGCTATATATTATATCCCATACAACTGATCGTTCAGATAAGGGGGTTTTTTGCCATTTTTTTATATTTATCTTAAAATCGTTTAGGTATGTACATCTGTTCACTATATATTTCTTATCTTATACAGCGTATTATTTGGAGATTACGAATGGGATAAGATTATTGTTCAACCCCATTTATGAAAGGTATGAAGTCTTCGGCATAGCCGAAGACAGTCCCGTCCTTACTTGTTTTCTGTTACTTTTTACATATTTATTGTTGTGTACTATCGTTGTGGTTGTTGTTTTGTTTTTGCGTCTTCATTACAAATTGCTTTTGAGCTCTTTTTTTTTGTATTGCGTGTATAAACACAAAATGAATTGCCAAGAGGCAGTCAGTCAGCCCTGAAAGGTGTAAAAGGAAAAAAAGGTAAAACAAAGAAGAAATACAAACACCTACGACGAGTGACAGCGAGAAAGTCTTTCTGTAGTGAGGAATTTTCAAGGAGCTAGCATAAGTGGAGTGTAAAGTCTTAAGCGTGAACATATGCTCCCATAGCTTGTAAGCAACTGCGGCAGATTTTAAAGATGTTAATTTTTTGCTACCGCCCCCTTTTGGAATTCCCAACTGACTTCATGGAACCACTTTTTGTTGCTTGCTTGGCAGAGCCCACTTTTACGAAATCTGCATATGTATGTGACTCGTTTTTAATTTTCTCATTTTGATAATTGATGCGGTTTTAATTTGAAACCAGCATTTGGTTCAAGTCATCTGAGACGAACTTATTTGCTTATTTCTTGCACTCGCATAACTATTCAGACTTACCCGCAAATAAAGATAACAAGTATTCGGAAGCTGTGCAGCTACTATTTTCTACATTCCTCAAAAGTCAAAACTTATTTACCTGATGATATCTAATTTAAAAGGGTGTAATGGCTAGCGGCTTAGTTGCCCATTGCGCTATAGGTTGAATTAGTTTTAATTTAAATTCATCGTTTTTAATAAATCTTTACCCGATTATGCATGCGTTACCCAAATTTTATTTAACCCAGCAAAAATTTAAACTGAAACAAGTAAGGAAGGCTAAGTTCGAGTGTAACCGAACATTACATATTCAGCTGAGAGCTTTAGAGACAAAATAAGGGAAAATCACCATTCAGGAAAATAAACCTAGGGTAACCCTGGAATGTGTTTGTATGACATGTGTATCAAGTGGAAGGTATTAAAGAGTATTTTAAAAGGGAGTGGGCCATAGTTCTATAGGTGGACACCATTTTGGGATATAGCCATAAAGGTGGACCAGGGGTAACTCTAGAATTTGTTTGTACAATATGGGTATCAAACGAAAGGTGTTATGAGTATTGTAAAAGGGCGTGGGCCTTAGTTCAGGGTGGACCAGACCATCATCTGTCGGGTAGCACAAATTTATTTATATATGTAATACCACGAACAGTATTCCTGCCAATATTCCAAGGGCTTTTGATTGCGCCACCGTGGTGTGATGGTAGCGTGCTCCGCCTATCACACCGTATGCCCTGGGTTCAACTCCCGGGCAAAGCAACATCAAAATTTTAGAAATAAGATTTTTCAATTAGAAGAAAATTTTTCTAAGCGGGGTCGCCCCTCGGCAGTGTCTGGCAAGCGCTCCGATTGTATTTCTGCCATGAAAAGCTCTCAGTGAAAACTCATCTGCCTTGCAGATGCCGTTCGGAGTCGGCATAAAACATGTAGGTCCCGTCCGGCCAATTTGTAGGGAAAAATCAAGAGGAGCACGACGCAAATTGGAAGAGAAGCTCGGCCTTAGATCTCTTCGGAGGTTATCGCGCCTTACATTTATTTTTTTTTTTTTGATTGCGCCCTGCAGAACTTTTTCATTTTCTTCTACTTAATATGGTAGGTGTCATAACCATTTTACAAAGTTTTTTTCTAAAGTTATATTTTGCGTCAATAAACCAATCTAATTACCATGTTTCATCCCTTTTTTCGTATTTGGTATAGAATTATGACATTTTTTTAATTTTTCGTAATTTTCGATATCGAAAAAGTGGGTGTGGTCATACTCGGATTTCGGCCATTTTTTTTACCAATACAAAGTGAGTTTAGATAAGTACGTGAACTGAGTTAATAAAGATATATCGATTTTTGCTCAAATTATCGTGGTAGCGGCCGAGCGGAAGGACAGACGGTCGACTGTGTATAAAAACAGGGCGTGGCTTCAACCGATTTCGCCCTTTTTCACAGAAATAAGTTACCGTAAGTAAGTAAGTTCACAAGGATTGGTAAATTTTTGTTCGACTTATGACATTAAAAGTATACCAGAAAAATTAAATGAAAAAGGTCGTGGCCACGCCCATTTTGAGATTTTCTTTTATTTTTGTATTTTGCAGCACCATATCATTACTGGAGTTGAATATTGACATAATTTACTTATATACTGTAAGAATATTTACTTTTTTTTTTAAATTTGACTTAAAATTTTTTTTTTAACGTGGGCATGGTCGTTCTCTGGTTTTGCTAATTTTTATTAAGCATATATATAGTAATAGGAGTAATGTTCCTGCCAAATTTCATCATGATATCTTTAACGACTGCCAAATTACAGCTTGCTAAACTTCTAAATTACCTTCTTTTAAAAGTGGGCGGTGCCACGCCAATTGTCCAAAATTTTGCTAATTTTGTATTTTGCGTCATAAGTTCAACTCACCTACCAAGTTTCTTTGCTTTATCTGTCTTTGGTAATGAATTATCGAACTTTTTCGATTTTTCGAAATTTTCGATATCGAAAAAGTGGGCGTGGTTATAGTCCGATATCGTTCATTTTAAATAGCGATCTGAGATGAGTGTCCAGGAACCTACATACCAAATTTCATCAAGATACCTCAAAATTTACTCAAGTTATCGTGTTAACGGACAGACGGACGGACGGACGGACAGACGGACATGGCTCAATCAAATTTTTTTTCGATACTGAATACGAAAATTTTTTAATTTCAAATTACGTATAAATTTAATTGCTGAATTGTGATTGAAATAATTTTTAAATATCCAAAAAATGATCCAAAATAAAAAGATGATAAAAAAATTTTAAGGACTACCTTTATATAAATGGACCAAAAAATAGAAGGCAACTTTTCCTTTAATACAGACATAGTCGTCTTGAATTTTGACTAAAAACTTTAACAATAGCTCTTGTAAAAGGAATTTGGGATTTAAAACTATAAAGGTGGGTCGCAATCTTTAAATTTAAGGCAAACCATGTATTTGGGATTAACTAATTGGTTATTTAAAATTTAAACACGCGCTCTACCTTTATAATTTTAAATCCCAAAATTCTTTTACAAGAGCTATTGCTAAAGTTTTTTAGTCCAAATTCAACAAGACTATGTCTGTATTAAAGGAAAAATTGCCTTCTATTTGTTGGTCCATTTATATAAAGGCAGTCCTTAAAATTTTTTTATCATCTTTTTATTTTCAATTTTTTAGTACTGCCTACAAAAACGCAATTGCAACTTTGATTAGTAATTTAAGCAATTCCTAGGTGAAAATTCTTATCTTTATTTATTTGTTTAAAATAGCAAGATTTAAGAGAATTCGTGGAATTTTCGCTAACAACACTGGCGAAAACAACAGAATTCCACCTCGCATGATAACAAGAGAATTCCACCTCGTTTGTCAGCTACTTAATTTGCACAGCTGAAAATCGTGGTGAAATTGGCATACGCCTGAAAGTCTAAAAGAATCGTAGTGAAAGTCGCGTACGCCTAAAAACATTCAAGGACGTGCATTGAGTTGGGCCTTCAACGAGGTGAAATTCTACAACGCCTGCAACACTCGGGAGGCTAGCCATGAAGGTATGGCCTAATCTTCTAAATAGTTCGACTTGTGCGTTACGTAGCTCAAATTTTTTGATCAAAATCAATTGCAAGATTCCCAATTTAAAACTAGTTTTCTCAATATCTCGATCCATGCGCCACCTAGCGGATTTTTTTTTTGATAAAATATTGCATTGTCACCGGGTTCTGACTTACTCCCCGAGTTTCATGTCCCTAGCTCATCGGGAAGTTACTCGAAAATCGATCGCAAGATTCCCCCGTTTTTAAAGGATTTGCAGTTATCCTGACTAGCGCGCAACCTAGCGGAACCTTGTTTTCTCTAGGTTGTATTGTCACCAGACCTCTAACTAAGTGCCAAGTTTCAAGTATCTAGGTAACCGGGAAGTTAGTGAAAAATGGATTGAAAGATCCCCAAATTTAAATTTATTTTCTTACTACCTCGATCTGCATGCCACCTAGCGAATTTTTTTTTTTGATGAAATGTTGCATTGTCACCGGGTTCTGACCCCAAGTTTCAAGTCTCTAGCTCACCGGCAAGTTACTCAAAAATCGATCGGAAGATTCCCCTCGTTTTTCATGGATTTTTAGTTATCCCAATTAGCACGCCACCTAACGGAACTTTGTTTTCTATAAATTTTATTGTCACCGGGTCTCGAACTATGTGCTAAGCTACAAGTCTCTAGGTAACCGGGAAGTTAGTTAAAAATGGATTGAAATATTCCCAAATCAAAACTAATTTTCCGAATATCTCGATCCATGCACTACCTAGGGGAATTTTTGATAAAATATTGCATTGCTACTGGGTTCTGACTTACGGCTCAAGTTTCATATCTCCAGCTCACCGGGAAGTTACGCAAAAATCGATTGCAAAATTCTTTCGTTTATCTCGATTCGTCTGCCACCTGGCGAAATTTTGTTTTCCACGAATTGTAGTGCCATCGACTCGCAAGCTATGTGCTAAGTTTCAAGTCTCTGGATCACCGAGAAGTTAGTTAAAAGTCGTTCGCAAAATTTCCATTTTAAAATTAATTTTCTATATATCTAGATCCGTGCGCCACCTAGCGGATGTTTTATTCACTTGCATTGTAATGTTTCTCAGATCTGAACTATGTTCTAAGTATGAAGTGTCTAGCTCAACGGGAAGTTACCAAAAAAGACTTTTCCGTGGGTCAAAAATACGTATGGAAAAGAGGGGACAAACATGAAAGCGACTTAATATAAAGGTATAAAAAAGTAATAGTCCGGGTATTTTCCTTGTATTTACCCATAAAATTGGTAAATACCCAGTACAATCCCATCTCCAAGAATGCTAATAAAAGTTTGATGAATACGAAAAACCACATCCTCTAAGTTTTAGAAATGAAATTATTAGTGAAGCAACCCATTTCATTCTCTGTAGTAGCAACCTTATAAGGCAGTAGCATACACACCGAACAAAGTTAATCGACAGGCCAAAACAACCATACAAACTTAAGTATCTGCCAAACAATCCTAATATCGCGTTGGTATCTCAATCCACTAAATTTTTATTTAATCTATCAATGTTCATAATGATAAATGCTTTAATCAACTGCTGTGTTCTGAAAAAAGATTGTAGCAGAAATGTAAAATGTAGTCAAATCTTATTTTCCCCCTTTAAATATTAGCATTAAGCATAAGTAAGTGGCAACCATTGAAGGACAACATCAAATGAATGGACGAACGCAAGTAATACGCAGATTTTGGTGGAAGAGTTCGCTTGGTGAATAATAAATAAATAAACAGAGATTCTGTTTAAATTAGTGTAAATATGAAGTTTTGCAAGAGGACTGAACAAAATTATTCTTGCGTGTTTGTTTGTGTTGTTGTTGGTGTAAGAGTTACACAAGGATGATAGTAATACATAGATACGGGACTGTGAAATAATTTTTAAGGGATTCTTTTTTACAGAAACGCTTTTTTTTCTAAAATCCTTTAATGGTGGAGCGAATACTGAACGTAAGCTTGCGTGTACATAGGTGTTACTGTAATCACTATAATGTAGCGTAATGTGAGAATAATGTTTGCGATAGAGTTGATTTGAGCGGCATCAGTGAGGAAATCAAATAATTGGAACAAGTGAATATAGAACAAGTAATGGATGCTAAGCTCGGGTGTAACCGAACTCTACATACGCAGCTGCCAAACTACAGCTTGCAAAACATTTAAATTACCTTCTTTTAAAAGTGGGCGGTGCTACGTCCATTGTCCAAAATTTTAGTAATTTTCTATTCTGCGTCATAACGTCAAGCCGCCTACCAAGCTTCATCGCTTTAGCCGTCTTTGAAAATGAATTATCTCATTTTTTCGGTTTTTCGAAATTTTCGATATCGACAAAGTGGGCGTGGTTATATTCCGATTTCGTTCATTTTAAATAGCGATCTGAGATGAGTGCCCAGCAACTTACATGCCAAATTTCATTAAGATACCTCAAAATATACTCAAGTTATCGTGTTTACGGACGGACGGACACGGCTAAATGAATTTCTTTTTTCGTCCAGATCATTTTTATATATAGAAGTCTATACCTATCTCGATTAGTTTATGCCATTACGGGGTACCGTTATGCGAAAAAAAATAATATACTCTGTGAGCTCTGCTCATCGGAGTATAAAAACACATCGATGACATCTAGGGGAGAAAGGGAAGGAAATGACATGAAATAAAAGAAGTGGAGAAAGAAAAAAGCTGTGTGTAATAACAATGTTGATTATGATGTGGATGATAATAACGATGTTTATGGGTATTATCAGAAGAAGGCACAAAAAGCAAAGAAAGAGAAAAGTACAGGAAAGGAGGGAAAGAAAGGAAAAACGGAATAGTGAGGAGAGAAAAAACCAAAGATTAGAAGTCAAAACCGAAACCGGGACTGAGAACGGACAGCGTTGTTGTTGTTGTTGTAGCAGTGCTTTGCCCCATCCAATAGGTGCGACCGACCACAAATTGTCATCAATATCCTCTAATGGGAGTCCAAGGAAACTTGCTGTTTCAACAGGGGCGGACCATAGTGAGCGGGGTGTTAGAGGCGTTGATTCCTCATTACAATTGAAGAGATGGTTGGTGTCTTGTGGGGACACATTGCAAGCGGGGCATACATTTTGTATGTCGGGGTTAATTCTGGATAGGTAAGAGTTTAACCTGTTAGATTATCCAGATTGAAGTTGAGCTAGAGTGACTCGTGTTTCCCTGGGGAGTGTGCGTTCCTCTTCCGCAAGTTTTGGGTACTGTTCTTTGAGTACTGGATTCACCGGGCAATTCCCAGCATAAAGGTCCGACGCCTGTTTGTGGATTTCACCTGGATGACCTGCTTGTGTTTTTTGTTTCATACGGCTGAGTTCTCAGGTGCCGTATTTCCTCATAACAGAAAGCGTATTATCAATTTTTTAACGACAAAAACCAGCTCTTTGATGGATGAGGCGCTTCGGGAATTACATCGCTGAGCATCTGGTGTCGGGTTAGCCGCCAATGCGGAAAACAACGATCTACTACTAGGAAATATAAGGTCCCTCATTGGTAGCTTGCTCCGCCTATCACACCAAAAATTCTGGGTTCACGCCCCGACAAAACAACATCAAGATTTTAGAAATAAACTGAATGTTTTTAGCGACCTTTTTATATACAAATATGTTGAAATTTAGCTGGCTCGAGGTCAATAAAACTATTTTGATTAAAACCACAGGTTTTTTTTGTATAATTTAATCCAATATATTTCGGTTATTCCGCGATAACCGTTCTCAAGGATATTCCTTTGCACGTCTTTATCACTTGAGTGTGTTAAGCTCCGCGTCAAGTAATAAAGACGTGCAAAGGGATATCCTTGAGAACGGTTATCGCGGAATAACCGAAATATATTGGATTAAATTATTAAAAAAAAAGCTGTGGTTTTAATCAAAATAGTTTTATTAACCTCGAGCCAGCTAAAGTTGAACAGATTTTAGAAATAAGTTTTTTCAATTAGAAGAAAATTTTTCTATGCGGCGTCGCCTCTGGGCAGAGTTTGGCAAGCACTCCGAGTGTATTTCTGCCTTGAAAAGCTTCTTAATTAAAATTCATCTGCTTGCAGATGCCTAAAATATCTTCGGAGGTTATCGCGCCTAACATTTATTTAATTTAATTGGAAGGGTAACCCTACAAGAAAAATATAGCACAAAATATCTAAGGATCAAGAGGATAATAGGATGCACGTGGAGCCAAACTCTCTCATTGGGTATTTACGGCAATTGTTAAACTCGTAATTCATTATCGGGTCCTTCTTTGGACAGCCACACCAAAAAGTATGTACACCAGAAAATTAGAGGGTATGCTGATTGATAATCGTAACGGAAGCCCTAAAAACTACACCGATAGTAGTATTGCGTATAGCTTCGATCTTGGGGCCACAATTGAGCCGGAGGGTTGGCGCCAGTGTGCAAAAGTGGCAAAGCATGCAATATAATTACACATGGATGATTCTAAATAAATGTAAGGTATTAGATCTGCTGTTTACTGTGTCGTTCCAGAAATAAGTAGGTCTTAGAGGCTCCCAGAATACTGCAGCATCGATCAGGCAGGAACTATAGCCGTGAAGAAAGCAGCAGAATTTCTGAAGGAAGCGTGCTTAAGCTACAGTCGCGTCAACATATATATTGATAGTCAGGCGGCGATTAAGCAATAATTTCACGCAGCATTTAATCAAAAAGTGTCTTGAAATGCAAAGAAGCATTGGAAGAACTTTGCTTAAGCCAGACCATACATACCATACCATAAAGGTATAGAAGATAACGAAAAGGCCGATGAGTTTGCAAAGGAGGGGGTTGAGCATCCGCTGAATCGGCAGTAAACGTTCCAATCCGTTCGGGAAATTCAAAAGGAGATTGGAGTTGCATTAGATGCATCAAGCATGAGAGGCGTGGACAGAAGCGCGTGGCTGAAAAATTTCTAAGATTATGTGCAATTCTTACGATATTAGACTCATGTATCTGAAGGGAAAATACTTAAGGTTCACAATGGCTATACTTACTAAACACTGCATCCTGGCGTCACATACTTATAATTTAGGCTACATCAGTAACATAAGATGTAGGAAGTGCGAGCTGCAGGAGGAAACAGTTGAGCTCGCATCCTGCGCACGCCAGATCAAGGCTTCATCTATTAAGGGCGGCTGAGTTGCCAGGTCTCGATGCAACAATTAAGTTAAGTTCTAAATGACTTCTCGTATTTTCCACGAGAACGGAGTTGTTCAATAACATAACATTTCCGTTTGGTCGTCAAACAAATTTTTGTAACACTATGTACATATTAAATCTATGTAAGGTCTTATCGATCGGCCAATTCAACCTAACTTAAGGTAATTGTAAGTCATTTCCCAACATTGTTGTTGTTTTTGTCACAGCCAAAGCTTTCAAAACCCTATCGATGAGAAAGTCGAGTTTGAAACAAGAAAAGACCACTCTCTTGTTGTTGTTATTGCCATAAGGATACTCCCCAAAGGCCTTGGAGAGTATTATCGATGTTGATGGTCCTTTGCGGGATGCAGATTCGGTACGTTCTGATAACAAGCACCATAAAGATACTAGCCCGACCATCTCGGGAATGATTTGGTATGACCACATAAAACCTTCTAGGTCATTACGGCGTCCCACCCCCTAGATCCATCAGGAGTTTGGGATAGCCAGAGCCTCCGCTGTTAATGAAACAGGATTCGCCATGGGTAAGTGGGATTAACAATTGGGTTGGGCAAGCTCCATATATATTGCGCTGGAAACCCCTTGAGAGGGTTGCGCTACACAACCCCTTGAATAAATTTGGTATTTTAGTCGCCTCTTATGACAGGCATGCCTATAGCGGATATATTCTAAGCCCCCAACCCACTCTCTCTAACAGTACGTTACGCATTAATAAACAAAAGCATGTATTTTTTCTTTTCGGAAAAGTCCTTATTTAAGTACACAAAGGATGAGTAACTAACGTTTCACAACGTTATTATTTAAAAATTTCCATGTGCAAATATTGTAAAATTATATCACAATAAAACTTTAGCTCAAAATATTGAACGCATGAATTTTTGACAATTTACATTGCTAACGATGATGTCGTACATGGTGACAACAACAAGTGAAATTACATTGCAGCTGTAAAACCACTCACTTAGTTACAAAAAACTGTAAAATAACTTTTTGGCAAAAGGGAGCTAAAAAAAGACAACACACAAAAAAAAATTATTATAATAATTTTGACAAAGCGACCAACAAATAGACATTTTGCGTCGAAGTGTCGTTTAAGTGAAGGCAGCGAGCCGCAACTCTGAAGGCAAAGTACCATAAAAATCACACAAACTTTGTTGATTAAAATTAATTGCTGTTTGAAAAATGTCTGTTGCAATACGCTGCAAACAAACAAATATTCATGTCACATTCGACGAGCTTAAGAGATATGAGCCAAAAGCTAAACTAGTCAGTGAACTCCTATGTAGCTCGTTAACTAGAATTTTGTAAGTCCATTCGAACTAGTAAGTTCTAGAAAGTAACTCGCTTCTAGCTAACGAGAAAGTCAGATATTAACTAATTGGAAAGTTATGCAACGTTGCCATGGCAACAACTGTAATAGAGAAATTAAAAAAAATCGATTGTATAAGAATTAGTTCTATTGTCAGTTGTCGGTTGCCATATTAACTACCTGACAATTAAGCATATTATCACATTTTGTGCTACCATCTCAACTAAAAAAAATCTGTGTAATAATACAATAAATTATCCGTCCTTTATTTTGTCAGAGCATAAAATTACTAGTGGAGGTCACTAATCATCGGGCACCTCCGAAGCATTAGAACGCGATTAGACAGGTACTTTTTTTGTTTCAGTATCTGGCACTTAAGGCAGCGTTTTATCTTACAAAACTGTCAAATATATCATGAGAAACTGATTTTGTTTCAGCGATGGAAGTTGGACAGAGTGACTTTACTACTGAACTTCAGGCAACCCTGCTACCAAAGATGAGTTATATTGGCAACGTATTTTCTATTGGCCTATCAAAGAATCATCACCACATTTGACGCTCGGATGGTATGGGTATATGTCCTCAACCAACAGCGACCCTGCGAAAGTACCGCTAGTACCGCTCTACTTGCCGAAATTTTTAAATTGATATTAGAAAAAAATTACAAACTTTACAAACGGCGATGGTCACTAGGATATGCTTCTGAATTTTACTTATTCATCAGTTAGCTACTCGGGAGCTAAGTATTGATCTCGAAATCTCCAATATTCATACTTTATACTATACCATATTCCACTCAGCCATTTGAATGCCCCGCTGTTCGCTTTGCAATTGATCCTCTAAGTGTTGCCTTTTTGTTGCTATTCCTCTATTCACCATTTAAGTACATACTAATTCTATATGCTTTTTAATTCTAATTGTTTGGAATAATTATAGGCGCGCTCCAAGAGCTTAAAAACTTTGGGTTTATAGCTATGATTTTATAAGCGGTACTTTCCCTGCACACTATTATATCAATATTATAATCTGTATTTAAATAGCGGGAACCGTAAAGTTTGTAATTTTTCTCTAATATCAATAACAAAAACAATTGCATAAAGCAATATAAGCATGTCTCGCTATTTAAATACCGAAATTTTTAAAAATATCCGACAAGTCGCATTTGTTGGATTATATCGAAAGCTATCTTTGAATTTTTTATACAGTAACCTTAAGGTTGAGATTTTGAAACCGCAAATAATCGAACAGATGGTCAATGTTAGATTTAGTATAATGTCTATCAAGTCTTTCTTAATTCGGTTCATCATTTTATTCTAATCATTCATATAACAATTGCTTTCATCCAGAAAAGCTGAGCTAAAGTTCCAGTACACATCGCCGAGAATCCACGATTTCTACAAAACTTTTAAGATATTCTAAAATTCTGTGCTGTTGCACTTGATAAGAATAAAGGAACGACTTATGCAGCATATAGTTACGGTATTCAGCTGGTAAGTTTCAGGTCAGGGCTGTCCCTTCAATACATATATCGATGCCTTCTCATAAGCCACCGAAAAGCGTACGAAGTTTTGTGTGCAGGTGTGATGTATAGAAAAATATCACTCCGTGACAAGAGCTTGAAACTATGACCTCTCAAACATGAGGCGTATGCTTAGTTATGCACAATACCACCATGACCGATGACAGTTGAGCTGTCAAAATATAAAAACTGACAGTAAATCCTCATATTAATATTTTTATTACCAGGCGATCTCACAAGCCGTGCCAATTACCGCGGCGTCAGTCTAATTAAGATTGCGTATAAGGTTCTATATGGCGTACTGTGCAAAGGTCTCAAGTCAGCAAACTTTATTTATCTACTCTTGGCCAGATTTTCATGATGCGCCAGATCCTGCAGAAGACTCACCAGTCAGTCGACATTCGCAATCTTCTCATCGACTTCAAAACATCATTTCACAGCGTGAAAAGAGGCTGCTCTTTTTGAAATTAAGTTTTCTGCAAAGTTAAGAAGGTTCTGCCAAATCGCGTTAAGCAACACGACCAGCTTCGTAAGTATTGGGAAGAACCTCTCCCAGCCATACGAAACCAAAAGAGGCTTCAGACAAGGCGACTCCCTTTCGTGCGATTTCTTTAACATAATGCTGAAGAAGATAATTTTAGCAGCAGAACTAAAGCGTAATGGTACAATTTATTATAGGAACGTACACTTCTAGCGTATGTTGATGATATTCATATAATTGGTCTGAAATAATGCGTTGTTAGTTGTGCCTTCTTTGAATTAGATAAAGAATCAAGTCTTGCAATAAATGAGGACAGGCCAAAGTACTAGCTATCATCCAAAAAATAATCGGAGCTTTCACGGCTTCGCAGCCACGTCACTGCTAAGGAATATAAATTTGAGAAATTTACAGCAAAAACAATGTCAGCTTAGAAATAAAATGGAGAGTTACCCTGCCAACAAGTGCTTTTTTGGACTGATTAGCAATTGAAAATTAAAGTCCTCTCTTGACGAACAAAAATCATGCTCATGTATGGCTGGAAATAATGGACGGTGTCCAGAGGAGATGGGATGGCTCTGTAGTGTTCCAGAGAGATACAACGGGAGATTTACGGTTCTGTCCGTTTTGCCGACGGCGAGCATTTGAGCTTTACGTAGATAAGATAGTAGTGCAGCGAATAAAAATCCAAAGGCTTCGCTGGCTAGGTCATGATTTGCGAATGGACGAAGATGCTCTGGCCGAGATAGTATTTCAATCGACACCGCAGATTGGAAGCAGAGGAAGGAAGATACCACCACTGGTTTGGGAGAGGCAGGTGGAGGAAGACTGGACCTCTCTTGATGCTCGTAATAGGCGTCATCCATTAAACAAAGTATAAATAACTTGGATATCCAGTGTTGCCTGAACTGCCCTGTTTCCCAGTTACGGGTTTCCCTTGTGTGTGCTTTTGTGATTCCACCGAGGGGCTCTGGTCCATAGAATCCTGCTAGAGCACACTGCCAAGCTAGGCTAGTCCTGGAACTCACTCTAAAAAACCTTGTTTTTGGCTCCGGGACCAGTTAGGACTCCAAAGCATTCATAAACTATCATAAAAACCGGACACAATGATGATTTTCTTCACGGATAAGCCTCTTCGTAAACATTCTCTACCACAAACTTTTATTGCATGAATGCCAGGACCTGTTTTTTCGTAATCAAATATTGATGTTTCTGTACACAAGACCACTCAGTCAGGGCCAACTGCTCAAACCAAACAGTTTTGTCCTTAATAGACACCTCGAAACTCCGTGTGGGGGCCATTGAAGCACGTAGGTAAAAAACGGTCCATGGATAGCTTTTATCCTTTCCAATCATAGCTTGTTAAATAGCTTGATGTTTGGTGTTATCAAAAGCCCCTGGGATGAGTTTGTTAAGGTTGACCTCGGTCAATATTAGTTGCTAATATGGAAATAAGCCGGTTCTTTTTTTATTAAAAGCCTACTAATTACACTCAATCATATCCATAACATCAGGAAATACGAGTACCGATACCTATACGCATAATTTTTGTATAAAGTCATAAAGCATAATTTCATACTGTAACGAATTTTCTGAAATTCCGCTTATTTCAAATCTTCTGCTAAGGTTCGAATCACTAAATTGTTGAATAAATAACTAGACTTTTCAATAATGCAAAATGGCCTTTATTAAAGCACAATAACACTACTATTGCCCGACAGATAGCGTACTTAATTCAAACTGATTCTCGCGCCTCTACTGTTGTCGCCTTTTATACTGTCTGTTTTCCTCGTTGCATACTTCTACGCTTTTCCATTCCAGAACTTACTAGTTAGTTATCAGCTACAAAATCACCAGCCACAACTACGTTTATAGCTTCTCATATGCGCGTGAGTAATACTTGCACAAATTATTGCCCTCTTTTGTGAGCACCTCAGATAAGATATATGCATGTGTTTGTGCGTTGCTTCTCCGCTGCGTGTACGTACATATGTGTAGACATAATGATTGAATTATTGATGTGCATCAAGTTACTGCTTAGCATCAGCTTAGAGATGATTGTATCCCTTAGTGCTGCTAACAACCCTTAGTGCCGCTAACGTTACAATACATACAAACATACAAAGGAAGTTTATATTAGTGCGTTAAGAAGACAATTGCAAACCAGCTGCTTCAAAATTCAGACTAGTTGTGAAGTAGTTTACAAATAAATGGTTTGACTACAGAAGTTGGACTGCCATATATATATACATATATTTTACATGCACCTCTTAGCTATTCAATTTCTGAGCTACTGGAGTGTCTTTTTGGTATGTTTTTTTTTTGATTTTTGTTGTCATTTGCAAGTTTGCCAAAAATCATGTTAATTAAAAGTGTTCCCTTTTTTTGATACAACGCATACATTCACATATTTCCTCTGCATGCTATGCTCATTCAATTACTTATTCGACATGTATTTAAATTTAAATTTGTAAAATTTTATACCCGAATATAAAGGCATTTATACGCCTTTATTGAATGAATTGAATATTTATATTGATATTACTCGAAATGAGATAAAGCGTATGGTATATAAACACGGTATGGTCTACTTAAAAGCCGTTTGTACCGGCACCAGAAAATTGTTACGTATAAAAAATATTAACTGTGCATGCCAAAATTGTCTCCTCCCTTTTGTCTTAAAAATAATAATGCGCTTCGATTACTTGAAATGGTTTAGATGAAACATATTTTCTGTACAAATATCAAATATCAGATCTTACAAGACGACGTCCTTTTCGATTGAGCCTTGTTGATCCCTTGAAAGCCCTTTCTCTTGGAGGGCGCTCTAACCACACGAGTGGTTTGGAGATCATAAGGAAATATTTGACTGACTTCTTATTTTTTAAATGCAAATCAAATATAACTCAGATGTGCTGGACTACAGGTATATTCAGCGACAATGATCTGTACGAAGTGTGCTTTCTGAAAAATTTTCTTATTGGGATTGTATTTTTACAGTACTTAAATTATTGAAATTAAATAACTGAATTATAAATAAAATAAGTAAGGAAGGCTAAGTTCGGGTGTAACCGAACATTACATACTCAGCTGAGAGCTATGGATACAAAATAAGGGAAAATCACCATGTAGGAAAATGAACCTAGGGTAACCATGGAATGTCTTTGTATGACACGTGTATCAAATGGAAGGTATTAAAGAGTATTTTAGGAGGGAGTGGGCCATAGTTCTATGGGTGGACGTCATTTAGGGATATCGCCATAAAGGTGGACCAGGGGTGACTCTAGAATTTGTTTGTGCAATATGGGTATCAAATGAAAGGTGTTAATGATTATTTTAAAAGGGAGTGGTGGTAGTTGTATGTGTGAAGGCGTTTTCGAGATACTGACCAAAATGTGGACCAGGGTGACCCAGAACATCATCTGTCGGGTACCGCTAATTTATTTATATATGTAATACCACGAACAGTATTTCTGCCAAGATTCCAAGGGCTTTTGATTTCGCCGTGCAGAACGTTATCATTTTCTTCTACTTAATATTGTAGGTGTCACACCCATTTTGCAAAGTTTTTTTTTCTAAAGTTATATTTTGCGTCAACAAACCAATCCAATTACCATGTTTCATCCCGTTTTCGTATTTGGTATAGAATTATGGCATTTTTTTCCATTTTCGTACTTTTCGATATCGAAAAAGTGAGCGTGGTCATATTCGGATTTCGGCCATTTTTTACACCAATACAAGTGAGTTCAGATAAGTACATGAACTGAGTTTAGTAAAGATATATCGATTGTTGCTCAAGTTATCGTGTTAACGGCCGAGCGGAAGGACAGACGGTCGACTGTGTATAAAAACTGGGCGTGACTTAAACCGATTTCGCCCTTTTCACAGAAAACAGTTATCGTCCTAGAATTTAAGCCCCTACCAAATTTCACAAGGATTAGTAAATTCTTGTTCGAGTTATGGCATTAAAAGTATCCTAGGCAAATTAAATGAAAAAGGGCGGAGCCACGCCCATTTTGAAATTTGCCTTTATTTTTGTATTTTATTGCACCATATCATCACTGGAGTCGAATGTTGACATAATTTGCTTATATACTGTAAAGATATTAAATTTTTTGTTAAAATTTAACTTAAAAAAAAATTTTTTTTAAGTGGGCGTGGTCGTACTCCGATTTTGCTAATTTTTATTAAGCATACATATAGTAATAGGAGTAAGGTTCCTGCCAAATTTCATCATGATATCTTCAACGACTGCCAAATTACAGCTTGCAAAGCTTTTAAATTACCTTCTTTTAAAAGTAGATGGTGCCACGCCCATTGTCCAAAATTTTACTAATTTTCTGTTCTCCGTTATAAGTTCAACTCACCTACCAAGTTTCATCGCTTTATCCTTCTTTGGTAATGAACTATCGCACGTTTTTGGTTTTTCGAAATTTTTGATATGGAAAAGTGAGCGTGGTTATATCGATCATTTTAAATAGCGATCTGAGATGAGTACCCAGGAACCTACATACCAAATTTCATCAAGATACCTCGAAATTTACTCAAGTTATCGTGTTAGCGGACAGACGGACGGACGGACGGACATGGCTCAATCAAATTTTTTTTCGATACTGATGATTCACAAAAATTGGTAAATTTTTGTTCGACTTGTGGCATTAAAAGTATCCTAGACAAATTAAATGAAAAAGGGCGGAGCTACGCCCATTTTGAAATTTTCTTTTATTTTTGTATTTTGTTGCACCATATCATTACTGGAGTTGAATGTTGACATAATTTACTTATATACTGTAAAGATTTCTTTTAAAATTTGACTTTAAAAAACATTTTTTTTTAAAAGTGGGCGTCGTCGTTTTCCGATTTTGCTGATTTTTATTACGTGTACATATAGTAATAAGGGTAACGTTCGTGCCAAATTTCATCATGATATCTTCAACGACTGCCAAATTACAGCTTGCAAAACTTCTAAATTACCTTCTTTTAAAAGTGGGCGATCTGAGATGAGTGCCCAGGAACCTACATACCAAATTTCATCAAGATACCTTAAAATTTACTCAAGTTATCGTGTTATTGGACAGACGGAGAGACGGACGGACATGACTCAATCGAATTTTTTTTCGATACTGATAATTTTGATATATGGAAGTCTATATCTATCTCGATTCCTTTATACCTATACAACCAACCGTTATCCAATCAAAGTCAATATACTCTGTGAGCTCTGCTCAACTTAGTATAAAAATGTAGCGCACTATTACCTCCGGAGATTTATTGAGCAGAACTTCTCCTGCAATTTCCGTTGCGCTATTTTTAATATTTCCTACAAATGGGCGGGGCGGAACCTACTTATTTTATGCCGACTCCGAACGGCATCTGCATGGCGGATGGCTTTTCACTGAGAGCTTTTCATTGCAAAAATACACTCGGAGCACTTGCCAAACACTGCCTAGTGGCGACGCCGTTTAGAAAAATGTTCACCTAATTGAAAAAACTTGTTTCTAAAATTTAGATACTGCTTTGCCTGGGGCGCGACCCAGGATACTCGGTGTGGTAGGTGGAGCACGCTACCATCACACCACGGCGGCCGTGTAAAAAAAAGGTCTACTTAATGGATCTTATTTGAAAATCATGACCAGAATATTTTTTGGCTTTAGGTACATGCAGTTCGAAGTTAAAAGTGTTGTATACTTAGCTTACTAGGCACTTACTCCTGGGTCAGTGGGTTTATAGCTGTAACCAAAATTTAGTCCGATTCCATTCCGAATTCACGCCTTCCAGTTAGTACCAGCTACCAAACACATACATTTTTAATTAGTTAGATAGAAAATTGCGCATCTGGGTATATAATGTTCGATTTTAAATCAAACTAAAACTTTTTTTACAGTTGCAGTTGCACAAACTTTCGTTCATCAATATTGTTGCTTGTTTACTCATTAATGTTATTGTTGTTGTTTGTTGTATTATTATTGTCAACACCCACTTATTGTTATGCTTTTACTCTGCATTTTCGTTACAATTCAACATTTTTAATTGCACCAACACTTTAATTTAATTTTGTTCTTTCTTTATTCGTATTTATCTACGTAGATATGTTTTGGCATTAGGGTGGACCGCCTCAATTTGTATGAAACAGAATATTTTTGAGATTTAACACGCTCACTAGAAACGTTTGTTAGGTAAAAAAAAATGGTTTGCAAAAAACTTTCGAAATGGCAAAAAACATACAAAAAAAGCAGCAATTTGTTTTATCGAATCTTCTCAATCAAGCGCTTTTATTAATTTTCGATAATGTAAGAAAAAATGTATATGAATATTGTAACTGAAAGAACGCTAACCCATCTCTAAAACTTTTTAGAAAAATTAGACAAAGTACACGTTATAGATCTCTCAAAACTTTAACTGACTTAAATTTTTATTTTTTACTGAAGTGTGTTTTTCACAAAGCAATGTGAGTTTTGATATACCAATAACTTCTACTTTGTTCGACTGAAATTAATTGGGCTGCAAAATTAGGTACAAAAAAAAAAAAAAATAAAAAAATTCAGAAAAATTTAAGTAAAATGTTCGAAATTTTCGAAAAAATTTCCCGAAAACTCGATTTTTTTCGAAAATGATTTTGAGTTTGAGTGCATAGTTTCAGTTAAAAGCATACATGAAAGTTTTTCTTAAATTATCATAATTAAAAAAATATGAGCCAAAATATTTTTTTAAATTTTATCGAAAATATAAAATTAAAAGAATTAAATTGACGAAAATTTTTGAAAACTGCCACAGGTATATCGGTGCTCCGCCTATCACAACGAAGGTCCTGTACTCTACTATCGCCAAAGCAGAATACGAAATTAAGAAACAAGTTTTTTACATTTTCTAGCGGGGTCGCTCCTCGGCAATGATTTGGTAAACTTACTTAATTGGTGCTTCACCGTTTAAATGGTTATGACCGTCTAACAAGGCGCGCCAGTCGCTCCTTCTCTCTGCCAACTGGTGCCAATTGGTCACACCAAGGGAGTTTAAATCGTTTTCCACCTGGTCCTTCCAACGGAGTGGGGCCGCCCTCTACCTCCGCTTCCATAAGCGGGTTCCGATAGAAACACTTTCTTCTTGGCCGGAGTATCATGTTTCATTCGCATAACATGGCCTAGCCAGCGCAGTCGCTGCGTTTTAATTCAGTGGAATATGTTGCATATAGCTCGTGTAGCTCATCGTCAAATCTTCCTCGGTGCTCGCCATTGCCAACATGTAGGGCTCCATAAATCTTTCCAATTTGACAAACACTCCGTGTGTATTTCTGCCTTGAAAAGCTTCTCAGTGAAAATTCATCAGCCTTGGAGATACCGTTCGTCGTTACGTACCGCCAATTCGTTATACCGCCTTGCTTTCTTATTTTTATTTGTTATTTTCGATTTTAACTAGAAAAAAAGAAAAATTTAATTAACGAAATTTCATAAAAACTCAGACTGCAACTGTCGGGTTCCCTACTGTAAGACGTACCTTGCCGCAATGGTCCTTAAAAGATTTTCAATCTCAATAAAACTTCGAAATGAGACACGGTTGCACCCTAATGTACGCAAAAATGTAGAAATTGGGTATCCGGATAGAACCTGCCTGGTAGATACATGGCATTGCACGCACTTTGTTTGACCATCTTCAGGCGTTAACCACAATAACAATTTCGATTGTTTCATACTGCTGCGGTTGCATTTTTGCGTGAAAGTGTATTTGGTGTGCATGTGTATGGGAGAGTGCTTCTGTGTAAAAGCAAATAATTATAGAAGTCTCACCGCTTACAACCATAAATTTGCATTGCTTCGTAAAGCTTTAGGTAAAAGTGATTTTATGTTGTTGGTATTCGCATTGTTGTCATTGTGTGTGCCTTGCCAACAGCAGCACCCCTTTCTATGGTCTATTGTTATCGTTTACACAAAGACGCCAGATACTCAGAACTTCTTTATGAAATATGCATTTGCTTGTTGTTTGTTTAATCTTTACTGATTGCATAAACTCAGGTATTGAAATGGAAGTTTTTTTGCGCTTCTAAAATATTTTGTAAAACAGGTTAAATGGAGCCATTCGATTAAAATTATGTGCTGTAGTCGATAGCTACAGACTTTCAGTGTATTGGATTTGTGCACAACTAATCGGAACCCCTTAGTGCGAAAGTCGGTTCTCATCTCACGCTGTCAATATTCTGAATTGGGCCCTTCCAACATAGAGAGGATCAGCACTTCAGCATGCTACTATCCGAACGTAGTAGGTTTCATGTCAAGAGCTTTCTCGAGGAGTTTTGTCGCCGCTATGACTTAGTAATAACAAAAGAGTTTCGAGGTATTGTTTTGATAAGGCTCGCTTTCAGCTTTGTTATGTTATTCATACACCCCCTTGGACATCGACTCTACGGCCATCAGCTTATCATTTTTCTACACCTATTCCAAAGATTATGAGAACAAGATGCTCTTTTTCCTTTACTTCACTCAAAGGCTGCAAGATAGGAGTGCCATATGAGCATCAAAGTTTATCCGCAATCGAATAGAGGTACAAGAAGTTCCTTCATAATTAATAATTCCCGAAATAGTTGCCGAAACCATGAGCTCACCGGAAAAGAAATACCAGGAAAAGAATGGAAGAAAGAGCAAGATTTGCATTTCCTAGTCTTAAAAGAGGGGTTGTGCATTATCCAAATGATGGCATATGCGATTTCAGGAACCACATTTTTTGATGTGTTAACATCTTATCTCACGGTAAGAGGGAGCCCTGAGTGTAAGCGTAGGGTGTAGTAGCGCTAGGCATTGGTTTTATAAAGTAGGTCCAAAAAAGTGTAAGAAAAGAAAGGAAAGCAAGGGGAGGGAAATGAAGGAAAGGAGAGGAAAGGAAAAGAAACAAAAGAAAAGAAAAGGAAAGAAAAAAAAAGAAAAGAAAAGCAAAGCAAAGGAAAGGAAAGCAAAGGAAAGGAAAGGAAAGAAAAGGAAAGCAAAGCAAAGGAAAGAAAAGGAAAGGAAAGTAAAGTAAAGGAAAGGAATGGAAAAATAAGGAAGATAAAACAAATTTAAGGTTTGTCTTAGGTCTGATATCGACGACGTATGTAAAGACGAGTTAGAGATTGGTTGTTGGAATGTTATAAATTTGGGTTCGATTAACAATGGTACTAACAAGTTATAATTTTTTTAACGACTTGCTATCGGGTTGTTATCGACAAAAGACGGAATTGTATATCGATTATTTACTAAAAAGCTGTCGATATGCTACCGATATGACAACGATGTTTTACCGAAAAATTATCACGTTTTTGTAAAAATTAATAATTTCTTATCAATTTACGACGGAAAGGTAATTTATCGGAAAACTATCGGTATGTTATCAAAAGTTTACCGATTTGTTATCTAAAATTTATCGATTTGTTAACGGTTTGTTCGAAAAATCTGGAACTGGCATAGATCAGCCATAATCTTGTCTTACTTACTTACTTA
Organism: Eurosta solidaginis; assembly: GCF_040869045.1. Lineage (NCBI taxonomy): Eukaryota > Metazoa > Arthropoda > Insecta > Diptera > Tephritidae > Eurosta > Eurosta solidaginis. The sequence continues at coordinate 179,826,736 of NC_090322.1, read as the reverse complement.
ATTGGCGCTTAACCGTCTAAACGGTTATGGCCGTCCAACAAGGGGCGCCAGTCGCTCCTTCGCTCCGCCAATCGGCGCCAATTGGTCACACCATGGGAGTTTAAATCGTTTTCCACCTGGTCCTTCCAACGGAGTGGGGGCCACCCTCTACCTCTGCTTCCATAGGCGGGTTCCGATAGAAACACTTTCTTGGCCGGAGCACCATCTTTCATTCGCATAACATGACCTAGCCAGCGCAGCCACTGCGTTTTAATTCGCTGGACTATGTTGATGTCTGCGTACAGCTCGTACAGCTCATTATTAAATCTTCTTCGGTACTCGCCATCGCCAACGCGTAGAGGTCCATAAATCTTTCGAAGAACTTTTCTCTCGAACACTCCCAAAGCCGCTTCATCTGATGTTGTCAGTGTCCATGCTTCTGCCTCATATAGCAGGACGGGTACGATAAGTGACTTGTAGAGTATGATTTTCGTTCGCCGAGAGATGACTTTACTTTTCAATTGCCTACCTAGTCCAAAGTAGCATTTATTGGCAAGATTGATTCTTCGCTGGATTTCAGTGCTGATGTTGTTGGTAGTGTTGATGCTCGTTCCCAAATAAACGAAGTCTTTTATTATTTCGAAATTATGGCTGCCAACAGTAGCGTGGTTGCCAAGGCGCGTATGCGCTGACTCTTTGCTCGATGACAGCAAGTACTTCGTTTTGTCCTCATTCACCATCAAACCCATCTTTACCGCTTCTTTTTCCAATAAGTAACAAATACAATACCAAAGTTTCAACGTCCTAACTCAACAGGTGATTAAGATTAAATTTTCTCAGTATGTTAGGGAGTTCATAAGTCGATTTTTGGCCTTGGGTTGAAAGTGGCATCGGCTGTTTTTTGAATCAAAATAAAATTTTATTGCCCTTTAAGGAAAAGTTAAGATAGATTGCCGCTTCATCACGCAACGTCATATTTATATAAAGTGTTGCCTATATATTTTGATTAATATCGCTTTAATTTCAAACACTATTATTCACCTCTGATGCACTCACATCATTCATCTCCCCTGCGGCTGCAACAAAATGCGATTTAGCACTTTAGCAAGCGATTCAATAACGTTAACAATTCGATCAAATTAAATATGCTGGCAATAAAACGATTTCAATTGCAAAGAATTCTTGCACTGATCCATATTTGTTTGCAATATAATGCCAAGAAGATGTGCTATTCACTGAGGCATAAAAAATGATAAACATGCATCATTCAGCTGATGTCACGTTGATGCACAAAAGCATTGCACGCTGCTTTATGTGGTTGTTGGCTGTTAACTTAGGTGGGGAATAAGTTGTGATGCACTTGTTTGTGCACATTGGATGTAATCTTTTGCAATCGAGTAGAAAATTGTAGAGAATCTCGTGAGCAGTTCTATTGACATTACCCTTTATTAAGCAGCGATAACGATCCAAATTGACGATATGTCTCAGTATTATCTCACGCTGGCCTTCCCGAGAAACCAGATTCTTGTAGGATTTTCAGTAACTTTTATATTCGTGCTCTTGGTAGTTGACATATCGACACTATTGCTTTATATTTTTGACTTGCAGCCTTTCAGAAATTAGCTTTCTCGCTATCGAAGTCCCTCTGTCATAGATTTATGTAAGTTACATATCTTACAAATTCGACTAATTTCGACTGGGTAATTTCTGTCTCTTAGTGGAGTTTCCACCATCAGCCCACCACTGATTCTTCATTACACTGAAAGCCTCTTCCTTTTTGTCAGATTTCCGCAAGAGCTGAACTATTCTTAATGCTTTCTAGTGTAGAGCTCCCTTACCTTTTCTGTTTCATGCATATATGCACTATTCATTTCTGTTTTCATCACTTGAAGCGCTTTTATTTTCTCTAATTAGCGACCTTATCTACTACCTCGATTCTGGCTGATCCATAATGGTCATATCATTATTCAACATGGTAGTAAAGTCCCTTGAGTTTCCGAAGCAGACCGGTATAAAGAAAACTTCGTTCATATAACACTCTGGCTTAAAATAATCCATAAGGCACCGTCCGCATAGAACCCTGTATAAGAGGGGTTGGCAGCTCCTGTTCACAGACATCCCACCTCCCTACTATGAGGTGGAACGGCGAAGATGCAACTGCTCAGCTACATAGTTGTTCGATATGGAGTTTGGATAACTTCTTACAACTCAATTACACAAAATCAATTACACACCAATATTGAATTGGTAACAATACAATAAAAAATTTATAGCCTCTCGTTAGTTTTTGATAACATATCGATAGCTTTTCGGTAAATAAAAGATAACATATCGATAATAATTCGATAAAGCCTCGATAATTTATGGTTAACAAATCGGTAACTTTTGGATAACAAATCGATAACATGCCATTAAAAAATTGGTAGCAATCCGTTGATCAATCGATAAAAAATCGATAATTTTTCTATAGCAAATCAAATATAAGTAAAATAAATGTAAGGCGCGATAAACGTCCAAAGAGATTTTAGGCCGAGCTTCTCTTCCAATTTGCGTCGTGCTCCTTTTAATTATACCTTTCATGAAAATGAAATGGTATATTAAGTTTGTCACGAATCTCAAAATTGTAAGTCCTTAAAGGAGAATAGGAAGGCCCACCAATAAGTATACCGAAATAATCAGGATGAAAAGCTGAGCTGATTTAGCCATGTCTGCTTGTCCGTCTGTCTGTTTGTATGCAAACTAGTCCCTCAATTTTTGAGATCTTTTGATAAACTTTGTTTAGCTCGTATATCTAGATATTCCTCAATTTATCAGATTGAAGCTTCAAACTTCACCATATGTTTTCATATATTGCATATATTGTTATCAGATATACCGGTCGTATATATAGCATATGTCTCCTACAACCGATTATTCAGATAAGAAACTTTTCGAAATTTCTGCACCGTTTCAACAGCTAGAACCTTCAAATTTCACCAAATGTTTATGTATATAGCAAATATTTTTATCTGAAAAAATTATAGAGATCGGTGGTATTAATAAACAAGTAAGGAAGGCTAAGTTCGAGTGTAACTGAACATTACATACTCAGCTGAGCGCTTTGGAGACAAAATAAGGGAAAATCACCCCTTAGCAAAATGAACCTAGGGTAACCCTGGAATGTGTTTGTATGACATGGATTTCAAATGGAAGGTATTAAAGGGTATTTTAAAAGGGAGTGGGCCATAGTTCTATAGGTGGACGCCTTTTCGAGAAATCGCCCAAAAGGTGCACCAGGGGTGACTCTAGAATGTGTGTTGTACGATATGGGTATCAAATGAAAGGTGTTAGTGAGAATTTTAAAAGGGCTTTTGTTTTCACCCTGCAGAACTTTTTCATTTTCTTCTACTTAATATGGTAGGTGTCACACCCATTTTACAAAGTTTTTCCAAAGTTATATTTTGCGTCAATAAACCAATCCAATTACCATGTTTCATCCCTTTTTTCGTATTTGGTATAGAATTATGGCATTTTTTTCATTTTTCGTAATTTTCGATATCAAAAAAGTGGGCGTGGACATAGTCGGATTTCGGCTATTTTTGATACCTAGTTAAAGTGAGTTCAGGTAAGTACGTGAACTAAGTTTAGTAAAGTTATATCGATTTTTGCTCAAGTTATCGTGTTAAGGGCCGAGCCGAAGGACAGACGGTCGACTGTGTATAAAAACTGAGGATGGCTTTGACCGATTTTTCCCATTTTCACAGAAAACAGTTACCGTCATAGAATCTATGCCCCTACCAAATTTCACAAGGATTGCGCCTTCCAAATTTCATCATGATATCTTCAACGACTGCCAAATTACAGCTGGAAAAACTTTTAAATTACCTTCTTTTAAAAGTGGGCGTTGCCACGCCCATTGTCCAAAATTTTACTAATTTTCTTTTTTGCGTCATAAGGTAAACGAATCTACCAAATTTCATCGCATTATCCGTCTTTGGTAATGAATTATCTCACTTTTTCGGTTTTACGAAATTTTCGATATCGGAAAAGTGGGCGTGGTTATAGTCCGATTTCATTCATTTTAAATAGCGATCTGAAATGACCTCCCAGTAACCTACGTACCAAATTTCATCAAGATACCTCAAAATTTATTCAAGTTATCGTGTTTACGGGCGGACGGACAGACGGACGGACATGGCTAAATGAATTTCTTTTTTCGCCCAGATCATTTTGATATATAGAAATCTGTATCTATCTCGATTAGTTTATGCCGTTACGGATTACCGTTATGCGAACAAAGTTAATATACTCTGTGAGCTCTGATCTGCTTAGTATAAAAACAGCAAAATTGGATGACGAACACGCCCACTAAAAATAAAAAAATGTTAAAAATCAAATTTTAACAAAAAATTTAATATTTTTACAGCCTTCCTTACTTGCTTATTTTATATTTATCTTAAAAATTGCTTACGTATGTTCATCTCTTCACTAAGTATTTCGTATCTTATACAGCCGGTTTGGATATGACGAATGGGATAAGATTATTGTTTAGCCCAATTCATGAAAGGTATGAAGTCTTTTCTCACAAATTGGCAGGACGGGACCAACTTGTTTTACGTCGACTCCGAACGCCAACTGCAAGGCACATGAGTTTACACTCTGCCCTTTTCATGGCAGATGTACACTCCGAGTGCTTGCAAAATACTGCCACAGGGCGATCCCGTTTAGAAAAATTTATTTCTAATTGAGTAAGCTTGTATTTAAAATTTTGATGTTACTTTGCCCGGAGCGTGAACCCAGGATCTTCGGTGTGGTAGGTGGAGCACAAAAACTTTCAATAAATAAATGTACGATAATAAATCGATAGCTTTTCGATATTGAACCGATAACTTGTCGATGAAGCACGGTTAACTTATCGAAAACCTATACACTTCCCAAACTCATAACACTATCATCTATTCTTCACCTAGTTGGTTATAACAGACCTTTGCATTTCTTACATTTAATTTGCTTTTCCTTCCTGAGGTTTATATTCTGTGTTCCTCCAACATCATACCACTCCCACACTTTACACCATATGCGATTTAATTTATGTTTATGTGAAGAATTACTCTCAAGCCGATGTTTCTTAGTGTGTAACCGAGACGACTACACCTAAATATATATCAACATCCTCAACCCAACAATCACCCAGCCAGACTGTCGTCACCTAAGGCACTTACATTACACACGTACGCAACACTTTCGTTATTAACGTTTTTGGCTCTACCAATAACACGTCCAAATATTTGGTAGCAAACATTTAATAGCATTAGCTCTTTTATCATTATCGTTGCGTAAGCATTTCCAACGGGGGAGCGGTGCGATAGCCAAACAACAATCAACCAATATTCGTTGTTAGCAAATCGGTGAAGCGTTCAATAGAATTTGAGCCGAGTACACGTTTGCCGTCTATGTGAGATGCGCATGTTAAGGCTTCAATCTTCAATAGGCATGCGAATAAATGCCAAAAAGTAATGTGGGAGGGAAGGTTGTGCAGATTGTAACGGATTGTAGGAGTTTGTGCTTGTGTGCACGGAAATCTTTTGGAATTGTCAATAATTATTGAGCCCTTGGCACTTACAATGAATTCGTGTCAATAATTTTGTTGTTCCAACCGTAAAGGTGAAACCAATATAAACAGCACTTAGAGGTGTGAGAGCAGTGAGGGGGTTGAACTTCATTCAAATTTTACCGTTAACCATTCGCATTGCCAATATTTTTTCCCATAAATACCTTTTTACATTCTACTTTATCAGTTTCTGAGCAACCAACTTTTTGTGTGTTGCAATTACATACAAACAAATGAACGGATTTTGATTAAAAAAAATCAATGGCACAACGCTTACGACGCCACCACAACACAGCGCACGAAAAGGGTCAACAAAATTACGTTTAACCCGAAATATATTTTCACACAATAAAAAAAAAAAAATAAATATCAAAATAAGAACTCGAAAACAATAAAGTTCAGAGAGCAAAAAAATACAAAGTACAAAGAAGTCTATGTAGATATCAGTCGAAAGATTTGTTTGAATTGGCCTATGGATTTGATCGGAGACACAAACGCAGAATAACGCCATAAACTGACATCGGTTGTGGATGGACTTCTGAAGCTGCAGTTGCGCGACTATACGAAAATCCATACTAAAAAAATCAGGGTCAAAACGCGAGGTCAGCACACAGCTTCAGGTAGAAGGGCTGTAGCTTTTCATATCACAAGAGTCAGCAACACGAGGGCGAGCTGACCTGGTTGAGCAGGTATACCACGAATAATCGTAACGAGGAGGATATCGGTACGGCAACTGCTTAGCTGACGGGATCGTCAGCTGCAATGGCAACAGCGAGTAAGCCTCGGTCATTGCTCTGTTGCTCACTATGACTGCATGATTTCTGGATAGAATGTAGAGTTGTATCAGCCGGATCTTCATAACCGATGACTTTAAATGCACCCACAAGCGGAAGGTAAGTCGTGCCATGACAGCACCCCAGCCACGTAGCTAGTAGATCGGGCTGACTTCCTGGACGTTGGATTTCGTGTTCGAGCACGAACGTAAGGTGCCAAAGCGGTGCAGCAGCTCTGTTATGGCCGGGTTGTGGGCTGTGGGTTGGTAATGGTCCCGCGGACATAGCCTCTCAGCAGCTGCAGAACTGGCTTGGCAGGCGCTATAGTCTAGAGAAAAGGGTGTGGTAGTCATTAGGCGGTGAGTGGTCCTCACATGTGAGTGTTAACCTAAAAGGCCCGACCCGTTTTCCTAGCAAGCGGAGGGCGACCAGTGCTAAGGTAGCAGCCTATCAAGAGGTGAGGAGGAGATATCGGCCTGCCTTTATTGAGGCAATCACCTCCTCTTGTAGACCTCAAACTCATCACTTTTATTCATTCTTCGTTTTAATCGAATTGAGAAATGAACTGCTTATTTTGGAACCTAAATTATTTTTCCGTTTGTTCACAACTAACTGTGAAATGTTTGTTGTGTATCAGTAGTTGCTTGTTGTCTGTTGTACTACGGTATACTTTTAGGCTCGGGTGAGTTTACAGAAGATGCCCTGTTATTGTAACGCTACGTTACGAATTTATCGAGTATTTAAGTATTTTTGGCTTGTTTGAGGAGTGAGCAAAAGACTCGACTAAAATTTGGGAAGTGCCGTCCGTTTGGCGGTCTTTGCAATGACCTTATATGAGATCACTCCATGACTATGAAAAATATATAATTATTAGTATTTGTTGGAAATTTTCGGAAAACTTTATGATGTTTGTTGATGTCATTGTGAAAACAAATCCCTAAAACAACGCTCTTCACAAATATATTTACGCGCCACTATCCACGTCGGGTATATCGTTTTTTTGTGACTTTTCCCTATTCAGGTTACGTATAACTTGTATAGAACCACAAAATATGAACGAAGATTGAGCACTGCGGGTGTGCGTACCCTACCAAATGTCTATATGGACTCGGATAATATGGTAGGGGAAATACACATAATACATTGAGATACCCTCGTGGTTTTTGCCACGCCACTGCGAAGAAATCTCTACGTCAAAAAATGGTGAGCTTTTTATTGCTCTTAAAATTTTAGATGTGAATCTTTGGAAAGACAAAAAAACAAGCAATCTTGAAAACTGTGCGTGTAACTTGTCACAACAACACAATAAGTAAATATTGATTATGCTTAAGCTTGTTGTTGATTATGGCAACTTGACCAACCTTTTATTAGAATCTTATCCACCCATATACACAAACACACATACTATACGTTAATTTTAATGCAACTTCAGACAAAATGTGTCAGGTGAAAGTTAAGATGGGCACTTGAAGATAAACTTATTTTCGTGCACTTAAAATGAAATCCGTGCCGTGTCTCAATTTTGTTCAGATACAAACAGCTTAAAGAATTTCATTTCGATTAGCAGGTATCGCCTCAAGGTTTCGTGCTTAACCAATGCTTTGTGCCATAGCTTTAAATTTGTTGAGGAGGCGGGAATAATTTTTAATTTCTTGTTAATGCCAACATGTTTACAACGAGCCAGCCAGGGCTTACTTCAATTTTCAATAGCAGGCGCATGTTTTAAATAAATATAAACATTTGATGTACTCAGTCAGATTATCTGGTTATATGGTTGTTATTCTCATACGATTTAAGCGAATCAAATGCACTGTAGAGAAATGATTTTAAAAAAGAAAAGTTGATAGTCAAGAGCATGTCATGAGCATCGTTATTGATAGGAGCTTGACGCTAGTTGATAACTCTAAGGGATATCAAATCTTCTTTCATCAGGAAATATGGTGCGACACAAAATAACTGACATTATGGCCAATTCAGACAACATCCCTGGTATTAGCCGAATATTTTCTATAAAAAAAAAAAAACGTTTCGTGGCTATGCCTCTATCAATACTTTGTTTTTCTATTTAGACTCCAATTATTTCTTACCAAGCAGTTAATATAACTAGCTTACCAAATTTGTTTTAGTAAATGTAGATCTACAGTTTTTTGATATGTAAACATCTTTGCTCAGGGTATGGAAGGATTCGGAAAGCAAGCGTTAGATGTAAGTGTAAGTATAAGCGTAAGCGAAGCCTTTGCAAGCCCCCAGCGGGTAAGGGGGTCAGAATATACCCGCGGTAGGTATGCCTGTCGTAAGAGGCGACTAAAATACCAGATTTAAGGGGTGTGTAGCGCAACCATTCAGGTTGCCAGCGCAATATATAGCTTCTCCAAACCTAATTGTCAACCTCACCTATCCGCGGCTAATCCTGTTTCACTAACAGACGAGGCTCTGGCGACCCCAAGCTCCTCATGGAACTTGGGGGTGGGGAGGGAGGGGATGACCTGAAGGTTTAATGTGGTCACATAAATCGTTCCCGAGATGGTCGGGCTAGCACCTGAATGGTGCGGTGGTACCGGAGCGTACCGGATCTGTATCCGGCAAAGGACCATCACATCGATAACACTCCGCAAAGCCTTCGGCGAGAAACCTTATCGCTACAACAATAACAACATCAACAACAACAAGCCTTTGCAAGATGCATGCTCTATGGCAGATAAGCCTAATGTGTGATCTTGGTATTCGAGTATTAGAGAATGTATAATTGAAGGCGTAGTTTGCGGTTGTTGTTGTTATGGTAGCGATAAAGACACTCTCCGAAGTTTTTGGGAGTGTCATTGATGTTCGTGACCCTTTGCCGGATATATGTAGATCCGGTGCGTTCCGATAACAAGCACCATTAAAATACCAGCACGACCATGTCAATAACGATTTATTATGACCACTTTGAACATATCGCCCCACACCCTAGTTCCATGATAAACTTAGGTTCACCAAAGCCTTGGCTGCTCAATATTCATAATTGTAACAGGATTCACTTCGCGTATGTGAGTTTGACAGTTACACTCTCATTCTCTATTACTCCGTACAGCATTGTGATATTGGAATATTGTATGGAGTAATAAAGAACGAGATCGTAAGTTAAGTCACTACACCGTAACGTATTCTAAGAGCACGGTACCTGACAGAGTTGATATGAGCGGAATCATACAGCAACTCAAATGTTACCTATATATAAATTAAAATCTATTAGCATATACACATCTTTTGAGCATGCAAGTGCTCGAACAGATGCATTCATTGCTTTCATTGTTGTTGGAAATAAAGAGCCAGAGAAAACATGAGTTGCCCGTTTGTAATAGAAAAGTTGTGGATTTGTCATCGAAAATTCATAGATATGTTATCAACATGTTATCAGTTAATTATCGGATTGTTACTTAGCAATTATCGAAAAGTTATCGATGTGTAAGAAAAATATATCATTTTGTCTTAGGAAACTTATAAATTTGTTATCGTAGTTTTACAATTTGTAATCGATGTGTCGTCATAAATTTATCGATATGTTATCGATATATTATCGATTTGTCATCGATTTACTATCGAGTGCTTACCAATTTGTGTTCAGTTTGTTATCGAAAACTTATCGGTTTATTATCTAAAGCATACCTATTTATTATCGAAAAGTTATCGATATGTTTCTTAAGAAGTTTTCGATTTGCTATCAGATTGTTACCAATATACTAGCGGCTGTTTCCGATACATTTTTCCTTCTCACCAACTTATTATAGGTGTGTTATCGATTTGTTAACAATGATTCATCGGTTTGTTGCGCAATAGATACAGATAAAGTTGCAGTAAAAATTCGATGACACATCTGTAACGCGTCGATAACAAGGCGATAATAATTAGCTATCGATAATAAGCCGACAAATCTTTTCTCTTAAAGTTCAGAATTATTTGGTAATGGTAAAGTTACCTCTGTTGTGGTTCAGATTCAATACCTGGAGAGCTCTAAATCATTTGAAAACATTACTTTTCTAGACGTACTCCAGTATGTTTGCACATCGAGCTCACACGAGTATTTCGTACTCATGCCTTGCTTTTACAGCGTATCTGTATTTAACTTTTATCGTTCAAGAAACATAGGGTTTGTATAAATTATAAAATAAAAAAAATAAAATTATAAAATTATTTCAAGTACGTCCCATTTCGCCTTCGCACGGTTACGCGGCAGCAACTCCCAGCAAAAACTTTCGCTATAATCGTATTAAGTCTATTCCAAAGGAAGCAATAAAGCAGAGCAGAGCACATTATAAATACATACATATTTACGTGTTTATGTGTGTCAGTTTGCATGCTGTTAGGCGTTTTACTACAAATTTTTACTTCATATCTGTTTACATGCATATGTATGTACATATTTATTTCCAATGCAGAGCATAAGCATTGGGTACGCCATTGCGTATGAGCAACATAATTCGTTGGGAAAACAAGCTTGCTAAAGTTGCGTTCAGTTGTTTTTGATCCAGCGCTGATTGCAGCAGATTAACTTGGGTTGTTCATATTTTTACGCGTCTTGTAGGAGGGTTGGTAATCGCTAGTCATATAACTTAAATACATGATGATCTGCAAAATCGTAACTTTTTTTATAGCCAACACTGCTAATATAATTATGTTTGAAGTTCAAGCTCTATATGAAGTTTTGTAATACTGGGAAAGAGTGTTAGGATGGGTGAGATTTGTTGTTCGCTTGTCTTATTATGGCGAAGTTCATTTGTAACCTGGAATTCTTTGTTGAAATAGCTTACATACTAGCGACGTACTGTTTTAAAACAAAGCTTCAGTATCGGGAAGGTTTGAAAGTAAAAAGTTCAGACTAAAAAGTAAGGGTGTCTAGGTTAGGGTGTAACCGAACATTATATACTCAGCGCGATCTTCAATTGTACAGTTCATATCAGATAAATTACTTTTTTGCATAACATGTGGCACCACCCATTTAAAAAAAAATTCTCCCAATTTTCTCTTACAATAAAACTTGATGAGTGAAATATCATTGATACAATACTATTTTTCGCTAAGATATGGCTTCTTATTCTATTCCACGACCCTTTTTAAAGTTTTTCATATAAATGTGGGCGCTCCGTAACAGATCTCGTCCATTTTTTCTGTGTACCCAATCTTATCACGATCCGGTAATTTTTATTCGATTTACGACCCCCGAAACATAGAAATTTGCTTAGTTGTAAAAAATTTAAATTTTCTCCTCTTTCTGGTTATAATTTCACTTAGGAAAAGAAACATAATCAATATAAAGCTCTTTGCAGAGAAAACGCTTATTTAATTCATCTAGGACCACTTAAAAAATCTTTTATATAAAAGTGGGCGTGGTCCTTAGCCAATTTCGTAAATTTTTCTTTCCAACATTTTTTATGGTGGAGGCAAGCCATCTGCTGAATTTTGTTATGCCAGTTTAAACGGTTTTTCATTTATGATAAACATTATTTGTAAGATTGATTTTACCACAAGTGGGCGGTGCCACACCCATTTTCAAAAATGTTTTAATATTTTTATCAAAAATCTTAAAATCATTTTAGGTGTATTATTCACTAAATAATCAGGTTTTTTGTGTTTTCCAAATTTTATATATATAAAAAGTGGGCGTGGTTGTCATTCAATTTCACTCATTTCCAAAGCTATCTATTCTGCCTAAAGATAAGCCCTTGTACCGAACTCGGTGAAGATATCTCATTTTATTTGTTATCGTGTTAACGGGCGGACAAACGGACGGACGGACGAATATGGTTTTTCGATACTGATGGTTTTGATATAGGGAAGTCGCTACTAATCGATTCTCTTATCATGCGTCTTATCCAGGATTTGGCGTATAATGAAGATCTGATCGATAGTACGCTGTTGAGTCTGAAGCCGACTGACAACGTCCAACAAGGTGCTTGATTTTGGGCTTCAGTCTTTCGTGAAGTACGTTAAATAGAACCTTATACGTAATAATAAGCAGATTAACTCTGTAGTAATAAGTGCATAGCCTTTGTGTGTCTGGGTAGGGCGCACTTAAATTTCTATCCACTGGAATAGGATCCGGTTTCGAAATATTTGGTAATCCGCCCATTTTTTTCCGTAAAAAATTTAAGACTTATTCCTCTCAGGTTATAAGCTCAATAAGTATATTGGTATAATATTGAAAAAAAAACTGTCGGTTTGCCAATAGCTGAGAGCTTTCAACAGTTCTCCGTCGGATACCCTGACTCTTCTTCTTTGGGGAATGGTCATATGCCGGATGCGGATCTGGTACATTACGCAAGTTATCATTGTTAACATAACAGCCAGATCAACTCAGACACGATTGGATAAGACCATGTAGCACTTTTTAGGTCATCACTGCCACTCTTTCTGCGAGAAACTTTGTGTTTGATAATGAATGAGTGTAAATTTGTATGAACATTAATAATATAAGTAAATTAAGAATATTCTTCCGTGCGATGTATCTAATGTCCCATTAAACTGAGGCATTTTTAGCTTCGGAAAAAAAATATTTCTATCTTCTTGCCCCTCCCTTCTTTATCCATGCTCACGCTTGTTTTCCTTCTTATTTTCCCTGTTTGAATTTCTCAATTTTTCCCTTCTATTCCCAGTTTCTCTCCTCCACCTCCCTCTATTTTTCTTCATCTTCATTCCTTCTCTTGCTCCCCCTATTTTCTTTTCTCCCCATGCACCCTCCTCATTCTTATCTCCATTTCCTACTTCCAATTGATTTTCTCTCCCATATCCCTTATCCTCTATCTATTATCTTTCTCTTCCCTTCCTCTCTCTATCTATTTCTCCGATTCCCACTAATAGGTCTTATGTTATTTTTTCTCTCTTTCTACATAATTCTTTTCGCGTAACTTCAAATCGCAAAAAAAATTTTCGATCCTCGTGCTAGGAAGAAAACACCACAAATAATTAGCTGTCGAAGAGCAATCCCTGTACTAAAGTTTTAGCAAATCGCTTCATTAATAAATGTGTTTCAAATAGACCAGTCTTTGGTACAATTTCCGGAAATAAAAAAAAAAGTTTCCCAAATAACAAACTAGTCAAAAAAGTACACCTCTTCCACATTTAAAGCCAATCGCAGCATAAATTATTTTGTTTTTGATGGGCTCTGATTTTCTAACCGGATAGAAAGGAATTTGAATGGACCAAATTGTTAATCTAAATCATCCACTTGAACGCCCACAAAAAATTTCATCAATATCGGTCGAGTCGTTTAGGAGGAGTTCAGTCAAAAACACACGTACAGATGAAACATATATATGGGGAAATCCGCCAAACTTTGGTTTTTTTGGAGAAAAACATTTTTATTGAAACACGGTATCACGCAAATATCTTTTTGTTAGGAACATTGAGGGGTAAATTGGAGCTATAGTGCATCACCGTTACTCGTTTTACATAATGCCTCAAAAAGATATAGTCAAAAGATCGAGCAAAATATATATAAATTGAAGTCCCAAAGTTAAATATACATTTATTTCAACACTTCTGTACCGATTATATCGAAATTTTAACAAAATATGGAGATATATGCAGCTGTTGGCTATGGAAAATTTTTTTGATATACGAGACCCGGTTTTGTAGGTATCGGTAAAAATATAAAACTGAATAACCGCCAAATATTTTTTACTGCAAAGTTTGCAACACATTTATTTTAACACCTTTCTACCGATTCTTTTGAAACTTTAAAAACATATAGATTTGTGAATGAAGTATGTTAAGGTAAAAAAGTTTTAATACCCGAGATCCCGTTTTGGAGATATTGATAAAAATATAAACCCGGAAAACTTTAAATTTTTTTACTTAGTTAAACTCTTCTTAACCGATTGTGTGCAAATTTTATCAGGATGTACATATCTATGTGGGATATATTTCGGTAAAATTTTGTTGATACCCGAAACCCAGTTTTCGAGATATCGGCAAAAATTTTAAACCGGGTAACCGTTTCAGGGGTATCCTTTGTTAATTTTTTTCTCTATACCACAGTGGTATACCATCATTTGCCTCATCTTGGAATATTCACGCAAGGAAAGTTATTGATGTTTGTACATGGGGAAAATATACGAAATTTCCGCCAAAAATTGGCAATCGTCAAAAAGTGTAAACATTTTTTTTTTTTTAACTTTTGTACCTAATTTGTGTTTTTTTCATTTACTTTTAAATAAAACCTGGTTTAAAAAAAATTTTGTTTCTACACTTTTTGACGATTGCCAATTTTCGCAGGACATTTCGTATATTTGCCCCATGTACAAACATCAATAACTTTCCTTGCGTGAATATTCCAATATGAGGCAATTGATGGTATACCACTGTGGTGTAGAGAAAAAATTAACAAACGGATATGAAGTGATAAAAGTAAAATTGTAGCTGTGCCCACAAAGAAACATGCCCCTGAAAAAAATGTACGCAACCAAGTGCTTCCACTTTTCTGCCTCTACCTTCAAAACTGAAAGGGGCACATCGAGTTTGAAGCCACAGGTATTTTTAATCCCTGATAGGCTATTATCGTGAATAATCCAAATTTCAATACTCAGTTGCCTCAAAAAGCTATAAGCAAAAAACTGTCAATATTGAAAATGACAAAAAAAGCATCGCTACTTTGATTGATGATAGTTTTGAGTATTGGAGGGGCACATTAATCTTGCTCATACTTTTACAATCTCCGTCTCAAAAACAATATTCAGTTTAAATTCCACAGCGTTGCAGCGATGCCTCAAAATTTTATCGAAAAAATTCAAAAAAAAAAAAAAAAAATCAAGGGTATCGCTTGAAAAAGTGTAAAAACCGAGGTTTTTTACGTTTCGAAGCTCTGCAAAAACTTACTATCAACTTTCTTGCTTTTTAGAATCATCAGATCGGATAGTCAAAAGGTCAAACTTATTGTCCTTGTACTTTTTTCTGGCCTTAAGTTTTTTGCCCATGTATAAAACCCGAGTATCCAAAAAAGTAAAAGTTTTTGGGATTTGCCCATATATAGTCAAATAAGTCGGCCCCTGGTCGACTTTCTGGAACAAAAAGTTTCTCAAATATTATCTTTTTCAAAGAGGTAACTCTGTACCGAAATTTAAGAGAGTTGCTCCATTAAATAGATATTTTGGAAAAGGTCAATCCCATGGTCCCCTTCTCAGAAAAATAGTATCTCAAATAATGGGTTATTCATGGAAGCACCCCTTTACCGAACAAATAACACCACACTACCTTTTATTTAGAATAGGTTGGCCCTGGTCCACTTCCCGGGACGAAAACTTTCTCAAATATTATCTTTGCCAAAGAGGTACCCTTGTACAGAATTTTAAAAGAATTCCAGCATAAATTTAATTTTTTGTAAGGGTACGGTCCTGGTCCATCTACCGAAAATAAATGTTTCTCAAATAATGAGCTAGTCATGGAAGTACCCATATAACGAATTTCAAGCAAATCGCACCGTACACTATTTTATTTAGAATGGGTTGGCCACTATTACACGTCCCGATATTTGTTGTGAAAAAAACCAGGTTAAAATACTGAACTGTGTACATTTTCGCATTATTCGCGGGCGTGGTTTAGGATGCTCCTACCCCGTTTTATATAGAGATAATTGAAAGAGTAAAGCAAAAGGAGTTTAAGGCAGCTTCACATGGAAGTTAATAGAAATAACGCATACAATTTCTATCACAATTTCAAGCTGATGACGGACGGTTTCAAGAGAGATGTCTCTTCATTAAATATTATAATAGCCACCTGATAACCCACGTACAGAGTGTTCCAAAGTACGCCGATTGTTACCTTTGTTTTCTTAGGACCACTTGTACAACGGCAAGTTATATTAAAAAACTTATCAAGAATGTATGAGTTAAACCTCTCATGTCAAGCTAACTCTGAGTTTAAAGGATAAGACGGCAAGTTGGTCTGCATAGCAAGTACGATAAGTAGGTTTCCTGGATATGCTTTTTTTATTCTTATATAACGGGATGCCACATTCGGGTAGTTATGACTTGTCTCACATTGCAAATACATACTGGGATATCCATTGACCCTGCTCCAGGTACACGAGTATATCAAAAACACGTTATGGTAAAAAAGGAAATTTGATATTTGCGCATTGAACTTAAAGAAATTTATAAAAATTAGCGATGAAGCAGAAAGTGAAGATAACAAAGCACTCCAAAAACAAAAAAGAGTAAAACAATTTTTGTCTCGCACCTAATTAGCGACTAATACGCGACAAAATACCAGCTAAGTGGAATTTTGATTAGTACGGTATAAGTCAGTTTTTACGAGGCTGTTTCGATTGCTTCACGCGAGCTTAGCGTAGCAACCAAAAAGCACCTTAAAAAGCGCGAATAATTTTTCTCGCTGCAACTAATTAGCGCATAGTTTGCAACAAAATACCAACCGATTGATTGTAACATGTGTCGAAGGTCTTTCGCTAATTTTTCGTTAGCATTGCAGTTGAAGTTAGCGGTAGAGAATGCCTACGAAGTAATTTATCGTAGAGGTTGATTACTACTGTGACAGTAGATAGCTCTCGGGGCCTTGTACTATTGCAATGTACTTTTAGAAAAAAGTTTTTGGCACTTAATTTATGTTCCGTAACTCGACGCCATTGCAGATTAGCTTAGCGATGTTATCTGGGTTATGCCAAAGGCATACGCAACATCCATTCATTCTCTTTTCACAAATTTTAAATTTCTTTTAATTCTTAAATTTAATTTCTTTACTTAAGTATACGATAAAAATACACAGAGTTAAATTAAAATGTAAAGTGAAAATTGCGAAAGTGAAATTCTTTATCAAAATAATTGGAAGTAGATTGCAATTTGCGGATGATAAAAAAAAAGATCAACAAAAAAGTGAAATCTTGTTCATAATAATATATTTGGTTGTATGTGTCATAGATTTTGCTTGGTAATGTGAATGCTACAATTTGATTTTTTTTATTTCGCTTCAATTGTTAAATGTGGCAGCTCGTCACTTCAGCAAAACTATCTCATATCAAACGTGTCGCTTGTACCTTTGATTGCTGCGCTACATAGATACACACGGTAGACAAATGCATTTATACTCGCATCTGAATGTGTATCTGGGTGTCCGTTGTTAAAAAAAAAAAAAAAAAAAAAAAAATGTTCAGCTCCATTTTTAAACGGCTCGAGATATATAGTGTCCAATGCAACAAGGTCGATAAGAACCCACGTCGGAGGTGCACAATCTACTTAATTTCTTTTTTTCTCGAAATTTGCGAAGTTAAACATTAAATTACTACAAGCGTTGCCTCCTTATCCTCGTTGAGGCGAAAAGCGGTCAAAGTCAAATCAATCCGAAACCCACCTGTCCAAGGGTGGACTAAAAACAGTGAGTAGAATTCAGAAGGCCCTTCTTTTTGTGTATAGCTACGATCCAAGGAACAGATAATTGTTATTCTGAGATATTTGAGACCATCAAGAGGTAGTTCAGGGACTCAAAAACCATATTCGAATGCAACAGATATTGTTTTCAAGGCCTTCGTTACCGCATGGCAATTCGAATAAATATACAAACCGCTGATTTTGCCCGGCTAACGCCGTTCTCAATGTCAGCTTAACTCAATGCCTACAGACTGAACTTGCAGTTGCGGAAAGCAGACTTTCCAGGAAGACACGCCTTATTTTGACGCAAGTTCGATCTGGATACTGTAAAAAGTAAAACTATTACTTATACAGAATCATACCCAAGCAACGCAAAGTATTTCTGCATGTGATATGTCTCCACATGACACCAATCTTCCTTTCAATTGTAATGTGGAACTTATGCCTCTAACTCCAATGCCATGTAGAAACTGCAAGTTTCCTTTGGCTAACGTTAGACGATATCGAGGCGACTTACCGCTACAAGAATAAGACGAATACAAAATGATAGGGATCTTCGTTATGGACATTGTAGGTGGAATATAAAAGTCTTAAGCTGCGACACTAGCGCCCGACTTTGTGGCTGCGGTACTTAGGCACTTACACTTGCATTTTCTGCTTGTTAAAGGAATAAAAGGAACACCATGTATAAGAATATCCAACTACATTATTCAGGACGGTATACAGGCCAATTCTAAGATAAGATTTGCAGCCAGAAAGACGACTGCGTTTAAAACGACGAATCTGACAATAAAAAAAGCGGTGCAAGAGAGACCTCAGTGTTCTAAATGAGCGACCAGAAAAAGGAATGCTTAATTTAATGGTAAAGGGTACGAAGAGGCTTAGAAATTGCTCGGTTTTTGATTGCCGTGCTAGATGAAACCTAACTGTTGAACGCACGTTTTTCTTGGGTTCTAATAGCGGGGGAAGCAGGTCGACGGCAGAACCCGTAAATCAGTTAGGAAGAAGGAGAACATCTTGACTCATAACTTCAGGGAACCACGTACGTCTTAAGATGAAAAGCAAAACAGAGAGGGGGTGAGGTTTGATAGAAGCAGAAGGATATTTTGGAGCTGACGGTTTGGGTTGATAACAAGCCAAAGTATGTAAAATTGCGACATTCTCTTCCCCGAAAGTAGGAGACATAAGGCGTGAGAGTCCCTGATTGTAACGGAAGCCAATTTATAGCATCAATTCTTTTGGAAGATGTCTACCGAGAGATGTCTACCGTGATGTCGTGATCTAAACTAATGAACTGCATCGATTGTGAGCGGTTGTACAATGGCGATAAGGTAATGACATGAACAAATATTGCCACACCAAGGTTGGGGTATGTTGTATCTGGAGTTTGGGAAAAGTCCTGGGGCGTGCGCAGTGTGTATCTGCACCTCAAAAAGATAGGCCTTAAGAAAAACAATCATACCAACTGCGTCGCTGGGGAAGTAGAAAGTGCCGGGGAAGAAGTAGACGTAAGTGTAACGATGGTGGGTTTTGGAAAGAACTACGTAATGAAACGTTAACCGAAGTAAAGTTACGTGTGAAACGATAAGAAAGCAGAGTGAGAGGTATAGTTATAATCAGAAAGTATCAGTAATTATGAACGCTATTTTATAGAAGATGCAGTCTAGCTTCTTGCTACATAGCACACAACATGACGGCTCTACGAGAAGAGTTCAAAAGGCTCGTGAATGAAAAGTTTCTTTACATTTATTCCTGAAATCTTTTACGACTTTAAGGAACCATCTGACAGGACGTTGCTTGATTTCAAATACAGCAATCAAAAACTTGAAGGAAAATAATGTAAGTGTTTTCTTAAAGGGTTAGTTTCTACGCATTCTTTCAAATAACCCAAGAAAGACCCTCTTCGAGATATTTTCAGAGCATGAGCTTCAGTCGAATTCATTAAATTATTGTTTAAAGATGCTCAATCCCTATTCAAACAGCCAGCTACTTATAGCCTTAATATCATCAGACTTGCTTTCACGTTTTACGTTTTCTATAGCTAGGAGTAATCAAAAACGCTTTGGCAATTTGAAAAATAGCGGACACCGTAATGCACAGATTTTCATATGAATTAATTCGACTTAGTTGAAGACATCTGGGCGTATGTATATTTGTATGTATGCATGTATATAAATAGTCGTGTATATATTGTGTAATCAGCGTAAATATCGTTTCGGATGAGATCGAATGTCGCTGTGACTGTCACCTATTTTTTTATATCCTTCCAATTGCTCACTCATTGCTGGTTGTGGTACGTGTAGATGAAGACATCAAACAATCTATTTTTCAATTTGAGGCAATCACGTTTCATTTCTTTTCACACTAGACCGCACAAAACAAAAACAACAACAATGACGACAGTGGTAATAGTTAAAGCATTAGGCGCTCCAATTTAACAGCGCTTCGTTACGCTTTGCGCTTTACTTCGTTTATTTGTTTACTTTGGCATTCCATTTTGCCTTACGCATTTTAACTTTGTTAGTGCTACACGAATGTGTTAACGTAAATCGCTAAAAATTGCTATTTACCGTTAGCCTTGAGTTTTTGCTTGTACCTAGAGCACTCATATAATTCTTATTTATATGAAAAAGCAGAGGAAGCATACAAGTGCACGTCTAGAAAACGAACGTCTTTAAGTTGACTGACTCGCCTAGGAGTTGTTGTTAACCCACAACATAGACAATTTCACCAGTAACAAATAATTGCGGACCTTTTAAGATGAGCTCCGCTGGTTTCTAATTAGTATCAACTAATACCGGCAAGTTGTTTCTTATAGTTGTTGTCGAGTTATAGGGTTCTTATTGGTTTCTTATCGGCTTGTTAAAACTGGGTTAAGACATGTCATCGCTTTGTTTAATCGATGAGCTGTCGATAACAAATCGATTATAAGCCAATAACGAATTGATGAAAGTTGATAAAACGTCGATCGGGTTTTCATAAATAATCGGCGATCTTTCGATAACATATCGATAGATTTTAATTAACATGTCGAAAAATGTTTGGTAACATATAAATAACTACTCGATAAGTAACCGGTAACTTTGCCATAATGAATTGATAAATTGATTACAAATAGAAAACTAATCGATGAAAAATCTATTACTTTTGCATAAGCTTTGTCATCGATAGCAGATTTATAACACCTCGATATAAAATCGATAAATCATCTATAACTAACCTATTGTAACGAGTTCTGGGGAATTCCGCTTATTTTGCTCCTTATGCAAACATTCGTATCGCTGAACTGTCAAATAAATAACTCCAGTATTCAGTATTGTAATATGGCCTTTATTTAGTCTACTTTGGGAGCAGAACAATTATACCTCGATATCACGTATTTCACACAAGCGTGTTTAAATCATGATTAGTCATTCCTCAGCTTCCGCTGCTTTTATACTCTCTGTAGCCTCGTCCGCATATTTTTACTAAAGTGTAGACATTTCACCTTCTAGAACTGTTGTGTCTCCTGCTTGGTAATTGAGCTGTATGCGTGTGTATGTGTGAGTAACAACTTCGTCTGATTACTACATATGTGTATGTGAGATATATCTTCACTTTGAGCTGCCAGCTATGTGTGTGCATGTACATAAGTTTGGCTGCTTACTGTATTTGTTAATGTGATTATTTACTAACAGCATAGTGATGCTAATATTCGTGACACTATTAAAAGCCGATATCCCATCGATTCCAAACCCTTAACACTTCATTAATAAGTTGATAGCACGCCCTCAGGTCTCGATTTTGTGTTTGGTACGGTAAAAGTCTCGGATTCGAATCTGATTCGAGTTCGGTTCCGGGGTCGATTCTGGTTCAGCACCCGAGTTCGGTTCTGGTTTGGGTTTGACCCGTGGCTTTCCTTTCCATTCTTTATTTCCCTTTCCTTTTCTTTCGTATTTTTCTTTTTCTCTGCAAGTGCATCCAAATATGTGGATTTATACCTAAATATGCTTTGCCAAGCCCGAACAAATTATTGCATATGTGTGCATCTGATAAATGTTGCTTTAGCATGTGATGATAGCATGCTCTGCCTACCACACCGAAGCTCCTGGGTTCACGCTCCGCCCAAAACAACATCAAAATTTTAGAAACAATTTTTTTCAATGGAAGAACATTTTTCTAACCGTGGTCGCCCCTAGGCTGTGTTTGGCAAGCACTCCGATTGTATTTCTGCTATGAAAAGTGAATCTCATCTGCATTGCATATGCGTTTCGTAGTCGGCATAAAACAAGTTGGTCTCTTCCAATTTACATCGTGCTCCTTTTTTTAATTTTTTCCTACAAATTGGCTGTAAGGAACCTACTTGTTTTATGCCGCCTCCGAAAGGCATCGGCAAAGCAGATCTGTTTCCACTGAGAGCTTTTCATGGCAGAAATAATATTAAAATGCTTGCCATACCCTATCGACTCCGGGGCGACGCCGCTTAGAAAAATTTTCCTATAATTGAAAAAGCTTGTTTCTAAAACTTTTGATGTTGCTTTGCCGGGGCGTGAACCCAGGATCTTCGGCGTGGTAGACGGAGTACGCCACCATCACACCGCTGTACTATCTTTGCGCTTTCATATTGAACTCCCCATATTCTAATCTAACTGCATTATAACTTTAATTGGGTAACGGCTGGTTGTAAAGGTATAAAGGAATCGAGATAGATATAGACTTCCTTATATCAAAATCATCAGTATCGAAAAAAAAAATTTGATTGTGCCGTGTCCGTCCGTCTGTCCGTTTACACGATAACTTGAGTAAATATTGAGATATCTATCGACATCGTATGATAACCACGCCCATTTTTTATATATATAACATTTTGGGAAACACAAAAAACCTGATTATTTAGTAAATAATACACATAGAATGTTGAAAAATTGACGCGTCGACTGATATTGAGACTCTTGATAAAAATTTGAAAAAAAAATGTTTAAATGGGCGCGGCACCGCTTTTTTGTGATAAAATCAATTTTAAAAATATTATTAATCATAAATCAAAAATCGTTAAACCTATCGTATCAAAATTCGGCAGAATGTTTTTAAGAAAAATTAACGAAATCGGTTAAAGACCACGCCCACTTTTATATAAACGATTTTTAAAAGGGTAGTGGACGAAAAAATAAGCTATATCTTTGCAAAAAAGAGCTTTATTTCAATGGTATTTCATTTCCCAAGAGGTTTTATAACAATAAATAGAAAACACTTCAAATTTAATAAAAATGGACGCGGCACCGCCCCTTTTATGACTAAGCAATTTTCTATTATTCGGGAGACAAACCTCGAAGAAAAATTAGTTCAGAATATACTGAAATAAATGGTGCTAGTAAAATCAACAAATCGATTCTGTTGTTCTTGACTTAACGAACAAATTAGTTTAGTCATTTCAACAGAAGAAAAATTGTCGCTCTTAAGTTAACACAATTCTGTAAAATTGATAGATTCCTAATCAATCTAACTGATTTTTTTGTTAACACAACTGATCTCACTGGTCATTTCAACAGCGATAAACAGTCAATACATGAGCAAATTTCAAACAGAGTTTTACGCTCACTGCTCTCTCGACTTTGTACTTATGTGTGCTGTGTACTATATGTATGCACATATTTACGTATGTATATGGCGGCCGCCGTGGTGTGATGGTAGCGTGCTCCGCCTACCACACCGAAGACCCTGGGTTCACACTCCGGGCAAAGCAATATAAAAATTTTAGAAATAAGGTTTTTCAATTAGAAGAAAATTTTCCTAAGCGGGGTCGTCCCTCGGCGGTGTTCGGCAAGCACTCCGAGTGTATTTCTGCCATGAAAAGATCTCAGTGAAAACTCATCTGCCTTGGAAATGCCGCAACATAGGTACTTTCGTACAAAGCTGTCGCATCAACTTTTTTTTTGTTTTTTGTTACGGTCAATTACGAATCAACGATTTGTGCGCAGTTGATTCAACATCTTGTTGCGATGGATAAAAATTGACAGAAATTTCGGTTAAATTGACCACTATTTCGGTTGATTTCATGTGTACATTTGGGTATGTAATTTTCGGTTTCACCCGAACTTGGACTTCCTTACTTGTTTTTGATTTTAATTAAACCATTGTCTTATTAACAATATCTTGTGTTTTCTCAATTTCCTCACAAGTGTTCGATTGTTATTATGGCATTTTGATTTGGTGCTCCTCATATTATTTTTTCGCGTTTGATTTCGGAAACTAATTAACACCTTTTTCTGGAAGTGGACTGGTCGCTGATCTATTCGAAATATTTTTTTATAGATTAAACTTTCAAATTATTCCACACGGTATCGCTGTGGGGTCATAGATTGGGAGTGTTGGAGTAGAGTTAGAAGAGGGAAAGCGGGAAAGATAAAAGTAGAAGGAAAATAGTGCCACAGGTAGAGATACAAGAAAAGTGAATGATACCATTAGAGTTAAAAGAAGAAGGCAAGAAAAAAGAGAGATCAAAATAAACGAAAACAGGCAGAAAGGAAATAAAACGAAATTGTACAGCGACGAAGCAAAGACGAGGACGTAAGCAGGAAAAAAGAAGAGGAGAAGTCCAAATTTACTTTAAAAACTATCTAAAATTAGGCAAATAAACCTTCAATTGGAGACTGGAGTCGTTTCCGATGCGATTCGTTTACTTGAGGTTCACGCAGCTCACTCCTTCCGTTCGTCTGCGTCTAAGTATGCTGTGTGAAGTCAATAAACAGCCGTTTAAGTTTTCAGACAATAAAATATCCGAAAAGTCTGCTAGTACTTACGGCTTTGAGCAATTTTAACTTACAAATAAGAAAAGCCAGATTTAATATTAAAGCTTCTGAAATAACTACGAAGATAGCGAGGATAAGATATATTTGCTCGGAAAATCGTTCTGCCCATAGCATACTTGCGAATTTTGTGAAAATATTGAGATATTTATCTCTATACATATGAGAAACGGTTTTTCTGGTAGCCTTGGTTGCATTGACTGTTCGCATTGCCCCACCAAAGCACCCCGGAAAAACCAGTTGATTAAAGTTCCATCTTGTGTCCTTGAGATAATAATACGCTAGAAGCATTTTGCTTAGGCATGTCAAAATAGTACTTCGCCGCTCTTACAAGACTCAAAGTTCCGAAAATGTGCTCGTCACCTCGGTTGACACCGAAGGAATGCTATACCGTAGAGATATTAGCTGAGCAATGCAAGCATAGCGAGCTCCAGCAAACGGTTTTAGAGCAGGGTTGGAGGGTGGGGGAACGGAAGTACAGGAGGGGACAGCAGACGTAATTGGTATGGCTCTCAGATTCGTGAATGACAACTTAAGAGACTATGTATATACGTTCTTTCACATGTTAGCCTCCTATTGTGAAGTTATTGGCAGAACTTTTTCAGCATGTGGAGTAAAAATAGCTCTGCGACTATGCTCCATTAAAGCAGAAGTGATGTATTAGTGGGGAGAAAATATTACAGAGAAAGATCAGAAGGCATAATGGAGGATAGTTATGCACGCAGATTTGGGTTGTTATCGTGATGAATCAACTACAAGACCATATATTTGTAACGTATACCAATCTTTGTCTGAGTAAACCTGTTGGATACCTTGGGAGATATCAAGCAAAAGATTTTGAATCGATACCGCAGTTTGGAAGCACAGGCAGGGGGAGGTCTTCATTGAGTTTCGATTGGCAGGTGAGGCTTACAACTGGCGGCAGCTATCGTGGAACCAGAAAAGATGGCGTGACTTTTTACGAAACTGCGAAAACCGCTGAGGCAGTAAAGCACCGAAGAATGATGATAGTCATGGGTGCTATGTTACGTTTCCGTACTTAGGAGGAAAGCTATTCTTGTACGACTATAATATAATAAGAAGGCATTAGAATACCTCAAAGGTCTCTTTATTGTATGTGATAAAAGGAATATATGCTATTGTAAAAAACTTTACGTATAGGAAACGAGGTTTGACCCAATTCAGTACATGATAAATGTAGCTTATTTAAGGAGAAAGTTACCGCTGTTAAGGATTTTGTCCGAATATAAATGTGCCAATTGAGGCTCTGAGTTTAACAGTACCCATTAACCAGATCAAGGGATCTTAAAATATTCCATATGACCTCTTGACCAGCGCTGGCATTTTGGAGACATTTTGAAATATGCTCTGAAAATATGAACTTTGGTTCAGCCAGGTGTGTTTTTTTCTGCAAGGTGTTGACGTTGAGGGAAGCAGCGAGCTGGTTTCACTGCCGAACCTGAAATTTTAATAAAAGTTGGGCTTTATTACGTGCAAGGTTATATGATACCCTTTTTATACTGCACGTTTTGTTCATGCGAGCTTTTATGGGTGGTGGCAGCTACTGTCCACCTTCACCAAACCAATTACTCAGTATGCAATTAATTAGTGCCTCCGCTGGGTATAGATTATACGATCTCATCCTAATTTTGTGAGCCTTTATTCCATATTTTCCTATTAGCTTTTTATTATCCCTTCAAGACATTAAGATAAGTCTCTTCTTTTTTCGGTCATACATGGCGCTTTGTCCCATTACTACATTACACCCTTTTCATTCCAACAGATAATGGCGTTCGGATGTGGAACTAGTGGCTCATCGAAATCGCTGTGATGTGCTTGTCACTACTTTCGTGCCTGATGCTCTGATTTGTTCAGTTCACTGGAAGCGTTACAAACGTCGCATATGGACACACACATTTCATTTTGATTTTATACGTCATTTATTTATTTTTCTTGGGTTTTTTCTGGCTCTACATTTGTGAAATTTCTTCGATTGCTTAAAATTGTTGTTGGATTTTTTTACTACCTTTTTTCGCAGCGCAATGTGTGTTAAAAATAATTCGAAGCGCTTTGTGTACGAACGATAGCAAAGCAAGTTCTATCGTTCGTACACAAAGCAAGTCAAATAAAATGTTGTAAATTTAAATTTGCTTTTACGTGTATTTGGTTTTTTATACAAAAATTTTGTTTTCTTCTTATTTCTTCATTTAACATTAACTGCCACTAGCACAAACACCCGCACGTACATATGCAAATGAAAAAAATAAAAATAAAATAAAATTGGCAATGTGTATATGCTTATAGGCGAGGACAGTAGGTTAAGTTAGGTTGAACTGGCCGGTCCATGAGGACCTCACATAGACTGAATAGGTCCGTAGTGTTGCCAGAAGTTTGTTTTAGAGACCAAACTGAAAAACCCTATCAAAAACCAGGACGTAAGAAAGGGAGCAGGAAAAAAGAAGAGAAGTCCAAATTTACTTTAAAAACTAGGCAGATAAACTTTTAATTGGAGACTGGAGTCGTATCCGATGCGATTCGTTTACTTGAGGTTCACGCAGCTCACTCCTTCCGTTCGTCTGCGTCTAAGTATGCTGTGTGAAGTCAATAAACAGCCGTTTAAGTTTTCAGGCACTAAAATATCCGAAAAGTCTGCTAGTACTTACGGCTTTGAGCAATTTTAATTTAAAAATAAGAAAAGACAGAATTAATATTAAAGCTTCTGAAATAACTACGAAGATAACGAGGATAAGATATATTTGCTCGGAAAATCGTACGGCTAAAGGGTACTTGCGAAGTTTGTGAAAATATTAAGAAATTTATCTCTATACATATGAGAAACAGTTTTTCTGGTAGCCCTGGTTGCATTGACTGTTCGCATTGCCCCACCAAAGCACCCCGGATCAACCAGTTGATTAAAGTTCAATCTTGTGTTCTTGAGATAATAATACGCTAGAAGCCTTTTGCTTAGGCATACCAAAATAGTATTTCACCGCTCTTACAAGACTCAAAGTTCCGAAAATGTATGCTCGTCCTATGTTAAAAATAACTCCGTCCTCTTGGCAAATACTAGAAGCTTCCTAGGACTTAAGCCACTTGCTGCTTCTAGATCTGACAGCTGTATCACTCCTAATAGCTGGAAACTTAGCCTGGCAAGCGCAGGCACGAGCACAGAACATGCTCGATCTTTTCCTCCTCGAGCCCGCACTTCATACATCTGCTATCACTGACCAAGCCTGATTTAAAGGCATGTGCGCCAGAAGGCAGTGTCCAGTCAGAATACCCATCATGAGTCTACAGTCCTCTCTTTTTAATGATAGAAGCAACTTTGTTAATCTAAGGTTGTAAGACCTACACATAATCTTCGACACTTTACAGCCCCGCGCTTGTACCCACGCCTTTCCTGCTTGGTCGATCATGTGCACCTCTCGCCTTCGCTTAATTTCGCCCAGTATAATTGGGACGTCTACGGAGCAAGCTTCAATGGATGCGCCCTTTTTAGCTAGTTCATCCGCTTTTTCATTCCCATCTATTCCCATATGGCCTGAGGCCTAATATAGATGTATGCTTCTCCGTGTCCAAATTCTCTCCAGGGACTGCTTACATGCTAATATGCATTTAGATGCTGTGCTATGCGCGATTGTTGCCTTAACTGCTGCTTGACTGTTAATTTAAAAGTTAACACGATTGCAGCTTGGGGTATTTTCTTCCAGGGTTTCCACTGCTACAGTAATCCGGCAGCCTGTAGGATGTTTATTTTCCGATCAGCAGAGTATACCGCAGACCCTACTCCATCCACTACTTTGGAACAATCTGTGTACACATGTGCCGCCTCGTCAACCATTTGAGCACACTTGCGCCAACCGTTCACCTCTATTGTGGCCTTAAGGTCGCCCTCGAAGCGCAGATAGGGAATGAGGTAGTCTGTTCGTCTTGTGATTGATGACGCTATACTACTATGGCCGTATGGTCGGCGCTCAAGCTGGCCCGAGGCACAGAGCCTGGTTGCAGTTGTTAATACTAAAATACCTAACTATGTCAGGTCTATGTGCAGAATGGCATACAGTGCAGCTGTTGGGGTTGTTTTCAGGGCTCCCGTAATGATAAGCATTGATAGTTAGCATACCCGCTCTAATTTTTTGAGGTAGGTTGGTTTTTGTATGGCTTTCCATCAACCAAGAACTCCATATTATAGGATAGGGCTTACAATCGCTGTAAAAATCTAATGAGAAAGAGAGGGTGGTAAGCCCTACGTACACCCCAGCATTCTTTTACATGCATAAAGTGCCGTTGAAGCCTTCTTTACCTTCTCCTCCACTTTGAGCTTCGATGACAGCTTACTGTCTAGGATGATTCCTAGATATTTTGTGCATGGTTTCTCCTGTAGGGTGACCCCTCCTAACTTAGGCCTGATCCAATTTGAAACCTTGTACCTCTTTGTAAACAAGACCATATTCATCTTATCCGCGTTGACTTTCAACCCGACATTTGATGCCCAGGTATGAATATCCCGAAGCGCCCGATCCATCAAAGAGCTAATCGTTGGAAGGCACTTTCCACTTATGACAATGGCAACGTCATCCGCGTAAGCCGTACGTTTTACGGGTCCCTCATCGAATCGCCTGAGCAGTTTGTTGATGACCACCGTCCACAGCAGAGGTGATAGCACCCCTCCCTGCGGCGTTCCCCTTTCCACTGATTTCATGGCCTCATACAATCCCCATTGTGATGTAATCTTCCTTCAATTTAACATGCAGCCGATCCATCTCGTTATGGCTGGATGTACTTTAATGTAATTAAGACCATCCATAATCGCCCATTTAGAAACATTATTGAAAGCCCCTGCAATGTTTAGGAAGACTCCTATAGAATATTCCTTATATTCCAGGGCTTTCTCTATGCTTATGCAATGCGGTGCTATCTTTTGTGGTTTCTTTTCACGCACAAATACAATCTATCTTTGAAATTTGTATTCGCTCGAAAATTATTAGTAATTTTTAAAGGCTTTTCATTACGCTCCGAAAAAAATAATTATTTAAGTTTTATTTTTCGCTTGAAAAGAAGACCAATTTTTTGAGTATTTTATTTTGCTTGGAAAATAAGGATTATTTTTTAAGGTTTTTATTTCAATCTGTCAGTGGTTGAAAATGAAGGGTTATTATTCCCATTTCCCTTTTCTTTCTGTTTTTTACTTTTATTTCCTTTTTCTTGACTTTATTTTCTCTTCCATTATTGTATTTTATTTTATTTTATTTTATTTTATTTTATCATATGTATTTGATTAGCGAGCTTTGCTCATATTGCTTTATACAATGGTTTTTGTAATTGATATTAGAGAAAAATTGTAAGTTTACAAACGGCGATGGTTACTAGGACATGTTTCTGAATTTCACTTCTTCATCAGCTGGTGATCAAAAGGAATATAAACAAAAAGGCAACTCTTAGAGACCAATTGTTCAGCGAGCAACGGCACATTCATATGGCTTGGCAGCTAAAGGCATCTACCTTTGCACTGATATGAATGTTGGAGATTCGAGTTCAAAGCTCAGCTCCCGAAAAAGCTAGCTGATGAAGAATTGAAATTCAGAAACATGTCCTAGTAACCATCGCCGTTTGTAAACTTACAATTTTTCTCTAATATAAATTATTTTATCTTATTTTATTCTATTTTATTTTATTTTATTTTATTTCATTTCATTTTATTTTATTTTTTTAATTTTATTTTTTTATTTTATTTTATTTTTTCATTTCTTTTGGTTTGTTTTATTTTATTTTATTCAATTTTATTTTATGTTATTTTATTTTATTTTATTTTATTTTATTTTATTTTATTTTATATTATTTTATTTTATTTTATTTCATTTTATTTTATTTTGTTTTATTTTATTTTATTTTATTTTATTTTTTTAATTTCATTTTATTTTTTCATTTCTTTTGGTTTGTTTTATTTTATATTATTTTTATTTTTTCATTTCTTTTATTTATTTTTTTTTTATTTTATTTTCTTTTATTTTATTTCATTTCATTTCATTTCATTTTATTTTATTTTATTTTATTTTATTTTATTTTATTTTATTTTATTTTATTTTATTTTATTTTATTTTATTTTTTTATTTCATTTTATTTTATTTTTTCATTTCTTTTGGTTTGTTTTATTTTATATTATTTTTATTTTTTCATTTCTTTTATTTTATTTTATTTTATTTTATTTTATTGTATTGTTTTATTTTATAATATTTTACTTTATTTTACTTTATTTTATTTTATTTTATTTTATTTTAGTCTATCAAATTTTATTTTATTTTTTTCTAATTTTATTTTATATTGAGTCGTGCTCCTTTTTAGTTTTCCTGCGAATCAGCGAGACGGGACCTACGTTTTGTTTTACGACTCCGAACGGCATCTGTAAGGCAAATGAGTTTTAAGGGAGAAGCTTTACGTGGCAGAAATACGCTGTTTGCAAAGTCACTGTTAAGTGGCGCCCCGATTTTAAAATCTGTTTTCTAATTGAAAACACTTTGTTCAAATTTTTGATGTTACTTTGCCTGGTGTTGAGCCCAGGAACCTCGATGTAGTACACGGAGGTTAGCTCATTCCTACCGCTTTGCACCAAACCAGTGCAACTTATGTTAGGGCCGGTCGAAAAATCTCATTGTACAATTTTGTCTTGAGCTATGCCATTCGAACCCACTTTTTACCTAGCACTCTTTTGTAGACTTGCGGCCTTAGAGTTAGGCCGTAGCCTAGAATAGCTTTACCAAGTGAATCAGCTGCATCGATAAATGAGGCAATGGCCTTGGCTGGAAAAAGATTGGGGAGGCGTGCGTTGCCCGGATAAACAAAATTAGGATAAATTATTTCAATACTTATTTTCAGAATGTTTCATTTCGCTCGGAAAATAAATTGTATTGTGTTTTTTGGGGTTTGCGTTTCGATCCCAAATTAATAATTATTTTTTGAGTTTTATTTTTCTCTCGGAAAATATGTGTTTTTTTTAGGATTTTACTTTATTAGGAAAATAACAGTTATGTTTCGAGTTTTTTATTTAACTCAGAAAAAAACAAAGTTTGTTTAAGAACCACAAAGATAAACCCTACCAAGAGCTAGAACCAATGCCAAAAAACTCTTTTTCCTACATACGTATATGCCGAAGGTTGTCTAGGATCAACCTTACCTACTGCTGATATAAAAAAATGATTATGTAATTATTATATGCTCAATTACTTCATCCTGGAATCTAGGCTTTTACCATATTCTGACACTGACCAAACATAATTTATACGTGTGCTTAACCAAGATGAGGTGACCCATAAATACGTCCTTCAAGAACTTAAAGTCTTATCCTTAGTAAAAATTTTTCACGCTAAGTATTAAGAATTGCATACGATATACTATGTGGCCCCACTATTTGGTTAAACGCCTTTCAAGCTAGTTAGATCATGTTCAACTCTTGCATCCTTTTTATTTGAACCAATCTGAGTGGGTAGTAGCTCTTCACTTATTCCTCTAGTGGTATTCACAAAATGTTTTCTAATATTTCTTTGCATTCTTACTCTCTAGAGATTTTGTGCAGTGAGAGTTTATTGTTGTATGGTTCTTAATATGGAAATTGAATTGGTTATAGTATAGGCAGTTTTTTGCTGCTGTCTAAGTCAGGTCTTCAAATTTGACTGATTATATTACTTATTCAAACCCATTCCATTACATTCGAACCATTTCTGTGCATGTGCTACACATCTTCCGCCATTCCGGAATCCGTGAGCCACGTTTGTAACATTATCTCCTCATCAAAGCCCAGGGAAGTTAGTTTAGCTCTTATTGTATTTATTAACGCTGCTATGACTGTGGTTTCCAAAACTCCTGGTCTACTGATAAACTGCATACTCGCGCAGAGATTACAACGAATGAGATTCAAAGGGATTCGAATATTCCTGCAGTAAGAAGTGATCGTCATCAGAGGCTTTAAAATTCAAATATTTCAAGACTTCAGAGGTCTAACAATCGTTGCCTAAAGTATTAGCATCCAAGTGTACTGGACGCATATCATCCGTAATATTCCTCGGAACTTTTGGGGTAGTACTTTAGCTGTTAAGGCAATATGTCCCAGTAATGGCCAAGCATTGAATTCTTCCTTCGCTCTCTTTTCCACATTAAACGTACACGATAACTGACTGTTTAGACTTGCTTCTTCAAATTCTGTACCCTACTTCTTTTGAAAAGTTACTTTTTCTCTACGAAATTTGTGGTCTTATGCTTCCTAGTATCATTCTAACATCAAATTTCCAGATATAAAATAACCGACCGGTACTCACTGCTTGGCGACTTTAATATAAGGTTGCGCAAAAAAAGGTGTCTTTGATCGTATATTCGGATGATAATATGACAAATATGCAATTTTTATTCCAAGTTCAAGCTTATAGATGCACCTCCCTATGTCCGGCAATATTAGTCCTAATGTCTTGAATATACGCATTATACGATGTCTAAATATCGATTTGGTATAATAACTTGTAGCAGCCCATATACGCACACTACTATGTGCAGCATAGACAGTACATCTAGTGATCGAAACCTGTTCATATTAAGATTCATCGACAACTTAATGCTTAGTTTAGAAAAGGTAAAGAGGCTAATCTTGGGGTGGACTAAGGGAAAACTTTATTGCCAACTTTCCTACGAAGAAGACCGCATTACTCTGAAGATAATGCTTTATTGTCAACTTCAGTGGATAAGAGACCACACAGCTTCGTTAAGTATGTTTTATTGTCCACTTTCGCAAAAGGGAACCCCATCGCATGCAAGAAAAACGAACACCATATGATACCCAAAAATAAAACCATATGATACAGATCACAAATGGCTTTTCCTGCTACCCCAGTTACACATAGTTCACTTTCGAGCTAGCTCAACTCAGTTTTGGTTAACCATGGTATTATGGTCACCTTTTACGACCGGTATACCTACTTCAGTCATAAATACTATACCTTATCCACAGGGGAAGATAACGGTATAAGCACATTTTAAAGCAACGTTGTATGACCGCTGAGGATTCCAGCAAGACCAAGAAAAACAAGTAAGGAAGGTTAAGTTCGGGTGTAACGGAACATTACATACTCAGTTGAGAGCTATGGTGACAACATAAGGGAAAATAACCATGTAGGAAAATGAACCGAGGGAAACCCTGGAATGTGTTTGTATGACATGTGTATCAAATGAAAGGCATTAAAGAGTATTTTATGAGGGAGTGGGCCATAGTTCTTTAGGTGGACGCCATTTAGGGATATAGCCATAAAGGTGGATCAGGGTTGACTCTAGAATGCGTTTGTACGATATGGGTATCAAATGAAAGGTGTTAATGAGTATTTTTAAAAGGGAGTGGGCCTTCGTTCTATAGGTGTTCGCCTTTTCGAAATATCGCCATAAAGGTGGATCAGGGGTGACTCTAGAATTCGTTTGTGCAATATGGGTATCAAATTAAAGGTATTAATGAGAGTTTTAAAAGGGAGTGGTGGTAGTTATATATGTGAAGGCGTTTTCCAGATATCGGCCAAAATGTGGACCAGGGTGACCCAGAACATCATCTGTTGGATACCGCTAATTTATTTATATATGTAATACCTGCCAAGATTTTAAGGGTTTTTTATTTCGCCCTGCAGAACTTTTTCATTTTCTTCTACTTAATATGGTAGGTGTCACAACCATTTTATAAATTTTTTTCTAAAGTTATATTTCGCGTCAATAAAGCAATCCAATTACCTTACCATATTTCATCCCTTTTTTCGTATTTGGTATAGAATTATGGCATTTTTTTCATTTTTCGTAATTTTCGATATCGAAAAAGTGGGCGTGGTCATAGTCGGATTTCGTTCATTTTTCATGCCAAGATAAAGTGAGCTCAGATAAGTACGTGAACTGAGTTTAGTAAAGATATATCGATTTTTGCTCAAGTTATCGTGTTAACGGCCATGCGGAAGGACAGACGGACGACTGTGTATAAAAACTGGGCGTGACATCAACCGATTTCGCCCATTTTCACAGAAAACAGTTAACGCCATAAAATCTATGCCCCTACCAAATTTCAAAAGGATTGGTTAATTTTTGTTCGAATTATGGCGTTAAAAGTATCCTAGACAAATTAAATGAAAAAGGGCGGAGCCACGCCCATTTTTAAATTTTCTTTTATTTTTGTATTTTGTTGCACCATATCATTACTGGGGTTGAATCTTGACATAATTTACTTATATACTGTAAAGATATTAAATTTTTTGTTAAAATTTTACTTTAAAAAAATTTTTTTTTAAAAGTGGGCGTGGTCCTTCTCCGATTTTGTTAATTTTTATTAAGCGTACATATAGTAATAAGAGTAACGTTCCTGCCATATTTCGTCATGATATCTTCAACGACTGCCAAATTACAGCTTGCAAAAGTTTTAAATTACCTTCTTTTAAAAGTGGGCGGTGCCACGCCCATTGTCCAAGATTTTACTAATTTTCTATTTTGCGTCATAAGTTCAACTCATCTACCAAGTTTCGTCGCTTTATCGGTCTTTTGTAATGAATTATCGCACTTTTTCGGTTTTTCGAAATTTTCGATATCGAAAAAGTGGGCGTGGTTATAGTCCGATATCGTTCATTTTAAATAGCAATCTGAGATGAGTGCTCAGGAACCTACATATCAAATTTCATCAAGATACCTCAAAATTTACTCAAGTTATCGTGTTAACGGACGGACGGACGGACATGCCTCAATCAAATTTTTTTTCGATCCTGATTATTTTGATATATGGAAGTCTATATCTATCTCGATTCCTTTATATATGTACAACCAACCGTTATCCAATCAAACTTAGTATACTCTGTGAGCTCTGCTCAACTGAGTATAAAAACTACCACATCCGT
This sequence comes from Eurosta solidaginis, assembly GCF_040869045.1. NCBI lineage: Eukaryota > Metazoa > Arthropoda > Insecta > Diptera > Tephritidae > Eurosta > Eurosta solidaginis. The sequence continues at coordinate 179,791,360 of NC_090322.1, read as the reverse complement.
TATCTTGACTCAAAAAGCTCCTACTCAGTTAAAAGCTCACATAAACCTTCAAATGTACACCCACTAATACTTACACACAAACATACATAATAAGCGAATTTAAGTACATCCGTCTATCCGAAAAAAAATTCTATTTACTTTTTATGCAATTACTTTGTATCTTCTAAGTATTCTTTTATACATTTTTTTATTTGTATAGAAATATTTATTTAAATTTCAAACAGCACACGCGTCACTTAATTCAATGATTTGTGAGTTGATTAGATTTTCAAAGGCTGCTTTCTTATTTTTATTATTTAGCTGTGCTTCCCTGTGTTTAGTCCTATCTCTAATTTACGTGCTCTTGGTGACGTTAGCTACCGTGGCGACAGTTGAGTTTAAAAAGTGGGTATAGTCTTTGGTAACCTCAGCACAGTTATATTGACATTGTTTAACTCTTTACATTGATGTTTAATTATTTATGAGTAGTTTTCAGGGTTTGTCACCTAACAACTTTCGGCAGGCTGAATACGCTGGCTGGTTCCGGTTTAACAAGGTGATTGGATTTAGATGAAATTTGTTTGCCCAAATTTCACATTCGCACCAATTGTGCCCTCAACAGGAGCAGTCACTTCACGTGAGTGGCATCAAGCCATTTATTGGTCACTAAAATCATTAAACTCCCATATTTACTCTGCTCTTTTTCGGCCACTGTTGTGAGTCTGAAATGTTTCACCTTTTGTAATTCCACGTTTATCCTCATTTTGTTTATCCGGGCAACGCAAGCCTCCCCAATCTTTTTCCAGCCAAGGCCATGGCCTCATTTATCGATCATTTGGTAAAGTCATCCTAGGCAACGACCTAACTCGAAGGCCGCATTTTGTTTATCCGGGCAACGCAAGCCTCCACAATCTTTCTCCAGCCAAGGCCGTGGCCTCATTTATCGATCACTTGGTAAAGTCATCCTAGGCAACGACCTAACTCTAATGTCTACAAAGGAGTGCTAGGTAAAAAGTGGGTTCGAATGGCATAGCTCAAGACAAGATTGTACAATGAGATTTTTCGACCGGTCCTAACATAGGTAGCACTGGTCTGGTGCAAAGCGTTAGAAATGAGCCAACCTCAGCCTACTACACCGAGTATCCTGGTTTCAACACCAGGCAAAGTAACATCGAAAAATTAGAACAAAATTTTCTCAATTAGAAAACAGATTTTAAAATCGGGGTCGCCCTTAAAAGTGACTTGGCAAACAGTCTCCCTTAAAACTCATTTGCCTTACAGATTCCGTTCGGAGTCGTAAAACAAAACGTAGGTCCCGTCTAGCTGATTCGTAGGAAAACTAAAAAGGAGCACGACTCAATATAAAATAAAATTAAAAAAAATAAAATAAAATTTGATAAACGAAAATAAAATAAAACAAAATAAAATAAAATAAAAAAAAATAAAAGAAAGTAAAATAAATTAAAATAATATAAAATAAAATAAAAAATAAACGAAAATAAAATGAAATAAAATAAAACCAAATAAAAGAAATGTAAAAATAAAAAAAATAAAATAAAATAACATAAAACAGAAAATATAAAATAAAATAAAATAAAATAAAATAAAATAAAACAAAATAAAATAAAATACAATAAAGGAAGAGAAAATAAAAAAAGAAAATAAAGTCAGGAGAAAGGAAAAGGAAATGGGAATAATATCCTTTCATTTTCAACCAGTGAGGGAAAAGTCATATACAATAAAACCGATATTTGTTCATACACCCTTTTGAATGCGTGGGTTAAATACATATGTATGTCCTCATGAAAAGGCATTTGCCGGTGGCAACATATTGCTTGCAGTTTAATAAATTCAACCCGAGTATCCACGCATACCATGAAATTAAAATACGCAAGTGTTGCTGCTGCTGTTGTTTATCCCAGTACATGGTTGTGTAAGCATCCCTGTGTGAAAATGGTATCTACTGCTGAAACCAACCAAACATAAACAATTTAAGATCGAGGGTTCGAATTGAGCTCAGGCCCTACCCATAACCATTTTATCTTATTATTGTTATGATACATTTTTTCTTAAATTAATAAAAATGTTTAAATTACAATAGAAAAAAGACTATTGTTAGGCCTTGATCTCGGTTCGAAACCGCGACCTTACAAGTTAGTAGGCCGATATAACAACAAAATTGTTTACAAAATAATTTATTTTCTTTACAATGATTAATACACTTTTATCTTCTAATAAAAAGACAACTGCGGATTACTTTTTTGTACAAAAAAAAAAAAAAAAAAAAACAAGTAAAGGTATCTATGTTCGGGCGTAACCGCACATTATATACTCAGCGTGAGCTTCAATTGCACATTTCATTTCAGATAAATACCTTTTCTACATAACACGTGGCACCGCCCGTTTAAAAGAAAAATGTCTCCCCATTTCCTCTTACAGTAAAACTTGATAAGTGAAATATCATTGACTCAAAACTATTTTTTGCTAAGTTATAGCTTATTATTCTAGTATACGACCCCCTTAAACTTCTTTTATATAAGTTGCCGTGATCTTTAATCGATCCCGTCCAATTTTACTAGAAATATTTTTTTGCTATAAGGCAAATATGTGTATACAATTTCATTACGATATGTTAATTTTTTTTCGAGTTATGACTCCCGAAACATTTAAAATTGCGTAGTCATAAAAGGGGCGGTACCACACCCATTTTCAAAAATTTTAGTTTTTTCCAATTTAATGTTATAACACAATTTAGAAAGTAATATTCTATTGATACAAAGCTCTGTTTTGCTAAGATATAGCTTATTATTTTCGTCTACGATCCTTTAATCTTTTATATAAAAGTGGGCGTGGTCTTTAGCTGACCTCGTACATTTTTTCTATTTCTATTCTATTCTAAATTATTTCCTGCTATAACGAAAATATGTGTACCCAATTTTGTTATGGTATGTTAATTTTTCTTCAAGTTATGGCTCCCGAAACATAGAAAATTACTTAGTTATAAAAGGGGCGGTGCCACGCCTTTTTTTTTAAATCTGAAGTTTTTCCTATTTATTGTTATAAATCCACTTCGGAAATGAAATACCATTGATATAAAGCCCTTTTTTGCAAATATATAAAAAAAAAAAAAAAATGTAAGGCGCGATAACCTCCGAAGAGATCTAAGGCCGAGCTTCTCTTCCAATTTGCGTCGTGCTCCTCTTGATTTTTCCCTACAAATTGGCCGGACGGGACCTACATGTTTTATGCCGGCTCCGAAAGGCATCTGCAAGGCAGATGAGTTTTCACTGAGAGCTTTTCATGGCAGAAATACAATCGGAGCGCTTGCCAGACACTGCCGAGGGGCGACCCCGCTTAGAAAAATTTTCTTCTAATTGAAAAATCTTATTTCTAAAATTTTGATGTTGCTTTGCCCGGGAGTTGAACCCAGGACATACGGCGTGATAGGCGGAGCACGCTACCATCACACCACCGTGGCCGCAAATATATAGCTTATTTTATTCGTCCACGCTCCTTTTAAAAATCTTGTATATAAAAGTGGGCGTGGTCCTTAACCGATTTTGTTAATTTTTCTTCCAAGCACTACAGCGAAGGCAACGTCTCTGCCGAATTTTGTTACGATAGGTTTAACGATTTTTGATTTATGATTAATAATATTTTTAAAATTGATTTTGACTCAAGTGGGTGGTGCCACGCCCATTTTTAAATTTTGTTTTCAAATTTTTATCAAGAGACTCAATATCAGTCCACACGTCAAATTTCAACATTCTAGGTGTATTATTTACTAAATAATCAGGTTTTTTGTGTTTTCCAAAATGTTATATATTGTTACGAATATTAGCAACAGGGGTATTACCATCTCTAAGCCGATGCTAAACAGTGATTTGTATGCACATCAATAATTCAATCATTATGTCTACACACATATCCATACGAGCAGCGGAGAAGCAACGCACAAACACATGCATATATTTTATCTAAGGTGCTCATAAGAGAGGGTAATAATTTGTGCAAGTATTATGAGAAACAATAAACATAGTTGTGGCTGGTGATTTTGTAGCTGATAACTAACTAGTAAGTTCTGGATTGGAAAAGTCTAGAAGTATGCAACGAAGAAATCAAACAGTATAAAAAGGCGACAGTAGAGGCGCAAGAGTTTAGTTTCATTGAAGCTATCAGTCAGTTTTGATTAAGCACGCAATCTGTCGGGCAATAGCAGAGTTATTTATTGTGAAGTAATTTACTGCAGGCCATTTTGCATTATTACATATTGAAGTTATTTATTCAACAGTTTAGTGATTCGAACTTAGCCGAAGGTTGCAAATAAGAGGATTTGCAGTAAATTCGTTACAATATATAAAAAGTGGGCGTGCTTATCATCCGATTTCGCTCATTTTCAATACCAATCTATTCTGGGTCCAGATAAGCTGAAGATATCTCAATATTTACTCAAGTTATCGTGTTAACGGACAGACGGACGGACATGGCTCAATCAAATTTTTTTCGATACTGATGATTTTGATATATGGAAGTCTATTTCTATCTCGATTCCTTTATACCTGTAAAACCAACCGTTATCCAATCAAAGTTAATTACTCTCTGTGCAAAGCATGCTGAGTATAATAAAATAGCGCACGTTGTTTTAATAAAAGTCAAGCAATTATACTCAAACCCAAAATGAATATAAGAGTGTTACTAAACATATTCTTCATTAAAATATATTTTATTTTACATTCACATTTCATTCGTTGAGAAATTTTGGGTTATGCTAATTATTCCGTCTTTCATGGAATGATTTCAAACTACGCTAGCGCACTACAAAACTTTGTTGGATATTGCACCAAACCAATTTTTTTGAAGAGACTGATTTAGTTTCTAAGAAATCGTCAACGACCAAGTTTTTTGTCCTTTTTTTTTAGTTCTTTCCCTCTTGGGGAATGCGAACTTGCATGAACTAATAACTCTAATAAGACCCTGAAATCTCTTGGGTCAGATTTGGAGGTTTGTTGCAGCTGTCTAGCCAAGATTTGCGCTAACTTTTGGTGGTTTAATTCAACATAATTTTATTGATGAGTGAATAAAAAAATATCTCTATGTAAATTTGTTACAGATGTATGTAATTTTAAAACCTGAGTTTGGAAAACTAGCCCAGTAGTTCAACTGTTCTGCTCTAAAAAAAAAAAATAGGGTTTTTAATTTTATATATAGTGTAGATATAAAAAACTGAATAAGCTGATTAAGAAGGGAAATTCAGAGACATGTCCTTGTAACCATCGCCGTTTGTAAACTTTGTAACACTGCTCTAATATGACTAACGGAAGCATATGTTAACTTGAAAAAAAGGGAAAAAACTTTATACTCATGAAGCAATCTCTACAAACAATTGTTTGGTCCAATATCCAGAAAAATAAGTAATTTTCAAGTATGGTGTAGTGGCTCATATCTCTGAAAAGAGAAGATTTAAAGCTCACGATGGGCATACTAACTGAACACTGCCTTCTGGCGTCACATGCTTATAAGTTAGGCCTCGTCAGTAGCAGCAAGTGTAGGAAGTGTGCGCTGAGTGAGCAGAGTTGCCATATCTTGAGGTAGTAATTAACCTGAGTCCTAGAAAACTGCTAGTATTTGCCAAGAGGACGGAGTTATTCTATAACATATGTCATGGCGCCTGATTCTGTTCTTCTGTTTGGTCGTCAAACAAATTCTGGTAACATTATGGACACATTCAGTTTATGTGAGGTCTTTATTGACCGGCTAGTTCAACCTAACCTAACCTAAGTATGGTGTAACAAAACTAAACAGATATCAATGTGGAGTAGTTTATTATAAACCAAGTTTTAAGTTATGTGGTTAACTACATTTCCTGCATGGATGCAGGCGAATAAGCGCGTTAAGTGGACATAAATTTGGTTGTTGTTATAGTTGCTATTTGACTGTTGCGTCGTCCATTTCTGTCGTCCCCACTTAACGCAACACCTATCACCACAGCAGCTGCATACATTATATCACATGTATGTCCGTATCTTTGTATGTAATTATAGTTGCTGACAGGTGTTGTTACATACATACATGTACATAAACGTGGATGATGTTTTTTGACGCTGCTTTTGTGGGTGCCTCTGATGATTGTTGGTTGGTGTTTATTGTTGCTGCGCTCCTTCTTCTACAAACATACTTATTTATGCAAAATACACACACTCCAAAAGCACTTGTGTTGACATGAAACAATTACAACATACTCTTACAACAACAAAAATGTGATAATATTTCACTATGCCAACAGAGTGCGACAACAATAAAAGCAACAGCAAGCAATGAGTGTGGCAAGTAGCATTAAAATAGTAGCTAAAGCTTATATCGCAATAAAGCTTGCCACGTGAACCACTCAAATAGCATTGCGACCCTTGATACGTAAGCACATATAAACAAAAAATATATGTACTTGCGAATATGTACATAAGAGTGGTGGCGGTGCGAAAATATTTCAAAACCGATGATGTTTACAGGGCAAACTTTATGACCTAGACCCTTCAGACGACTAGAAAATATTCAAAAAGGTATAATGTCCCTGTTAGGATATTTTATTAGACTGAAAAGTAACGAAGTTTTGGCTACTTTTAAAAAGTTTTTAATTGACGAAATTTACATGTTAAATGATAACTGGAAATTTAGCAGTGGACCGCAGGAGGGTTACGATTTTTGCTGGAAAAAAAATTTCGCCAAGCAGTGTCGATCATGACTGTAAATGTGGATCTCACCCAGATATGCACTAAGACTAGATGATGCAATCAAAAGCATACATCTCTCTGACTGTCTCAGCAATGCTATCAAAGTCATGATTGGCATACTCAACTCCAAGTTGAGCAAGGAAGAAATCTTTGGATGAACAGTTGGAAAATTCAGACTTCACGTTCTAATAACTTATACTAACTACGTGCTATCGGTGTGGATATCATAGGCTTTCAGCGAGCTCTCAGAAACAACTGGTACGATGAGAAATGTATCTCTGTGTCGAAAAAAACGACGCTGTCAACACGGTGAGTTAGGAAGACTGGCACATTAAAGCATAATCGAGAGGCGCAGATTGAAGACAGGCGCCTACTTAGAACGAAGAATAAATATCAGAAATGCATCACGGAGAAGAAAACAAGAGAACTATCTCCACAAATGTTAATGATGGAGTGGTGGAGGAGTGGAAGTTAGTGGATGTGGGAGTTGGAGTGTGAGTGGGAGTGCGTGTGGGAGTGGATGTGGGAGCTGGAGTGATAGTGAGAGTTGGAGTGGGAGTGAGAGAGGAAACTTGCTCATGAGCAGCGAGTCTTTTCTATTGAGAGATATGCCCAAGCATTAACTGTATGATATTATATTCATGTAATAATATATGATAATAAATTCATATTGTGGCGAATATGAGTGACACTAAGTGATACTCACATCCCTAGTCTGATGCTAAGTAAATGAAGTCAGAACAACAATAAAGCAGACAGTCACTTGTATCTACATAAACGAATCAATCATTATGTCTACACATATGTACGTACACACAGCGGAGAAGCAACGCACAACCACATGCATATATCTGAGATACTCCCGAAAGTATGCAATGAGAGAAGCTATAAAATCGTGCATCGGTAGTTACAGCTGAGAAATTTGATAGCTGATGGCCAACTAGTAGATTCTGGAAATGGAAGCGCCTAGAAGATGCGAACGAGGAAATCAGAGAGTATAAAATGCAGCAACTTTAGAGGCGCGATAATCAGTTGGATTTAAGACGCTATCTAGTGAGCAATAGCAGTATTATTTTGAAAATCAGTTTCAGTGTTATTGTGAAGTACTTTAATAAAGGCCATTTTGCATTATTGAATAGTGGATTTATTTATTCAACAGTTCAGTGATTCGAACGTTAGCAGAAGATTGCAAATAAGGGGAATTGCAAGTAAATTCGTTATAATATAAAACATAAATATGCAGATTTTTTTGCTCCTCACTTGATTCTACGTCTGTCTTCCTCCCTTGCTTTTAAACAAGTCATAGCGCCTTTCCCATTCTCGCAAACAAGTTAGGATGTCTACTCTGTACACATCGAGAGGTGCACCTTCCATTCGCCAACTTGTTGGCCTATCTATGGAAATTCACTGTCTGGCAAGAGTCTTATATATATACAGTTACGTGTCTCTTGTAGACTCATACCTCCAAGTTTAGGCCAAGTCCAAATCGCCACAAAGTTTTTCCGATATTTGCCACAGTCGAATACCCCTAACAATTTTCGTGTGAAGATGCTGTCTATACAATTCAGTTAAAAAAAAGTTTCAGAGCTATCTCCCAGTGTATTTATGTCATTATATTTCCCACTTTTCTAAGAATTATCAGCTGTTCCTCTGTGTAACACACTTTTGTTGTTTTTTTTTTTTTTTGTTTAAACTCTTTCTTACTAAATTCGCTCTCTCCAGTATGCTTTGCTCTCTTGCAAAACCTTTGACAGATAACAATGCTGCGTGACATTTTGTAGACTTCTTACCTTAATTAATGGAGATTTAACAAACGCACCCACCCTTCATGCAAAACACATCACACAATCCAGGCGAAGTTGGCCCACTTTCTTTTTGTGTGCTCATTTTGATGCTGGGAGAGCGCATATTTATGCTCAATTTTCATATTATATACAGATAGTTTGTAAAAAAGGCGTGTGTGTTTACTTAGCTCTCAGCTGAGATAAAAATGACAATGTAGCTGTAACGTTTATGCGCATTTCACATACTCACATTCCTATTCTCTCATCGGAATTCCTTTGCTTACCAGCTTGCATTCTCGTACACAGTAGATCCAAAATTATAAAGGTGTTCGCTTTGAGTGTGGGAAACATTTATTCATCGGCTGTTTAGTTCGTTTATATTCTTATTATTCTAGGTTCTCGCGCTGTTGCCATTGGCGCCATCGTCGCTGTAGTACCGAGCGAGTATGTGTCACTGTGTCAATTGTCTGCGCGTGGACCATCGCCGGCTGTGTCGTCTTGTGGAGTTCAAGAATTTGTGCATTCCTAAATATGTACATGTAGTTACAGCGTAACACGCAGCAAACAGCAGCACAACAAAAGCAAATCAATAGCAGAACGACCGCACACCTCTTGTATTATTCTAAAAAAAATGTCGATAACAATATTGTGTTGGGGTTGGTTTACTTGGCTGTTGATTGCAAATGAAGGGGGTTGTGTGAAATCTCATAATGAGTGTTGTGATTTTCAAGGGAAGGGATGTTTTTAATTTTTTTGTTTTTTTTTTTTTTTTTTTTTATTGTGCGTTACGGTCTTGGCCTTTTAAATGTTTTGAAACTTGATTTAAGGTTAGTTTATGGTCTGAGTTTTGATCATTCAGAGGGTTGAGTTTAATAAACAGTTATTGTATTTGGATATTAGTTCTAAGCCATATTACAAAGCAAATACCAAGAATTTTAAAACTGGCTGTTTCATTTTACTTTCCTTACAGAATTGTGATAGTGTTGAGATATAGATCTGACTTATTAAACGAAATCATAGATGGTTTTTGTAAGAAGATTTCAGTTTTGAAACCAAATTTATTTTACCACTGCCGTTAAACTCTTTGTAAGGTGCCGAAAAAAGACAAATGTTATCGTTTTATTCGAAGCTGAGAAAACGCAGGGAATTGGTGGCCAAAATTGTATTAGTTTCGGATATAACATGATGATGAACTTTTACCAACTTTTCAAATTGCGCTCTATTGCAAGATTCTAGATAATTTATGCTTGCTATATTTCAATATCACTAGAGAACTTTTCGTAAGCTTGGGTATAAAAAGCCTAACTTCTACACTTGAGCTTTAGTAAAAGTCGGCAGGTCTGCCAGCGCAGAAATCAGATTTGGGAATGAATGAATTCAAAATTTGTGGTAAAAAATATATATTTATTTTATGAGTTATTTGTAGCGATAAAGACATTCCCCGGTGAATTGGGGGAGGGGGGGGGGGGGGGGGGGATGCGGTGTACCGATGTTTATTATCATTTGCCGGATAAAGATCCCAGCCCGACCATCTTGGTAACAATTTGATATGACCACATTGAACCTGCTAGGCCATCCCGCATTCACCTCCGTTCAAAAAGAAAATTGTGGTCGGCTGAGCCTCGGCTGCTAATGAAACCGGATTCGCTATGTGTAGTGAGATCCTTAAGCTAAATTGCGCTGGCAATGTCTTGAAGCGTTCGACTCTTACGACTTGCATACCTTCCGCGAGTATATTCTAAGCCCCGTAACCCGCTGGGGGTGTTCGGTGCTCGGCATATTTTGGCACTTTTCGAAATTTTGTTTTTTATATCCTTCTATATATATTTAAGTTTCTAACACATTTCTAGATGCTGTCATTGCGAGTTTATCGCCTTAGTTTGCGTCTGGCTATGATTAAGTCCCATACTTAGTTCCTATATCTAGATAAATTTTATACATATCCCCATTTGGTTGGATTTCTCCACAAGTTAGAGACTTCTTTGATTTGTCAGGAATGTTAGCAATGTTGGTGACTAGCTCAGAGACCCAAAAATTCAGTTTTCGCAGACGAATCCAAAATGATCTGCGACGAGTGAGTGGGAATCCTAATAACACTGCCGGTTCTGTCCACTTGTAAGCTACTTCAGGCTTCAGGCAGCGGGTATTTATTATTCACAGAGCTTGCCAGATATCCCTGCCTAGCTTCAGATTAGAAATGATACCATCGAGTCTGGTTAGAGGCTCAAATATAAACTTGGGAAGCTAACTCATATGATCTTTAAACTTTGAAAGTATGTGATCTTCATTCAACGACATATGAACTGCAACCATGTTTCATGTATTGGATGAAAGTGAGAGATTACGACTTTTTTTGACATTGACTCATTTCTAACCTAAAATATTATAGGGAAGAAAAAAATGTGCCGTAAACAACTGCCTGTGAAGGTTGAATGAACTCTTTTAAACCGCTTTTGCGAGAGCCACTAAGAACACAACGAAACTAAAGCTAATATGTTCGCACTATAATCTTTCCAGGCGACCAAACAAACGAGAATACTCGTAATATTTAACATTGTGCTTTAAATGAAAAAAGTTAACAATTTTGATTAAAGTCCAGAGTTTGATAACGTCAGCAGCTACATCGATCAAACTGCAAGAAAAAAAGGCAAATAAGAATTGTTTTGCAAGACACCCGTATCCCAGCCCATCTAATTTGAAGAAGATTTGGTCTTTCAAATTGGCGCCAGCTATTGCGGAGAAAGATGCAGGCCTTGGAAGCCACGTCACCGTTGTCGGACTTCCTACATATATCGTGATATCAGAATAAACTGCTAATGCAATGTTAGCCACGATATAAAACAGAGGATCTCTCTTACTAACAAGTGCTTCTTTAGACTAAATAAATCAATGCAAGAAAGTGCCCTCTCGACGAACCAGAATCCCACCATCAAGTTTTTTTTCGTACCTGCCCTAGTGTAGGGCTCGGAATTATGGACAGTGTTGGGTGAAAATGGATGACATTGGCTCACTCAGAAAAAAAATGTCTCCTGTTGTTGTTGTTATAGCGACAGAGATACACCTCTAAAGTTTTGGTGAATTCTATTGATGTTGATGGTTCTTTGTCTGATATACATCGGGTAGCATCAGATAACAAACACGGTTGAGGTGTTGGGCCGACAACATCGGTGAAGACTCGATATTACCACATTTAACCTGCTAGGCAATTTCGTCCATCACGCCCTAGTTCCGTGAGGGGCTTAGCCAAAACCTTAGCCAAAGCCTGCTAAATATGTGTATGATATATTCATATTTGAAACAGAATTGCCATCGGATTGTGGTTGAACTTTCAGCTTATTGCTGCGTTTGGAATCTTTTATTGTGTTAGGGAACTTCCTCAGATTTTTTACTCCATTTCCCGCAGGGATTAAGAGTCACGTCAGTTAGATGGGAGAACCTCTTTCTTGGCAGATTGACACAGTTGCAGAAAATGTGAACATGCGTTTCATCCCATAGCTCACAAAAGCGAAACATTTTTTTATACGTTAAATTTAACTTACTAAGTTGATACCGAAGACTGCCGTGTCCTAGTAAGAACTCGTAGGTAATATCTGCTTCGATTAATGAGTTTGGCTGACACTCTCGTTACTGGGAGTTTGGCCTGGGCATTTATTACAGTGTTTTCTGAACTGCTTTGTTTCCAGTTATTAATGGTTTCCTCAATGTGTGCCTTTGTGGGATCACAAAAGAGCTCTACTACATAGAATGCTGCCATATCATCCTCATTGGCTGTGTAGTCTGCTGGTTTTTGGATCCCAAGTAATACCCGAATTGATCCATCAGCTTACATGTAGTTGTGTAAGATTGCAGAGCATGAAAGTCTGGCTGGGCTTCTGGCATGATGGGGACATTTCTCAGGGATAGGACTCTCCATAGACATTCTCTGCCGCAAAATTCTATCGCATAGAGTTCTGCCTGAAAAAAGTGGGATAGCAACCCTTCGGTACAGATTTCTTGAAGTTTTCAAGTTTTGAAACATCCCTGAACTGAACTTCTGAGTCAGCGTAAGTATATGGCTTTACTGTTTCCTATGAGTTCTGGCTCCAATAGACACCTTAATATTTCACAAGAATCTACGTCTGGGGTGATGACATCACGTATTTGCAGTATGGGATTGTCTCAAAATTTTCTTTTTACGTTCATATGTGCAGTCATGTGTGTTATGCTGTGTCACGAAATACCTTGAAGTACTAGTTCTGCAAGTATTGGGGAAGTTAAGGGCCTTACTCTTATAGTGAAAGATTAATGCACTTAACACATTAGCAGGGGGCGTTCTCATCGCACCCGTTATCCCAATACAAACTACTTAGGCGATGCAGTTTGTTTAAATTTGCGGTTGCCTTTCTTTGCGTGGGCTTCGGCCAAAAAACTAAGAATGCGTAGGTGACTCTAGCTTCACAAAAGTACTAAATGTCCAGTACACCATTTTGGGAAATACCCCCATGTTTTAAGGTAAAGCGAGCTAGTGTTCTTTATTTAAGGTAGCATCTAGTGTACCCCCTAGGTATTTTGTTTCTATTGAAGTTCAGAGTTCTGACCGATGAGTTATCGGTTTGTTATTGAATTTGCAATCGAGAAGTTACAATTTATTATCGAAATGTAATCTGAAAATTAGTTGGTTGTGGATGTTCTCTTCTTCCATATTCCTCTAGTTTTGCGCTTTTGCTGTACCGATTATGTTTAAAACAACTGGAATGAAATTTACATCAAAAACAAATTTTCGAAAACACTTTTTTCTGAATTGTAAAAAAAAAAAAAAATGTAAGGCGGCATAACCTCGAAGAGATCTAAGGCCGAGCTTCTCTTCCAATTTGCGTCGTGCTCCTATTTCTTTTTGCCTACAAATTGGCGGGATCGGACCTTCTTGTTTTATGCCGACTCCGAGCGGCATCTGCAAGGCAGATGAGTTTTCACTGAGAGCTTTTCATGGCAGAAATACACTCGGAGTGCTTGCCAAACACTGCCGAAGGGCGACCCCGCTTAGAAAAATTTTCTTCTAAATGAAAAAACTTGTTTTTTGATGGTGCTTTTCCCGGGGCGTGAACCCAGGGTCTTCGGTGTGGTAGGCGGAGCACGCTACCATCACACCACGGCGGACGCCAATTATTATCTGAATTATACTTAAAGAAAATAAGGTCTAGCTTACAATATGCCAGCTGTAGTTACAACGAATTTTAAGGAGTTTTTCCTCCGCCAAAAATACACTCGAAACCGGGTCACTTGTCAGCATTAATGCTGCTGGCGAAGAGCTGCGCTGCAAAGTTGTCTTAGTTAAGACATAAAAGAGTTGCCAACTAGTGACACCAAACATACAAAAATATATACATATTTGAGTTGGAACGAGAGTAACACAATTAACAAGCAAGCAAATGTCTTTGCAAATGCATATGTATGTATATAAGTTACGCTTGTGTATGGATAGCAGAACTGTGTGTGTCTGTGTGTGCAAAATTTGGGTGCGACGCACTCGAAACACAAATACAGATGAAACATAAAAACAAAAGCTAGACGAAAATGGTGATATGGAAAAGTCGGTTAAACGAGAGAATATAAGAATGGTTTTTCCGATTTTATATAGTTAGATGCGTAAAGACGAAGAGAGCATGAAAAATGAGAGTGAGAGAGAGCATGAAAAGAGGCTGTGCGAGAACTTACATTGAACACAAAAGATTTTCATGCAGAGAACCGTTTTGGAGTCTGCGGAAGAGCCAAATCTGAGCAAGATTGGAGTATTTTAAACAGGAACTGACTGATTTTGAAAGGCTAAACTGTGATAATTCCCAGCTCTTCGCAGACAAAAGTGTGTGGCAGACGTACGCGACCGCTTTGCGAAAACTGTTTGTGGCGCGGATAGTGACGGATTGTAATCTGAAGAACTAAAAAGAAGAAAAAAGTGAAAAAATTAATATAAATATTTGTAAAGGAACTAACAGAAACAAAATTTGTATATAACGCAATGAAAAGTGGTAAAAATTGGTATACAATCATAAAAGATTATGAAAACTAAAGTAAAATAGTTGTAAAAATAAAGTCAAAAGCACTAACAAAGAATGCAAATGCGTGAAAATAAAAAAAATTTTTAGAAACATTGCAAATTTTTCTGTGAAAAAAAAAACAAAATTAACAAAAGCATCAAATTGGATGCTACTGACGTTGTAACGCTTGATGGGTGTGATAAGCGTATGCATAGGTAAAAACAAAAACAGCAACAAAGCAAAAGCTTGTTAGAAAGAAGAACAAGAATACGTTTTACCAACTTTGTGAATTCACAAATATAAAAGTTATTGTATAGATTAGCAAAATATATTGCAAGATATTTCAAGCAAAATAAAAAATCGACAACTTTAATGTGAAAAAATTGAGACAAAAAATGCATTCACAACAAAATTCTCCAAATCGCATTTTTCTGCATTGCATACCTTTACATTATGGTTTACCATTTTGACTTTTTTCTGCATCAAATTTTCTGCGTTTGTGCTTACTTTTTCCCAGTCGTGGCGGTTTGAGTAGCTAGCGAAGAGAGATGCGTTGGGGGTGGGGTAAATCAATGAAAAAGAAATACCAATTGGTAAAAGTCTCCAAAGAATGAAAGAACGTTTGCTTTGTAATAAATTCATATTACAGCCACCTGAAAAGTTGCGTATACGCAGTGACGGCTATGAATTTAATCTTTCATTAAACTTGATGCATATTAAGTTAACATAAATTTTGTATTGTAATTTACTATCAAAATTTAGATATTCTTCAAATGCACTCAACACTGAAGTCTCCATATTAATACAAATTTACAAAAACACGCAAGAACTATCGTTGAATTCTTATAGCCTTTGATACACATGCGCAATGTAACATAACAACAACAAAATCGTAAATTCTACATATTTACAAGCAGGGATAGGCATAAATAAAAGTTTAATGATTTTATGCGTTATTCAAGTATCAAGTATAACTCTTAAATATTTTCTTAAATAATCCAGCATAAAGCCTTTACCTAGGTAGCACCAGTAGAAAATCTAAGAATCGTTTATGTAGAAGATTTCATCTAAATTTGTCTCGTCGTTTTTAATGTGTAGATTTGTTATCGTTGAGTTATACATTTGCTATCGAATTAAGTTATACAAAACTTATCGATTCCCTATCGAAAAGTAATGGACCATTTATCGAAAGTTATCGCAATGTTACAAAAAGTTATCGCGAAAACCTATCGATTTGCTAACAGAGTGTTACCAGTTTTTTATCGGCGTGTTATGGATTTTTTATCGAAAATTTATTAAAGAGATATTGATTTTTTAACGAAGTGTTACAAATTTGTTATCGATAACGAAGGCTATCGTTATCAAACCTTATTGTCTTATCATCGAAAAGTTGTAGATTATAATCGAAAATTTATCCTTTCTGTGATCAAAACGTCACTTAGTTTTAAATGAAATCCATTATCCATTAGCTGTCAGGCTGTCATCAGTTTGTTGGTGGCGTGCTATCGATTTCTTAACAAAAAGTTATCCAAG
Source organism: Eurosta solidaginis (assembly GCF_040869045.1). Lineage (NCBI taxonomy): Eukaryota > Metazoa > Arthropoda > Insecta > Diptera > Tephritidae > Eurosta > Eurosta solidaginis. The sequence continues at coordinate 179,775,322 of NC_090322.1, read as the reverse complement.
AGCTATAGTTTTGTTACAGAAGCGCTATCAATTTGCTATCGACAACAAATGCTATCTTCAGCAAAAGTTTTGTATTCATCATCGGATAATTATATATTATTAATCGAAAAGTTATCGTTATGTGATTAAAAAGTTGATTTCGTTTTTTATCGAAAAGTTATAAATTTGCTATCAGAATATTTTCAGATTTTTATTGGCGTGTAATCGTTTCCTTAACGAAAAAATACCGAAAAGCTTTCGATTTGTTTTCAAAGAACTATTGATATAATATAGATATGTTATCGGAAAGTTATCGATATATCATGAAAAAGTTTAATATTACCAAGTTTGTGTACATTGGCGTGCTTCCGATGTGCAATGGAAAAGTTATCGAGTTTTGACTAATGAGCTATCGATTTTTACACAAATGCTATCGATTTCTTCTAGAAGTGTTGCCATTTTTTAACGGCGCATAATCGATTAGTTTCGCTTTGTTTGAATAGAAAAATAATTGATTACAATTTACTAGAACATATGCACATCCGATACAGGAAAGGCGGCTGCAGTTCGTTCGTTGAACTGGTTTTGCGATAGGGCTAGGGGATTTTTGATATAGCGCACTCCGGTGTCTTGGCAACTGCGACGTTAACACAGGAAATAAAGAGCATTGCCTTCTGTGCCACTTTTTAGTCTTTGATTTTCCCAAAAGGGGACTAGTTTATTGGTGCATGAATTGATTAAGCTAGGTTAGGGTAGGTTGTTGGGATGATGTATATGTTGTATATATGTTAGCTTAGTGGCTGAGGCTCTCTGGCCGCCACTGTTTAGAAAATGTTTGAAAATTTTCCTGCTGCAACTGCACGGAAGATGAGAGGTGTGTATTTTCTGTGCTCCCATAACGCATATTCATTCTGTTCCTGTGAACTCTCCCTCTAGCGGTGTCTATCTCTATAGAAATGATCATCTCTCTATAAATGAAGTTTGATTTGTATTTATTTTGAAATTCGCCTACTGACCTGGCATACATTTCAATGAATTCGTTATCCTTTATGTCGCTATCAAACTTTAGTTATATGACATTAATATCATCCAACTTTGCTAGAAGTTCGCGTAAAATCTTGCTGTATTCCCTTTTACATTGCTAAATAGTGTTACGAATATTAGCAACACTAAGGGGTACTGCCATCTCTAAGCCGATGCTAAGCAGCGCCTTGTATGCACATCCATAAATCAATCATTATGTATCTACATAAACGAATCAATCATTATGTCTACACATATGTACGTATACGCAGCTGAGAAGCAACGAACAACCACATGTATATATCTGAGATACTCCCGAAAGTATGCAATGAGAGAAGCTATAAAATCGTGCAATTTTAGTTACAGCTGAGAAATTTGATAGCTGATGGCCAACTAGTAGATTCTGGAAATGGAAGCGCCTAGAAGATGCGAACGAGGAAATCAGAGAGTATAAAAGGCAACAACCGTAGAGGCGCAATAATTCAGTTTTGATTAAGCACGCTATCTGTCGGGAAATAGTAGAGTTATTTATTGTGAAGTACTTTAATAAAGGTCATTTTGCATTATTAAGTATTGGAGTTATTTACTCAACAGTTTAGTGATTCGAACTTAGCAGAAGGTTGCAAATAAGAGGATTTGCAAGTAAATTCGTTATAGTATCTAAACCGTTATAGTATCTAAACCAGCACGCACACTGATTCGTACTACATGAAAAACAGGCACCAGTTCTCGAAAGTTACATTTTTTTTTAAATTATTTATACTGATAATATGTAAAGGAGAATAACAAACATGAATAAAAAGACCAATATAAACTTTTAGTATTTTAAAATGCTTTATTGAATAATATTTTACTGCAAATAGCCCAACTCTGATTACAAAGAAGAAAGCACACACACGTATAAAAAAGAAAATTCTCCACTAACTCTTAAGTATACTGAATGTTGAATGAGTGCATCTGTAGCGGTAGCTACATCAAAGTGAACTGCTTCAAGGTAGATGTTCATGAATAGCGCTAAATATTTGACAGCTGTAAGTAGGGAGAGGATTTCATTTGATAAACTAAAAATCGGCAAAGAAACAAAATGTTCCGATACTTTTTCATTAGTTTTATATGTATGACCAAAGCGTTGTTTACACGTGGCAACGCTGTGATTTCATAAACACATAAATCTCGCCAGTAACACGAATATTTGACGTAAGGATAGAAAGAGAGTGTGCGTTATTGAAAGAGGTTCATAAAGAGAGCACAAAATTGCCATTCTTCTGAGTGTGTGTGTTAAATTTTTGTTGCTCTAAATAAGTAGGCGTGCAAGCTTAGTATTTCAAGATTAATAGTGATGTAAAGGATAAACAAGAGTTATTGACACAATAGCCGTGAATATGTTGCTATATTAAAAAAAAAAATTGGAAAGAGAAAAAGTGAAGCAGGAATTTGATAGACCTAAACATCATTATTTTTAGAACCTTCAAAAAGACTTATATATTAAAAATGTAGTCAAGCTGTAAATTCTGATTGTTTGAAATTGGTTTATGAAAAGCCTATCGAGGGATGAAGAATGTCACTCTTGTCATCGTAGTGTACCGCATGTATATACGACAAAGGACCATGAACATCTATAAAACTTGCATAACCTTCGGGTCGTTATCCAAAGCTTTATCGATTTCTTATCGTAACGATATGAATTTGCTATCGAAGAGATATCAATTTGCTATCGAAGAGATATCGATTTGTTATCGAAACGTTTCGTAAACAAATGGATAGCAAATATAAAACATTTCGTTAAAATGCCGATAACTTTTCGATAACATTTGTTATCGATAGCACGTCGATAAAAAGCAAATACCGATAATAATGGCAATGTGATAGATTCTCGTTTTTATAAATAAACTTTTCCGTACACTGCCAAAGCTTTTCACAAAAAGTGCCGGAATGGTCGCCAATGTAACTAATGCCGAAGTTATCTCAAAATGGCCACAGAATTAGCCTAAGATAATTCAAGAATGATCTTAAAATAATTGATTAATAATCCTGAAATGATCGCCATTTTGTCGTGTAAATAATCGGGAAGTATTCTGCCGTAGGAGGCGTAGGCTCCACATTAGAATTGAAAATATGTTTGGTGTCATGCGAGGTCATATCGCGTGCAGGACATACATTACGAATATAGCGGTTGATTCTGGACTAGTAAGAGTTTGGCCTGTTACAGTATCCAAAACGAAGTTGGGCCAGGGTGATTTGTGTCTCCCTTGGTACTTTACTTTCTTCTTCTGCAAGGGCAGGATAGTGTTTTTTAATAACGGTGTTCATTGGGTGCGACCTGGAAAAGTTGTTTACCTCTTCTGTGTGGATTTTGATCTGGGGCTCCTTATGCTTATCTGGATCGAACGGCTGCGAGAAAGATTACAGAATAGTGCTTATAGAGATGTATCCTTATCTCTCTTAAAGGCCGGGTTTGATCATGCAGTTGTCTGTTAGGATTTCCTGGTTTATGAAAATTTAGCAAAAATTGTTAGGTCAACATTTCGTTATGCTCCTTAACGTTGAGATCTTTTGCTTCACTATGTAGATGATGTTGCAGCCACGGCACTACTGACGGATATAAATTCGAGGCTGTGAATGATTTCGTGTATTCGGGAGCTAGCATTTAAACGGAGAATATAACTTGGTAGCAATTGCTTCTTTGAAGTGAGCAGCCAATTGAAAAGTCAAGCCCTCTTTCGGCAAACAAAAACCACAAGCTATTCGTCATACCTGTCCTGCTGTATAGCTCTGAATTATGTGCGAAGTCGAAAGAAGATCAGATGACCATTGTAGTGTTCGAATGAAAAGTTCTCTGGTATATTTACGGCCTCATCCGAGATGCCGAAGGCTATTATCAAAACAGGTAGTCGAATTTAATTTCGTCAACAGTAGCAAGGCTCCCACTGACAGAATGTTCTTATTCTTTCGCGGAAGACAGCAAGTACCTCGATTTGTCCTCATTTTTCCACAAACCCACTTTATTTTAACTCTTCATTCAATGGTACAGTCTCAGTCTACATCCGTTGTTGGAATTATTTTCTTCAGCACTAGGTTAAACAAATCGTTCGTAATGAAAACCCGCTTGATTTCGCTTGTATAAGTTCTTCTTTATCCTGGCAGGATAATGAATTTCAACTTTGAATTCCCGCTTCTGCAAAACTTTTTAGATTCTATGTTGACCATTGAAAATTTTATAAGTAAGAACGTATCTCTGAGTTGAAGCCTTCTGTCATCTCAAATTTAGAACGATTTTTATCTTTATCAGCAAGCAGAACTGTAGCCGTTTCCATCTGTGAGCAAACATGGTGTTTACCTGTGAGCAAAAACTTCAAATATATATCATAAACTTCTCAATCTAGGAAGCTATTCAGATTTAAAAGTTCCTCCTTTCATTATTTTAAAAATTATATTCAATGCATGCATTTCACTATAAACGTACACCTTTTTTCAAATTTGGGTCAATCTTCGTATTTAGCTCCATATTAATATGACAATATTATTTCTAGCTGAGTATCATTGAAACCTGTAAGCTCGTTTTTTTAAGTATCGACAACATAAATTATAAGTAAGTAAAATATTGATAAATATACTTTTTTGAAAAAAAAAAGAATGCTAACTTCACAGCTTCATTATTTCCTCTCTCTCCTGTCAAATAATCTCTCATCTCAGTGATAAGTTCCATCTCCTTGCTGTGTATTTGAAAGTCTGCAAAAAGTAGGTTATTTTTGAGGACGTCACTGAAAGACTAGTGTATCAAAGAGAGCTGGAAAGTGTTCTTCATTTTTATAAAGAGTTCTGTCCCTCGCATATTTTTTAATTAAACAAAAAATATTTGGAATTGCTTCTTCTAGTAGGGAACATTGTTGCCTGGTTGACCAAGCAACATTGTTGCACAACATTTATTTTGAAAACTCATACGACGTGACGTGAGCATGACAGGAGCAACTTGAGAGTGAGCGAAATGAGAAAATGAACAAACGTGTGTATGTGTGTGTGTGTGTTTGAGAGAAAGAGGCTTAACTAAGAGCGAAGGCTTGTGTGATAACAAAGCAAAGTACAAATTTCGGCGATTGCTAAAGTTGCGTATACGCCTTGGATGCGTGAGCCAAAAAATATCAAAGGAAATTTGATTCATTAACATTTTCGCTTAATGCAGAACTCACGGGATGCTGCGGCGAGCGCATGTAAACGATTACACTTGCCGATGTTAGAAGTTTTTTTTTTACAACAAAGAATTGAGAGTTGACTAGGCACGGAAACAACAAAAATAAAAATAACACAATTAACAACAAAATGGGTAAATTCTGTAGCGTAAGAGATTTCAAATAAAAACCTCTGCTAGGCATAAAATAATTTTTTGAGTTAGATGGAGAAGCAATGTGTTTGTGTGGCAGTTAACTGTATGTATGTCTGCCAACTTGTAAACACAAATTTATGCAAGCTTGTGTATGCTTTAGTTAGTAAGGTAAAAAGCAAAAATTTTCACTTCTTTGGTTTTTTTCTTCAAAATGTTTATTCTTGCCTGCAAAAGGACCAACGATGCCGTGTGACGCTGTCACTCGTGCAACATTCATAAATCTCGTATACTCACACTTTGTGGACACGACGACTAAGACTGTAACGATTGCGTTGATAAGGACAACGTAGCCGATGGCTGCACAACAAACAACAGCACTATGACGAAGCTGATTGTGCTAACAGCAGCGGGCGCGTTGACGTTGGCAGCGTTGTATGGCTACAGATTCACATAATCGAGGTGGTGCGTCTGTCAGTGAACGTTAACTGTGGTATTCCATTTTCGTCCGTTTTCTTAGATGATGAAATTTTAACGCGCGCGCGTGTGTGTGTGCATAAATAATGGAATATTTGATAATTTTCAGTTTTTTTGCCAAGCAAAGTACTAAAAGATAATTTTATTAAATAGGAAAAAAATGGGATTAATTTTTGCAAGAGCGGAGAATAAGTGGTGAGGTTTAAAGGCTCAGAGCAAAAAAAATTTGTTTGTTGTATTCATATTTTTGGATTATTTTGTTGCACATTTCAGTATAACTTAAGTGTGTTGAAGTTTGACAAAAAAGCATAAGTGTGGTGAATTTTGAAACGTAGATATTTTTTTTTAAATTCTAAACTCATTATTATATTTGTTGGAAATGCGAAATATAAGAAAAAATTAAATTTTTGTAGACTTTATTCAAAAGCGTGTTGTGAATTTTAATATTATTTCCTTTTGTGAAATAATTGTTTGTTATCAAGTTTGAGGCATAGATAAATGCGAAAAACATTCAAAATAAAAAATTAAAAAATTGTCTTATTAACTGCAATGGTAAAGCAAATAAAATGAGTTTTATAGTGAAACAAATTCTCGTAGTCACTATGAGATCTTTTTGAATCGGCCAGTTCAACCTAGCCTAACATAAGACTGAACTAGATCTATATATACATATATATGTACTTCGATATGCTAAACACGAATCTGAGTTCCATTTAGCTTGAACGGCCTCCAAAATGCTAAACACTGATAATAATTCTTCGATATGTTCAAACAAAGCAAACCCCAGAATCGGGGTTTACAAACGATTTTCAGATTGAACAAATAGTCATCCGTGTATTTCAACAATCAATCTATTGACATGTATTTCGAAGAGCTGGAAATCTGTCCGAAGTTCTTTAGATGGTAAACAAACTATAACGGGATTACCTGATCTACTCCTGTACTTTAAAGGATTTATGTGAACCTTAGTTGCAAAGTTAATAAGGCACTTTCAAACGACACTGAGCGACACCACATACTCAGTAAGGATTGGGAAGGCTCTCTCCGAGCCACTCGAAATCAACCGAGGCTTCAGACAATGCGATTAATTTTCATGTGATTTTTTTAACATAATGCTGGAGAAGATAAACCGTGATGAGCAGTCTTCTATAAGAACGTACAATTATTCGCGAATACTAATGATCTTGATTTCATTGGCCTTAACAAATACACCGTGTGTCCTGCATTCTCTGTATTAAATAAAGAGACAAAAAGTGAGTCTTGCGGTTTATGAGGGCAAACCGAAGTAATTTCTGCCAAAGAAACGGCAGCCACAAAGGAAAGGAGAATAACGCATGTCAATAAGTGCTGCTTTTAACAGAGTAGGCAATTGTTAAGTAAAGCCCTCTCTCGACAAAACTCACGTACTACAAGTCGCTCATCATACCTGTCCTGATGTATGGCTAGGAATCATGAACGGTATCGAGAGAAGATGAGATGGCTCTAGGAGGCAAGAGAAATTCCGGGGAAGATTTTTGGTTTTTAGGCGGTTAAGCGCAAGTTAGTGATGAATGGTGATGGTGTATATCGGACTGGTCAAAAATGAAAGTAATTTTTTCAAAATATAAAGAGAGTGGCTATATGGAAACAGAAAAAGGAAATGGTTTCGTCGAGAATGAGTTAAAGTGAAGAAAAAGAAAATAAAGAATTCTTAAATTTCTATACTGAATTTTTCCTAAGAATGAAGGGAGCAAACAAAATGATGCTTAGGTTAATATTTGAAATTTTGCTTTGTTAGACTCGTTTTTATCTGATTTTGAGATGAAAGTTGAAAAAATATTTTAAGCATTTTTTGGAATTATTTTGGGAAATTTGAAAATAAATTTCATATCATAATTTTAAAACAGAATTGGTAAAAAATTAAACTGTGATAGTTTCAGCAATACAGATAATAATAAATTTGGTGAGTTTCAAGAAAGTTCAAAAGCTGTGGTGAATTTAAAAAGTTAATTTTTCTTAATCGTACTGCACCTCAAAATGAAGATTGTTAGTTGCGTTTTTATGTGATTTTTAGTTCATAGTTGAGAAAAAACTTTAATAATTTTTTGCAATTTTTTTTTTAATTTGAAAATAAATTGCATGTAACGAATTTTAAATAGAGTTGGTAGAAAATTAAACTGGGATAATTTGAGCAACTAAGATTAAGAACAATTTGGTGAGTTTAAGAAAATAAAAAAAAAAAGCTGTGGTGAATTTTCAAAGATGGTATTTTATTTTCGTTAGGTATGGTGAAATAAAATATTCAGCCGGAAACTTATTTTTAGGTCTATCGACCGCCGAAACTACCGTGAATCGTCTTCGAACAGACGTCTTTGAAAAGCTAAAAAAAAAAAATTGTAGTGAATCGCGAAGGAAAATTTTTTATTTTTGAAAGATTGGAATAAAAAAGTTTTAACAGAAAATATTGTTTAAGTGTCTTTTTCTGCCGCCCAGTCATAATACCTCTTTGCAGAGACGTAGAAAGAAGCAAAAGTGTTTCAAAACTTGAAAAGAAGTTTGTGGTGAATTTTAAAGGCAATTTTTTCATGTTCTATTGAAAATGAGTAATAAAATAGCCTGCAGAAAATTTACTTGAAGGACTTTTTTCTTCTTTGAACAGACAAGTGGTGCGTTCAGAAAATGAATATTAAAAAAATTTGGTGAACTTCGAAAGTAAGGTTGTTTGTTTTTTGGTTTTAAGTGTGGCATCAAATTTTTAGCAGTAAATTTATTTTGAGTTTGACTCTTCCGCCGCTACGCCGTCTTTGTAAATAAAAGTAAGCGCAAATGCATTATTTACTTGCTTTGAAATTTCTCCAAATTTCTCAACACATCTATACAATTATAACAACAGCTATAAAGCTTTGCGCACAATTTAAAGAAGTAATGTCAAACCAAGACACTGACGCATAGAAAAGCTTGAAAGCGTATTAAATTAAAAACAAAAACAACAAAGTAAAACAAAACCAACACCTATAATAACAGCAGCTGTTAATATGCTATCAACTAAGGTGCAGTGCAAAAAGAAATTATAAAAATAAAAATCAACAAAACACCGACAAAAAAAAAAAAGAAAAAACAAAATAAAAGTGAATAAAAGTAAATAAATGAAAAACGAGCATGTTGCATGTTGTCAGCTGTGCATTATAGTTAGTTTGCGAATATTTGTGTGTGCGTGTGTGTACATGCGGTAACTTTGTGTGTACGGTGCAACGCTAAAAACTGTTGCAAGTGCATTATCTTATTTTACGACTGTCAGCTATCATCCCTATTGCCACCGCCGACGCCGCTGCCGGAACGAATCACACGAAACGGCTATTAAACCTCAACATACGCGGTGAAAATTTAGTCAACAGGCACACATGCACACATATGTACATGTGCACTTGCATGTATGTACATTGCAACACTTTGTGGTAAATAATGTGATTTAAAACATGCCACAAATCACTGAAAATACTGGCATTGAGTGAATTCAGCAAAAAAAAAAGAAAAAACTTGCAATAAATGAAAAAAAAAAAAAAACAAAATATGGAAACTAGTGCTAGCTATTAAAGGTGTGCCACGGTTTTGTGACAAAAAGTGGCAGCACTAAATTTGAAACATAAAAATGTTTGAAAAATTAAATTAAATGCAACAGATGAATTTATAAGCGCCCATATAGAAAATAGTAAAAAACAAAATTTAGTGTTGTGACAAACTAGAAAATATAATAATATAATAAAGAAAATATTCAATTAGCAAATTAAAGCAAAGGTTTGCTGAAGCCAGAATAGCTATTGTGTTCACTAATTGTAAGTTGAATCCATAGACCATTAGTTCATAAAATCAGAAAAAATAAATAAAAAAAAAAAAATTACTTTGAAAAAGGCTCACTTAAACTATGATGTATATTTTAAGAAAATGCAACAAATCGTGAAGAAACCAAAAAATTTAAAACTAACTTTATAATAATAAAAAAAATCTTGAGCATAGAAAATGTTGAAATTATAAAGCACATGAACATATTAATATAAAATAAAATAAAATAAAATAAAGTAAAATAAATCCAGGTTAAAAATAATTGATAGTAAGAATTACTAATAAAAGTTTGTGTGCAGTAAACAAAAATATAATAAAAAACATTAAAAAACTAATTATAAAAAATATTCTAAACCAAAATTAATATTAGTTATAGAGCAATGAATTCAAATGTGTAGCTACCACACACTGAGCGCAAAAAAAAAATGTATCAGAATGAAGCATAAAAAATGAAAATTAAAACTATAAAAAACTAAAACTCACCGCCAAAAAACTACATACAAAAAGCGAATAAAAAAAAAAAAAAAAACTAACATCATTCATAGGAAAACCATCAAATATAATCGGCAGTTACTTTTAAAACTCATTAGTTCTACATAAATAAATAAGCTACTTCAATTTCACATACATGTAATGTATATGCACCTCATATACATACCTACATTTATAAATTATTCAAGAAAGAATATTTAAAATATTTGTGTTCGTTATCTTACATGAATAACCAAATTCAGTGTGTTTTGTGTAATTGTTTTTTTTTTTGTAATAACTAACAATAAGAAAGTTGTCTAAATGAATGCAAAGTTTTGATTGCATAACTACTATTATTAACAAAACTACTACTAATACTACTTACTCGCATCTATATACGCACACTCACACACATCTTTGCATATGAACTTTCTGTGTGCGTGTATGGGTTAAACTACTAAAATAGACCAAGCAACAAACTAAAGTACTGAAACATCTTTCGAAAGGAGCATTGCATGTAAGTCTGAATTTAAATTATAAAATGTACAGGAAAATACTATTTTTTTTTTAAATACCACGGATTGAAAAGAGCGTTGTCTCAGTAACTTAAAATCTAAAAATGCTTCATTAATTTTGGTTCCAAAGGTATCGCTTACATCCCGAAAAAATATATATCACGGGGCAAGTCGTGTCTGTGTTCTCGCGTAAGCCTTATAATTTTCCATTGATCTCTTTCACAATTTCTCAAATTCGATCAGAGTGCTCTTAACAGATTTTATCTGACATACAACGATTTTATTGCAAGGCGCTCCTATCTTCCTTGAGAGTATTTTGTATTCTTATACTGACGCTCTACAAAACCTAAGATATTTTTTTTATAAGGCCCGATTTTTCAGTAGTTGGTTAAGCTAAGCACACTCTAAGTTTGTCTAAACTCTAGTCAAATTTAAACTCCGGTTAAATTTCAGCGCAATTGGAAGTCACATTTTAAGGCCACCTTTGGGGTTGGCTTTTTTGTAATGTTACATTGTTTTTTTTTTTTAATTTTTTTTATTATTTATTATTGTAATGTATCCAAAAACAACTTAGACATCGCGCGTGTTATGTGTGTAGATATGTAGGTAGATGTGGCGGCAGCTGGATTTTGTTTCCCCAACAAGCGTGAAAAAAATATTTTACCCGGCCTTAGAGAAATATGTATCTAGGTCTGGTGTTGATATCCAACACCATTATCTAAACACTATCGAGCTTTTGAGAATAAAATGTATAGCTCCCGAGTTCATCTCTAACGTTTTGCTCAAATTATTCTCCAACCTTTGTGAGATTTTGTGGAATGGTTCATTCACAAATGAATATCCAGCACAATTCTGTAGTTGATATTTTACATGGGATATCGAATTGAGGTGAAGTTGAAAAAAAAAAAACACTTATCTTCAAGGTGATACCATCAAAGCCATCAGACCTTTTTTGCGAGAAATAAACATCTTGTTGCTTAAACTTCAGTTAAAGTAGGCTAAAAAACTGCAAAATAAATTTAAGCGTAGTATTAGTGACAAACTAAGCTGAACTTGTACTGAAAAGCCGGGTCTAAAGCCCATAAAGTATTCAGTATTCTCTAAGTACAAAAAAGTTAAATTGCAAAAATTTAAAGTACGCTTTAAGGCGCGAGTTATATTATGACTAATTTTAATTGTAATTTTTAAGTTAATTATTACTATAAACTTTAAATAACTTTGTATGAGAAATGTTTTCTTATATTCATAGAAAAAATGATTTTAGATTTTCATTTTATCTATCAAAAATTTTCATTGTAAGAAATATTCTTGAAAAGAATAGTTTTAATAAACAAACATATAAAAATATATCTAAATATTTATTTCGCGTTAAAAAATTCCCCCTACAAAAAAAATTAAGAAATTCAAAGTATACTTTTAGGCGTTTGAGTCACATAAGTTCTGCATGTTCACCGAACCATGCGAGTTCGGATTTAACAATATAAAAAAAAAAAAAAAAAAAATACGTTAAAATTAATGAGCTTAAGACGTGTTGCACAGTGATTTCTTTTATAAAATTATTGGTTTTTAATATGTTGGAGGAAAAAAAAGAAAAAACATAATGGCTGGTATTATTGTTATTTCCACACTGACAAAGATCTTCTCGGATATTTAGCTCAAAAATAAAAAGATATCTGAAGAGAATTTTGACAGCTTGTATGGTTAATTATTTTCAGTTTTTTTCATCATAATTTACAATAGTTTGAAAAAGATACATATCATTTAGCAATATGTCTAAGTCTCATTAAATTTTACGAATGTAATATATGAACAGACGACTAAATCCAAGGTAAAAAAAAAAAAACAAGTAAGGGTGTCTAAGCTCGTGCGTAACAGAAAATTATACACTTACCATGAGATTCAATTGTATAGTTCATTTCAGATAAATTAGTTTTCTAATACTTCCGAGGCATATTTGAAACACAAACTATTACCAAAAAAGAGTATAAGTATAAGTATAATTTCGGAAATTGGGGTTATTTTACATATTTGCATTTTTAGGAAACAGACCTAAAACTTGAACCTTTCGATATGTTTCAATATTATGAACTTAAATAACGTAACGATTGATCGTAACGGCATAAACGAATCGGGATAATATATACTTCCATAAATCAAAATTTTTAAGGTATTTGTTTAACCGGCTTTAGGTCCAAATTTTAGTATTAAAACACCTGAAAATATTACAAATACCCTAAATAAAAGATATACATCACAAGCTAGCCAACGGGAATCACAAAAACCTGAAATTTTCAAATCATTATCTTATGTACCAAATTTATCAGAGCGCTTAGCAAGCTCGAATTATTATAATAAAGAAAAAGTTAGAATAGCGCACAAGCCAATTAACACATTATAAAATTTATTCAACAGAACAAAATCTAAGGTACCTCAGGCGGCAATGTGATATATATAATACCATGTAATGGAAATGACATGAAACCATGCAATAATATATATGTGGGCACAACCAAAGCCAAATTAAAAACTCGACTAGCCCAATATAAATCAGACTTTAAACATTGCCACGAAACAACTCACCATAAAACAGCACTTATGACACACTGTAAGACGAAAAACCACTCTCCGAACCAAACAACAATACTTCAGGAAGAGAAACAAAATAATAAGAGATTGACTTTGGAAGTATTTCATATTTTAAACACCCCGACTAACATACGAATGAATTACAAAACGGACATTGATAACTGCGCGAGCTACTACAAACACTTGATAAACAATATGCGGACAGTGACTAACCCCACGTTAAACAGCGAAGACGTGTAAAATAATGTATGTAGAGAAATGCTCATGTTTGTTTAATTTTTTATGTAAATTGTATTTTTATTTTGTGTTTCTGTAATTTGTTTATAGTTCAAAGCTCTGAAGATGGTTACCGTGTGTAACCGAAGTATATTGGTAAACTAAGGAAGAAACAATTTTTGGTGTTTTAATACTAAAAATTGGACCTAAAGCCGGTTAAACAAATACCTTATTAACAGAAAAAGGTCGCCAAAGGATTTCATCAAAATTTTTAGATAAAATTTACAAACTGATTTCGTCATGTCCGTCCGTATGTTTGTGATAACGATAACTTGATCATATATTGTGACATCTTATTGAAATTCAGTAAACGGGCTCCTTGGCACTCATCTCCCATTGCTATTTACAATGAGCCAAATCGGATGCTGACCACGCCCTCTTTTTATATAAATAACATTTTGGATAACAAGGAATCATATTATTTAGTAAAAAATACACCAATAATGTTGAAATTTGATGTAGGCAATTTTTACTAGAATTATATCTTGTTAAAAGCCTTACACTTGTATCAAATCGAAAGTAATAAGTAAAATAAAAATAGATGTAAGGGGCGATAACCACCGAAGAGATCTAAGGCCGAGCTTCTCTTCCAATTTGCGTCGTGCTCCTCTTGATTTTCCTTACAAATTGGCCGGACAGGACCTACATGTTTTATGCCGACTCCGCACGGCATCTACAAGGCAGATGAGTATTCATTGAGAACTCGTCATGGCAGAAATACACTCGGAGCGCTTGGCAAACACTGCCGAGGGGCGACCCCGCTTAGAAAAATTTAGTGGGCGGAGCACGCTACCATCACACCACGATGGCCGCCAATGTTGCGTAATGCTTGACTGAAATATGGGTGCGGCACCGACCATGAAAAAAAGGTGTCTCCCAGTTTCCTTTTACAATAAAACTTGCTAGTGAAATATCATTGATACAAAACAATTTTTCGCTAAGATATAGCTTATTATTCTAGTCTGCGACCCTTTTATACGTATTTTATATAAAAGTGGTAGTGCTATTTAACAGATCCCGTTAATTTTTACTAGAAATATTTTCAACTATAAGGAAAATATGTGTACCCAATCTCATTACTATCCGTTCATTTTCTTCGAGTTATGGCTCCCAAAACATAGTAAATTGCTTAGTCAAAAAGGGGCAGTGCCACGCCCACCTTCAAAAATTTTAATATTTTCTAACATTTTGTTATAATTCTATTTACAAAGTAAAATACCATTGTTATTAAGCCCTTTTTCGCAAAGGCATAGCTTATTATATTCGTCTACGCCCCCTTGAAAAGCCTTTGATGTGTTGTATGTAGGCGCCGGTTCTAAATCGATTTCGTCCGCTTTTTCTAGAAATACTTTCTGCTACAAGGAAAATACGTGTACCCAATTTGATAACGATTCGTTCATTTATTTCGAGTTACGACTTAGTCATAAAAGGGTCCGTACCACGCCCATATTTGAATTTTTTTCTATTTCTGGTTATAGTTTTATTTTGGAAAAGAAATACCATTAATAAAAAAAACCCTTTTTCGCAAAGTTATAGCTTATTTTATTCGTTCACGATCCTTTTAAAAAACTTTTATATAAAAGTGGGCTTGGTCCTTTACCGATTTCGTTAATTTTTCTTCGGTGCATTCCTCATAGTAAAAAACAACCTCTCCGCTAAATTTTGTTACATAGGTCTAACGGTTTTTATTTATGGTTATTGATGTTTGTAAAATTGATTTTATCAAAAGTGGGCGGTAGGTACCACGCCTATTTAAATTTTTTTTTTATCACCAGTCTCAATATCAGTCCCCACATCAAATTTCAACTTTCTAGGTGTATTATTAACTAAAGAATCAGGTTTTTGTGTTTTCAAAAAGGTTATATATATAAAAAGTGGGCGTGGTTATCATCTAGTTTCGCTCATTTTCCATACCAATCTATTCTGGGTCCAGATAAGCTCGTGTACCAAATTTGGTGAAGATATCTCAATATTTACTCAAGTTATCGTGTTAACGGACAGACGGACGGACGAACGGACATGGCTCGATCAATTCCTTTTTACATACTGATCATTTATATATCTGGAAGTCCATATTTATCTTGATTCGTTTGTTCCATTACGATCAACCGTTATATTGCCAAAGTTAATAAACTCTGTGTGGAAACTACGCTGGTACAATTTTAGTCATAAATGAATCTAACTTAACTTAAATCTGCAACAATTTGATTGCTTCTTTTAATTTTGATCAAACATACGTTTTTGTGTACTCATCAAAAAGTTAGCTATATATTATTTGCACTGATTTTCCGCATCGCTTCATTTAGGTAGCGATTAAAAGAAAAATATATATAAATAGATTGGTCATTGCTTGACATTGTTTGGAACTTGTCTAATTTACGAAATTTCATCAAAATCAACAATAAGCAAACAAACCAAAAAAGTCTTTCGAATATGAATTAAATAAAAATGCAGCCACGTTAAAATGCAAAACTAACAATAAAAGCAACAAAACAGAATAGATCAATCAAGTTCAGCATACTAGGCAAGTTAATCTGTTATTGTGTGTATTTGTTGTTTTATGAACACAGAATGCTGACTGAATTTTAATTTGCCGAAAATTGGAAAATCATGAGCAAGAACAATAATACAAGTTTCTGGTAGATATGTATGTAGGTAAAATGAAATTACTTTTATAAAAGAAAAAACAAAATAAGGCAAGTAAGGAAGTCTAACTTCGGGTGAAACCGAACAATACATACCCAGCTGTATACTTGAAATGCTGTTGTTTTTTGTTTTGTGTGCTTAATAGTGTTACAAGGCTGAACTAATTTTTCTTCGAGTTATGGCTCACGAAACATAGAAAATTAAATAAAAAAAAAATAAATGTAAGGCGCGATAACCTCCGAAGAGATCTAAGGCCGAGCTTCTCTTCCAATTTGCGTCGTGCTCCTCTTGATTTTTCCCTACAAATTGGCCGGACGGGACCTACATTTTTTATGCCGACTCCGAACGGCATCTGCAAGGCAGAAGAGTTTTCACTGAGAGCTTTTCATGGCAGAAATACAATCGGAGCGCTTGCCAGACACTGCCGAGGGGCGACCCCGCTTAGAAAAATTTTCTTCTAATTGACAAATCTTATTTCTAAAATTTTGATGTTGCTTTGCCCGGGAGTTGAAGCCAGGGCATACGGTGTGATAGGCGGAGCACGCTACCATCACACCACGGTGGCCATAGAAAATTGCTTAGTCATAAAAGGGGCGGTGCCACGTACATTTTTTAAAACTTGAAGTTTTTCCTATTTGTTGTTATAAATCCACTGAATTGAAAATCCATGCTATTTTTTGCAAATATATAGCTTATTTTATTCGTCAACGACCCGTTTAAAAATCTTGTATATTAAAGTGAGCGGCGTCCTTAACCGATTTCGTTAATTTTTCTTCAAAGCATTCCTTATAGTAAAGGTCAATCTCTCTGCTGAATTTTGTTACCTTAGGTTTTTGATTTATGATTAATAATATTAACAATTTTTTGTTGTTATATCGGCCTACTGATTTGTAAGATCACGGGTTCGAATCGAGCTCAAGACCTCAAAATAATTTTTTATCATTATTATTGTTATGATACATTTTTTCTTAATTGAAAAAATTTTTAAATTAGATTAAAAGAAAGAAAATTTTTTTTTTTTTTTTAGAACTGCTATGGATCTATACAACGAGCTTTGGCAGTTGTCTAAATTTTTTATTTCTTCTACTCTAATTTAAAAATTTTTTCAATTAAAA
The DNA here is from genome assembly GCF_040869045.1 of Eurosta solidaginis. Taxonomy (NCBI): domain Eukaryota; kingdom Metazoa; phylum Arthropoda; class Insecta; order Diptera; family Tephritidae; genus Eurosta; species Eurosta solidaginis. The sequence goes on along the minus strand of NC_090322.1, from coordinate 179,758,097 downwards.
AAAAATGTATCATAACAATAATATTGATAAAAAATTATTGCTGGCCTTGAGCTCGATTTTAACCCGCGATCTTATTAATAATATTTGTAAAATTGATTTCGTCACAAGTAGGCGGTGCTACGCCCACTTTAAATAAATTTTTTAAAATTTTTATTAAGAGTCTCAATATCAGTCCACACGTCAAATTTCAACATTCTACGTGTATTATTTACTAAATAATCAGGTTTTTTGTGTTTTCCAAAATGTTATATATATAAAAAGTGGGCGATTTTATCTTATCATCCGATTTCGCTCATTTGCAATTCCAACCTATTCTGTGTCCAGATAAGCTCGTGTACCAAATTTGGTGACGATATCACAATATTTACTAAAGTTATCGTGTTAACGGACAGACAGATGGACGGACGGACATGGCTCAATCGTTACTGATTATTTTGGTATATGGAAGTTTATATCTATCTCGATTCCTTTTATAGGTAGCTGTACAACCAACCGTTATCCAATTAAAATTATAATACCCTGTGTACAAGTACAGCTGGGTATAATAAGAAAATTGATTATATAATGGCAGACATGTGCTCGTGTACAGGGTGCATTCAATAGTAAATCGTAAAGTATCGCTGATTTTCGAATTGCGCTCATTATCAATTTTAAATGCCATCTATCTATATTTAAAATATGCCGCACGCAAGTTTTTCAACTCCTCTTTTGTATAAAATATACACCAAATTGTAGGAAGTATAGGCCTTTAGTACATAGGGTGTAAGGTTTGTATGTGGGAGACGTGGCATCTGATATATATACCAATATATTAAAACACCTACCAAGCAAATTCAAATTTCCATATGTAGGTATCCATAAACATAGAGTCTGCATCACGTGAATTCCCTGGATATTGGTAATATGGGTAGTTTCACAAAAGAAAATGTGCATGCATAGCCATTCTATTACCATATTGTAACGAATTTTGGGGATTTCTGATAATTATACACCTTCTGCTAACGTTCGAATCGCTGAATAAATAACTCCAATATTCGGCATTGCAAAATAGTCTTTATTTGGAGTACTTGGGAGTAGTAGAATTATACTTAAATATCACGTACTTCACAACAGCGTGTCTATTAAACTGATTAGTCATTCCTTAGCTTACACTGCTTTTATATTCTCTGTTGCCTCGTCCGCATATTTCTCTTAAGGTCTAGACGTTTCACCTTCTAGAACTGTTGTATCTCCTGCTTGGTAATTGAGCTATATGTATGTGTGTATGTGTGAGTAACAACTTCGGCTGATGACTGCATGTGTGTGTGTGAGAAATCTCTTCACTTCGAGGTGCTGGTTATGTGTGTTCATGTACATGAGTTTGGCTGCTTACTGTATTTGTTGTTGTGATTATTTACTAACAGCATAGTGCTGCTAATATTCGCCACAATACCGTTTGATCAAGCAACCTTAAGTATTAACCACACACAAAGTAAAAACTCTTTATTACGAGTTTACTTCCTATCCCTTATTATGGTTTAGCACATTCGCATGGTTTGGCTTATTTTAATAAGTTGTGCGCCGAATTTTAATATAATCGCATCATTAGTGCGTGGATTGCAAATTTTGTACAAGGAGCTGAAATACAAAGAAACAAATGCTCGGTTAGTGAAATTTCGTTTGGAGCAACTCCACATATATATATATATATATAGTTATATTTTAAATAGGAAGAAGATTACAAGTTAGTGTCAACCTAAACAAAAAAAAAAAAAGAACAACAACAAAAACAAGTAAAGAAATCTAAGTTTGGGCGTAAGCGATATTATATACCCAGCGTGTGGTTTCAAATATATTGTAACGAATTTGCTGCAAATCCTCTTATTTGCCCTTTTGCTAGGTTCGTATCGCTAAACTGTTGAATAAATAACTCCAATATTGAATAATGGAAAAAATGGCCTTTATTAAAATACTTCACAATAACACTCAAACTGTGCAACGAATAGCTTAATAACCAAACTGATAGCTCAAATGAAACTCCACTATTCAAAATAATACTGCTATTGCTCGCTAGATATCGTCTTAGTCGTAACTGCTTGACAACTCAAATCAAACTGAATTACAGCGCCTCTACATCTGCGGCCTTTTATACTCTCTGGTTTCCTCGTTCGCATCTTCTAGAATCTACTAGCATTGTCCATGAGCTCTCAAACTTCTCAGCTGTAACTACAATTGCACAATTTTATACATCTTCTAGGCGCTTCCAGAATCTACTAGTCCAGTAGCTCTCAAACTTCTCAGCTGTAACTAGAATTGCACAATTTTATAGCTTCTCTCATACCCCATACTTGCATGTGTGAGCGACACTTCCACAATTATAATTGCCTACATTTAGGAGCATCTCAGATATATGCATGTATTTGTGAATTGACTCTCCGCTGCTCGTATACGTACATGGTACATATATGTAGACGCAGTTATTATTTCGTTTATGTAGATACATGATGATTGAATTATTGATGTGCATTCACGTCACTGCTTAGCATCGGCTTAGAGACGGCAGCACACCTTAGTTTTGCTAATATTCGTAACAATATATTAAGAATACATTTAAAGAGAAATCTCAAGAGAATCAAATAATATGAAAGCGGACACATACTACTTATGCATATGCAAACATCATCTTCTGTTCGCAGCTGTCTGTTATCAGTGTTTTAAATCTCTTTAAATTTGGTCGATTTTTGACTGACTTTGATAATAAAACCTTTGTGAAGACTTCTTAGTATGGTTTGTGCCATGCCCAAGTTCCAAAGGTTTATTAAATTTCTAATACGTTTTAGGCTTCAAAACAATCCTTATATAAATTTTTGTTAGAATTGGTAAATTTTTGGCATAAATCGTATTATAGAGTGAAAAGGGATGGCACTACGTCAATTTTCAAGAGTTTTTTATTTTCGTACTATATAACTAATTCTGAGAGATTCCTGATAATTATACATACATTTAGACTACTTTGGGAGTAGTACTTCACAATTATTCTTCACAACTAATAGCGTGTTTAAATCAAATTGATTAGTTATTCCTCAGCTTTCGCTGCTTTTATACTCTCTGTTGCTTCGTTCGCATATTTCTTCTAAGGTCAGACTTTTCAGGAAGATGGAACAGTTGTATCGCATACTTGGTTACTTAACTGTATAGGTGTGTATGAGTGCGTAAGAACTTCGTCTCTTAGCTGATGACTACATATGTGTATATGGAATGTTCTTCGTTGGCTTGTATATAATTCTGGCTGCTTTCCGTTTTTGTGGTTGTGATTATTTGCTAACAGGATAGTGATGTCAACATTCGACATAGTACTTTGCTACAGCACATACATAATTACTGACGTGAAATATTAGTGTAATTTGGCTATATACCGCATATTGAATTATAGCATACATTTTCTAAATTTCGATGCCGAATACCTTAAAAGTGGACGTCGTCGCCAACCGATTTTGTAAATTTTCAATAAACGCATATATAATAGCAAATACAACCACCGTACCAAAGTTCAACACGATACCTTCAATGGCTCTTGATTTACGGCTTGTAAAACTTTTAAATTTTCTCTTCTAAATGTGGGCGGTGCTACGCTCATTTTCCAAAATTTTATAAAATTTCTGTTTCTTGTCCTAAATTTACTAGACGTATCAAGTTACATCACTTTATCTGTCTTTGGTGTTGAATTTTAGCACCTTTTCCATCTTTCGAAATTTTGATAGCAATATTTTTAAAAGTGGGCATTTTGTAAATTACTAGTAAGCGTATTTATAATAAGTTTTTGTTCCCCATTATAAAGTCAACCTACATATCGAGTGTCTTTACTTTATTCATCATTGGTATAGACCAATCGTATTTTTTTTTTTCTATTTTTAGAATTTTTCGATATCGAAAAAATGGTTACCGTTCCATTGTTCTAATTTTTAAACGGGTTTATTTATGTGGACTTGACAGGCTGGTTGGATAGAACTTTTTTATACTCATCTGTGCAGAGCTCAGAGAGTATATTAATTTTGTTCGCATAATGGTAATCCGTAACGGCATAAACTAATCGAGATATATAGCCTTCTATATATCAAAAGGATCCTGGTGAAAAAAGAAATTCATTTAGCTATGTCCGTCCGTCCGTCTGTCGTAAACACGATAACTTGAGTAAATTTTGAGGTAACTTAATAGAATATGGTATGTTACTTCCTGGGCACTCATCTCAGATCGCTATTTAAAATGAACGAAATCGGACTATAACCGCGCCAATACCTGGTTACAGTGTTATTGAAGGCAACTTATGAGATGACGATTTGTCCAAAAAGGGTATAATCGCCGTGCCGAAAATGATGCAGTGAGTATACCTATGAACTCTTTTAAAGTACGTGCGGGCACGATCACTATAAGCAGGGAAAATGCGAGCTACCAAGATTTGTTTGGCTATACTGCGACAAAAGACGCTTTAACACCCTTTGAACCTTGAATAATTCAGGGCTATCATCCCCGCTTAAGGTTTTCACTAGCCGTTGATAGGTTTGATTTTATATTTATTCAGACCGTCAGGATGAGTCTCAAAACTAACGAATACTGCCACAGATTCAGTTGGATTGAAAAGCAAGAAAGTATACATAATCTGTTGTGGCTTTGTCTAGCACAAAGTAGAAGGTTGTTCACTGCACGTAATTATTTTTATATGACCTTGCGCAGGTCACCAATTCTAGTGACTCCTGTGAAATCTGGTGCGGTAAGGGATATAAACGGTAAGGGCATCACAATGGGAGAAGAGCATCTTCTCTGCCTAGTCCTATTAACCTAAACTAACCTTTCCTCCCCTTACTAAGCCTAGCCTAACAGTCAGCTCAGTTACTTACCGAGGCAAGAGGAGGTATTTTATTGGCCTAACTAACCAAAAGTCCCGACTTGCCAGTGGTTGGACACGCCCTTTAAGTGAACACATTTTTTGTAAATTTTTTTTTCAGCATTTTGCTCCATGATTCAAGCTCAGCGGAGATTTACTTCAAAAGTAATGGATCTTAATAAGCCCATTTCATATTTACTACACAAATTTCAATGCTGAAGTTCATAATTGGGATACAGAGAGCAAATTCACTTCAAGCTGGTGAAAAATAAAATAAAAATGTATGTCATTAACCTTTTAATGTAGGCTCTATTCAACCTTGAGGTGTTTCACAAAGACCAATGGCATTTTAAAAGATATTTAAAATATAATAAAACAGCAAAATTATTGACTTTGTCTACGTTGGCCGTACTCAAAGCTAACTCAAATAATAGACATTTGAATTTATATGGCAAGTCCGTGCATAAAGAAAGGACAATGATAATAATGAAATAGGACATGCGATATATAAAATTTAAGTAAAAAAAGAATTTAAAAGCACAACGAGAACAAAATTTTGCACATTTAGTAGCGAATTGTATGCTCAACACATAGCGCGGTGTAAGATTGACGTGACGGTCAAAGTGATAAGCGACAAACCAAACGAAGCGCACTTACTTACACACACGCATGCATATATACCTACACTTGCAGAACGTAGTGGGGCCACAAGCACATTTAGCTGGGTGGGAGGCAATTTTTCACAAATAAGCGCACATACAACAAAAAAGCAGACATGCTTTTACATAGAAGAAACGAGATAGGAAGACAAAGAGGGAGAGAGATTGGCGAGGTAGCAATATAATGGGTAATGATGGTTTGTACCTTCGTGTCTGTAAATCATTTTCATTTTATTTAAGTGCATTACGTGGCTGTGTGTATACGTCTCTTATATATAAAAATGTATTGGTATGTATGTAAGTGTAAGAGTCCTTTTGATGCCTTTTTGCGTTTTTTTTTTGTATGTACCACAAAAGCACTCAACAGACACTGACTGCTCTAGATATTGCATGACTTGCAGGTAAAAGATAAAATGACAGACATTTAGTACGAAAAAAAAGAAGAAGAAGCAAGAAAAAATTATAAAAATAAAATAAATGTAGAAATTTTCTTTTTGAATTACATTTCACTTAAGTGTATTTGTTGTTAACATGCACATGCACACACACATACACGCATTCTGCAACACGTGCGCATCTGTCGCTCATCAAACTATCTACTGTGTAACTACTCGCTTAAATGACTACGTTGTAAATGAAAAAAAAAATAAAATTAAAAAAAAAATGCAATCAGGAAATTACGTAAAAAGAAAATTAGTGGAAAATAAGTCGCACCGGTTTGCATAGTTGCCTCTTTTTGCACTACTAGCCATACAGCCAAACATCCATTTAACCAAGTAATCAAACGATGAGCTAACCAATTCAGGCTAACCGTACGACAGACCAACAAACAGATTAACATACTAAGAAGATGAAACATTTTAAAAACGTTAGTCAAAATTTTGAAAAACGTAAGCAGGCTATGTGAATTGGTTTCATTAACGTAAGAAATAGCAACATTATACAAGATTTCTCGCCTTTGACATTGCTTTTGACTAGAGTTGGGCACTTAGTTAGATTCGCAATTGGTAACGTAGGAAACATGGCTACGACTAAGGTCGTCATTATTAAGCCATCGTTTTTAAATGCCAGAGCAATCGTCACCATCCACCTAAACTTGTTTTGCTATAACATCTTACCATATTAAAGGTACATGGTTCAAAATCTTTGGCATGTAAAATCAGCGTTATGGATAGATTTTTAACGAATTGTCTTAACGATTTGTCTTAGCAAGTTTCCTTGAAAATGTACCCAGTATACCTGAAGCTCAAGATGAATTACTTGAATTAACCAGAAATAGTCAAGGTGTAGATCCCGAGAATAGTGCCGAGAGGATCAGGTATTGTTTTCAAATGAATCCGTAACTATAACGACTGCAATGCCGGAATAGTGCCCATCATATCCCGAATTGATTCCAGCCAATTAGAAATGCCCACAGGCTCTATTTCCCCTTTGTAAGATATAACACTAATAGCAGAGGTAACCAATGACAAAAACTGTAAAGATTTTATTAAATAAAATAAAAAAATAAAACTAATAAATTAAAATAAAATAAAATAAAATAAAATAAAATAAAATAAAACAAAATAAAATAAATTAAAAAACCTGTTAAACTAAATAGAATAAAATAAAATAAAAATTAATAAAGTAAACAAAATAAAAATAAAGAAATTAAGTAAAATTCAAAAACCAGGTAAAAACGAATAAAATAAAGTAAGAAAGAATAAAATAAAATAAAATAAAATAAAATAAAAATTAATGAAGTAAATAAAACAAAAATTAAGAAATTAAGTAAAATACAAAAACTAGGTGAAAACAAATAAAATAAAATAAGAAAGAATAAAATAAAAGAAAGTAAGATAAATTATAAAAATAAAATAGAACAAAATAAAATCAAATAAAAAAATTTTATAAAATAAAATTAAAAAATGAAAAAAGAATAAAATAAAATATAAATTAATGAAATGTAATAAAAGAAATAAAAAATGAAGTAAAACAGAAAAACGTAGTAAAATCAAATAAAATAAAATAAAATAAATTTATATGAAATAAAATAAAATAAAATGAAATAAAATAAAAAGGAATAATATAAAGCAAAATAAAATAACACAACATAAACTAGATGATTCTAAATCTAGATCGCTGATCGAAGTTGGCCTTCACGGTTTTTTTTTTGGAAGCGCGGCTGAAGGCCAAAATATTTGCGCTAATATACTATCGATCTTGAAGCAGATGTGACCCGCCAAGATTATTATTTATTCTAAAGAAACAAATTCGGTTATAAATTTGTTTTACAAAACTTGTGCTTGCGATTTTGTAATCAGATTCCTAAGGCGTACGAAGAAAATCTCCGTTGATGAAACAACGTGTAAAGTATCTGGGAATCATATCTGAGGGGACATACTAACAACATTGGTTCCAAGTCATAGTAGTGTACAAAGGTATAAAAGGTTATTCGTGAGGAAAGGCTGCATGAGCGGCAGCCAAACTCTTCAATTTCCATATTATTCGGAGCTTAATGACTTTGCCACTGCGTATGCTCCTGTCAGCTATGTGAAACAGTATGCGCTGTCGTGACCCTTATGCAGCTTTCCAGAGGGGACGGTGATAAGTTAAACTTATTTCAAATAGATTTAAGATATGAGTTGCTGGTGAAAACCCCATGATAGGGCGTTCTGCAATCGTCTTCTGATATACGGCCTTTTCGATGCAATGAAATAGCGCGTTATTCAAGAGGAAATTTTCGTAACGTCAGTCGAGATATGGCGACCTTCCTTCCACTCAGCAGTCAATATATTCTGCTGTTTTTGTTGAAAGTACTTCTATTGCTTTGCCATCCCGTCCATTCTTGAATGGCAGGTGATGCACTAGACTCCGTTGGCATGAATGAGGATTAATTCCGGTTAACAGAAGCGGCTTTCATGTGCATTAAGCTTATTTACATACAACTTCTTCTTAATTGATTGAGAGCTACCACGATAAGAAAATAATATTGACTTAATGATAGTCAGTTTCATCTTAAGAGAGACAAGTTTATTTGTAACTGAAATTTGCTCCAAATTTTGACTCATGCCGTCTGTTCGTTCTTTTCCTTATCAAATTTTACTTTTTATTTTCCTTAATTTTTTATTCCTCTCCTTTGTTTTTATTTTTCATTCATTACCCTGTTTCCCGCTCTTTACTTAGCTACATATATACATATATACATAAAAATATGACAGTGTTAATTATACTTTGTTGAATAGGTAATGTTGGCTGCAGTTGATGACATAATAATGTATATTGATATACTTAAAGAAAAAAGGCTCAACGGACAGACATAAAAGAAAGCAAAATTTAAAAAAAAATTATAAGAAATGCGGCTAATATCGATTTTGCTTGTGCATTTTGTCTGTTATCGTGACACTTATTCTTGTCTTTTTACTGTAACTTTTTATATGCATCTAAATTACAATGTTGTTTTTTTGCTACTGTACTTTGATTGTCTTTCCTTTATAATCAGTGTCTTGTCATGTATATGTATGTATGCACTTGTTAATGTATGTACGTATGTATGTATGTGTAAGCTAGCTGAGTGTCCATTGCCAACAATAAATGCTGATTGCTATGTTTGATGGTGTAGTTGGTGTTGTTGTTTCTGCCGTTGCTGCTGTTGATGTTGGCCTACTCTACTTTCTCGACGTGGATTAGAGAGCTTCATAATGCCGGCGTCCATATTTTTCACTGCTTCTCTTAATTACAATTGAATGTTGAAAGACATTTAATGAGGCTTGATTAAATTTTTGTTTTTAAATTTAAGTTAAAATTTCAGTAATATATCTGCATATATTAATTACTAGGATAAATATGAATTATATGTTAGCTGAAGTCGTGTCTAAGCGCGGCCATTGTAGTGTAAAAAGTTTTTAAAGTGCATTTGGTGAAACTGTATAATGTTTCTAATAATGGTAATCAGATGGGCAGATGGGTCTATGCTCAGAGCGATATTATTCTTTCTAACCAAAGTGGCAGCCTACAATATAAAATTCCTACTCAACCAGCCAGACTGTGCTGCGTTATAAAATGATGGTCTGCTATCCAAAGTGAAAGGCGACTTCAGCACGTACTGGTTCGGCTCTAGCTCGTCGTATGATGGAATCTTTGTCAATTGGATTCAAATCGCCAACAACAAAAATCTACCTGCTTTTAGTAGGCATTCGAACTAAAATTCAAAACCACTATTACATCTCTAATATATGAAATCAGATACTATGAATACTCACGAACATATGATTTTCCTCCGGACAAGATGGTAATCTTCGGGTGTGCCCTCCCTACCTTGTGTTACCGACACCAAAAAGCTATGTATTGAAAACACCCTAATGCTAGATTCGGTTACTCAGACCCTACATCAATACTTTAACACTTCATAATATTAAACCTTGACTAAATTTATACTGCCATCAAATATAACTTTATTGAATTGAAAATATATATATAATTAAAATTTAATATCTAACCGTAGATTTTATAACAATGTGTGTGCATAATGAGCATAATGGGTGGTTGGGATGCGCCTGCACATTTTTTTCTTTGTTCAAAACATTTAAAATTAAATATTAAAGCACTTTCTTTTAATGAATATATGTATTAGAGCGCCTAAATTTTTTTTTCAAGAAACTGTCTGAAAGTTTATGGTTTGCTGGGTAGAGCTTTTATGGTCGTTTTCAATAAGTGCGCTTTGTTGCTTTTGTGTTACTTTGACGCGTTTCGACGCTTACTGCGTCATCCTCAGAAAGCTGTTTTATTTGAAAATATATCAGATATATAAAAATTAACTACTTTTTCCAACAATAAACATCAAAATTCTAATCTTGACAATTATTACTTACATTGATTATTTAACTAATTATAATATCACAGTATAAATACAAACAAACATATTTACATATTATTAACTAGCACTGATTTATAATTGTCGCTTCGCTCTTTGTACAACTGCAGTATAAATGTTGCTTATATTGTTAGCGTCCTCTTTGAAATTCACAACCTGGTGTATTTTTTGTTGTATTCTTAAGCTCCCTAAAGTAAGTCGTGTTTTTTCTCTTTTTTCTATGTTTAATATTTGTGCATGGTCAAAATCCGCTGTATGGTTACTCTTTGTAAGGTGCTGTGCGAGAGCCGTTGTCATCTTTTTCTTTTTCGCATTTAGCCGTATACCCAGTTGCTGTTTTGTTGTGCCTATATAGTATTGATCCCATTTTTCACCCACTTTGCCATTACATTTTATTTGATATACTACGCTGTTCTGTTGCTCTTTTTCCACCGGATCCTTTGTTTTTGTAAACATATTTCTTAAAATGAAGTTTGGCTTGTGTGCATAGTTCACATTTTTAATTTTCATTATTTTATGAAAGTTGTTGGAAATTTCTTAAAAATGATAATATAGTAGTTAAAAGATCATTTTAGGCTAATTTCTCATAATTTAAGCCTAATATATCTGCTAAAATTCAAAAATACCATAGATATTAATACAGATTCTGAAAAGTACGTAAAATACCTTTAAAGTAAGCCCAATGTGATATTTTTCCTATAATTCTATCAGAAGCTATGAAGATTTTTTAACCAAACCCTACATTCATATGCAAAATATCTATTTTGCAAAAGTGGGGCACTCAAAATCGGACCTAGAGCTATGGTGTCTTCAGACATTTTTCTTAGAATCATCTGTTGATTACGTTTTTGCTATACTCCTGATGGAAAAAAATCCAACCATACAATCATACAATTTGACCCGCTCTAATATGTATATATATGCCATAGATATGTTTTTATTTATAATCAACAACACTTTTGGCTTTCCATGATCACCGCTTAACACTTTTAGAAGGGGTGGCCTCGGATCGGGAATATTATGAACGTTATGGATGTTTCTGGCTTCCTTCTGATAGCCGGAAAGAATTTCCGTTGGAGAAACCCAAAATAGATCTTCTCGGTGGTTTACACTGATGGTACTTTTGGAGCTAGTACCTCCACACGTAGCCAAAAATTCTCGTGCAAAGTAATTAAACAATTTTTTTTGTATTTACGAGGAGAACAACTTATCTCCATCAGCATCCAAATCAAAAAGAAAGAAAATTGTCTGATGATTCGCCTCAACCATCCCAACTCTCCGTGTTTTAATCATCTCTTAAGAAAATATAATTGGCTTAGTAATGAGTGTATTAGTATTTGATCTCAGTACCTTTCACGGTGTCTTCACAGGTTTATAAGTGAGCAGATGTAAGAAAATGGGTAACTCCACGGACGGGGACTTCTAAATAAAAGCGAAAATTATAACAACTGTTGGGATTAGTTTATATATGCGTTTGTCGGGCTTGTTGTTGGGAGCATTTTAGAGCCATTTCAGTAGCATATTATAATTACCTTCAGATCCTCTTGGGGCTGCTTATGTAAAAATTCGTACTTAAATTTGAATCGATAGTGGAATATTCGTGATCACTTACGATGGCATTTGGCTCTTTTTTAAGAAAGCAGAGATATTGAAATATTTATGAGACTAAATTTGGTGTTCTACTACTGCTCTTTAGATCTCGATATATAGAGAAGTTAGGTAAGCACATCCCTTAATTGTGGTGAAGGATATCCAGGTGTTCAGAAAAGGTTTTTAACATCTCTTAATGCTTGCTTTGAAATTATGGAATCATATCAGTAATCTGGCAGTGTCCCAAGCGCCAGCAGGAATTATTTGTGCTTAAAATAGAATGGTGATGATACTCAAGGTGGCGTTCCCTTGCAAACGAATGTCATTATCCTTAAAATGGTAGGAGCCTCGGTAGACGCCATACCTAACGAAGATAAGACCATGTGATTAGGCTACGAGGCGTTGTGGTCAGGGAGCCTATAGTTGGGCCACTGACCATGTAATCATAACCGTTGTGTCTTGCCGCCGTGAGGTTGAGCCTTATGGCCGGAACTCACGTTAAAAGCTCTTAAATAATTTGTGTGTTTTCACATTGATTTTCGGTATCATTTCTAAATTACCTTTTTGTATAAACAATTGTTTACGGGATCGCTAAGGTTCCCCATTATTTTAGGGCAATTCCTAAATTTTTTTGGTTAAATTTGTGTATATTTGGATACCATTTCTGAATTTATTCAATGCTTTTTTTAATCGTTTAGGAGGTATCTACTGACCATTTCGGAACAACTTCTGAATTATTTGAAAAGTAACATCGGGAATATTTTACTACCTTTCGAGATTGGTTTCCTGATAATACCAGGCTTTTTCGGGATAACCTTAAGCACTCTCTGCTGGGTTATTTCGTGATTGTTTCAAGGACCATTTAGAAGCAATTTTGGAATTGGCATTGCGTGGGGACTAGTTTGCGACTACTACTGCTTTTATGATCATTTCGGAAATGTCTTCGGTATGATTTTCGGAAAAATTCCTAGATGGTCTTCTTTCATTTTTATATTATCTCCTTGTATTTTAGGTATTCTTCTCGGAATCGGATCGGGATAATTTAGGTAAAATTTTGTTGTTGTATTCAGGATTGCTGTGGATTTATTTGGTAACCATTCTTGGTCATTTTTAACCGTTAAAAAGATTCTCCTCTAAATAATTCTGGATAATTTATGGAAAATCCCGTACGTATTATTCTCGTATTTATTCTCGAATAATTTTGAGGTTGTTTTCAAAGCTAATTGGGATCAGGTGCTACCATCAGTCATCATTTGCAACTATTTCCTGAACGTTTCGATACAGTTCTCAGGAAAATTTGAGCACAACTTCAGGATTGCGTTAGGAATCATGTGCCTAGTGTAAGTTGGGTTAGATTGACATTTGGTCGTGTTATGGCATTCACTTATAATTATACGGGCTTAAAATTTTTTAGCGAAGCAGAAAGATAAAGTTCCGAGTAATAAAATAATTTCCTCGGACTTATGCTTCGAAAATCTAAGCACGTCTCGTCTTTTTTTTTTTGGCTTTCTGTTAACAAAGCCTGCACAGCTTAAAGATATATAAAGCTACTGGATGATTCCGAAGTTCTCCATATAGCTATGAAGCTTTTGTAAACCTTATTTGTTCCGCCGATCTCTTTTAGTCTATAGAGGACCAGAAAAACTTCGCAATCTCACAAGAGTTCTTATGTTAGCCAAACTTTTGCTCAGCTTACTCGAGGCACGCATGGTCGCAATAAGAGGGCAAGAGGCTATCTTATACCCATGTCCTGGGTTTCACATATTTCTATAAAAAGTAGATCCTTGCCACTGCAAGTGAGGTAAAGGTCCATTAGAGAGCATCGGATGACTGCGCCAAAACCGCATCCTTAATAGTAGCGAGAAAACACAGCAGTGATCGAAGAGTTACCGATCGAGGTCTTGCCATAGAAGCACATCCCAAATTTTTTATCCTGCTTGCATTCATCAGGAAATGGGTTGACAAGACTCCCATATTAAACTAAGTCTCCACTTCTTTCCTCCCTTGGGGAATATGAGCTGCAAAAAACATAAAGCATTGTTTGTGTTTCTTCGCTGCAAGCCATATATTCAATCAAAATGTTTTATTAAATTTTTTTGTTTGTGTGCTTGTGTGTATAGTATATATCTTCGTGCACCACAGAAGGTTGAGTTCCTAAGAATATATTATAGGCACGAGTCAACAAATATGAAAGTCTCATATCAAATATCAACAGAAATCAGCTGTTCTATTAATCAATCATCTATCAATAAAAACTTACATGCGATTACGCTGCCATCTGGCGAATAGTTCTAATCAAATATTCACAATAGTGCCATAGTAGAAATATATTTCTTTTTTTGCTCACAATCGTTTATTTTTAACAAATTATTTTAATAAAATATAGCTAAACAAAAGGAATAATGGCCAAAGCTCGCTAATAGCATGAATCCCCATTTTTATAACCACAACAAATCAAACTTATGGTGAGTTGATAGAGTTTTTGATATAGGAAACGGGAGAAATTACGAACGAGGGATGGAAAAAGAAAGAGATAAAGTAAGTTATATTAAAATAGGGATAAAGAGGAAGATAGGGATAGAGAGGAAAGGTAGCTAAAGAGGGATGACAAAATAGATGAAGGGCGATAAAATGACGGAAGGGCAGATTGAGGCGTAGATAGTGGGAAAGCGATTGAATGGTAAAAATGGGATGTAGAAAATGGGAATGGAAAAGGACCTGGAGATTGGGAGAGAAGAAAAGAAGGAGAGAGAGAGACTAGGAGAATAAGAGATACAAACAATTTACAAGTCATGTAGAAAAAAGAAAAACGTTTGCGGCAGCAATTTTTATAAAATTTCATCCATTAAATACAAATTTTTTGTTTGTTTTAATGGTGTGTTCAATTTATACTGTTTATTAAGAATTCATGAGCTTAACACCGGCTTATAATAATTGAATATTCAATTATTATGTTTTTCTAAGAGAAACTGAAAAGAAAGAATGAAATGTTTACTGGCATATTGCGATAGTACTATTTCGAAAACCGCCACGAATTCATCGTCAGGCAATTTCGTAAAGTTATCAAAGGTTTCACCGAAATTCGAACCGCGAATCACACGATGAAACTGGAGTTGCCTTAACCACTAGGCTATCCTGCTTTTATTTGTCTCCTTGCTTAATTCAGTTTTTCTTATTTCTATTACCATTAAAACAAACAAACTTAAATATGTAAATCTGAGCCCGAGTTTACAAAGCTTCTTATTCTCAACGAAAAAGAAACTTTACAAAAACAAATCTACATACACACAAATCAATAGGGGCAGAATATCTCAGTTG
This sequence comes from Eurosta solidaginis, assembly GCF_040869045.1. Classification (NCBI taxonomy): domain Eukaryota; kingdom Metazoa; phylum Arthropoda; class Insecta; order Diptera; family Tephritidae; genus Eurosta; species Eurosta solidaginis. Next base: position 179,742,817 of record NC_090322.1, on the reverse strand, counting down.
TGTTGTTAGTATAGAAATAAGAAAAACTGAATTAAGCAAGGAGACAAATACAAGCAGGATAGCCTAGTGGTTAAGGCAACTCCAGTTTCATCGTGTGATTCGCGGATTGCCTGACGATGAATTCGTGGCGGTTTTCGAAATAGTACTATCGCAATATGCCAGTAAATGTTTCTTTCTTTCTTTTCAGTTTCTCTTAGAAAAATATAAGAATTGAATATTCAGTTATTATAAGCCGGTGCTAAGCTCATGAATTCTTAATAATAAGTATACAACTTTTTTTATTTTCGACATTTTAAGAAAAAAAACCTTCAAATTTTGTATCTGAAACTAGGAAAACTATTCGTAAATGCAATTTGAAAAATTCAAAGTGTGTAGCTTGGGCTACAAGTTTTAGTCAAAATTGAAAGTTGCATTTCTCTCAGAATTTGTATTGCTTTTTGAAATTTTACACTTGTGGATGAAAATTTAAAACACTCTTCCAAAAAAATTGTAAAAAATCGATGCGAATGTTGAGTTACCTATAACTTCTTTTTTTAAACACCATAGTTGGTTGGGCTGTGTAATCAACCACTGACAGAAAAAAACTGGTAAAATCGACTGAGTTGTGGGCCATTCCAACCGATATTTCTGTAAATTTTTATTTTCCGAAAGTTTCTGTTGAATCAACTTTTCCCAAATCATTGATTCTGAATTATCCGTTTTAACAGACAAATCAACGAAAAAAAGTTCGTTAAATGTAAGTCACAGTTCTGTTGAAAAAATAATAATGAATAAATGAAAATGTTTTTCAAGCGATTTTGATGTTGCTTTTTCCAGGCTTTTATCATCGAATTTTTGGTGCGGTAGGTGTAGGACGCTACCATCACACTACGGTGATTGCCTAGCTCTGATTTGTTAATCAAAAATTACTAATGTAACCCTAAAAATCCAATGATAACTGTTATATTTACACAGACTTGTTAATATTACAGAGACTTATGTAGCACTATAGTCGTAAAAAAAAGTAGTGAGCGCCGCACAGTGTAACTTTTTCACTTTTAGGATGCCAAAATTAATAACAGCCAAACCAATGGAGCAATTCATTTCAAATATTGCAGTGTGGTTGCTGATAACTAAGTCTGATTTGAGAATAAAAATGGGCGTAATACGCCCACTTTTTCTCATTGCCGTCATATAAGGTGAAATTTCAGATAATCATATTTTCTACTTTAAAAGCATTTTCCAGTGCCAATATAAATAATAAAATTAAAGAAAAAAGAACTTTTTTAAATATAAGCTTTTATTATTGGTTAATAAAATTAACTAAAAAGTAAAAAATAAATTGACTGTAAAGAAATAGAACACTTTATAAGTTCATTGTATCTTTTAACGATAATTAGGCTTCTTCGGATGCGACAAAAAAATTACATATTGTACATAATTATATATTTTTTAAATTTAAAACTTTACACCTAAATTATTAAACCTTACAGTTAATATCACGGTCCTAGTTATTCAAATAAAAGGCGTGTTAAATTTTGATGGTATAATTAAGAAGTACCCTTGTCTCTGTCACATAGTCGTCAAAAGCTTCAGAATTTATTTGAAACCCACATCCTATGCATGAAAGTATTGTATGAAACCTTTTCAAAAGATTGGTGTTTATGCCGGTTATGTCTGATTTTATTTCAGGATCTACAAAGAATCTTCTAGCAGTGTTGTCATCATTTGTGTTGACGGTTTTTTGCTTGGGCATGTCAATCAAAAGATCAACTTCTTTCCTTAATCTATTTTGGATATGTTCTTTCTTCTTTTTCATGTTTTCCTTATTTTCTTCACCCCACACACACCAGGTCTTCATTTCCATTCGACAGGCGATGTGTACCATACATTCCATGCATCGTATCCAAGAATGTAAAAGGGGGAATTCCGAAAGCAAGCATGCTTTTGTCAACAGGGCTCGCGTATTGTTCATATCTTTTGGAGAAGCCCCACATATGTAGCACTTTTGCGTTAGATAGACGTTTATGTGATGTATACATACATATGTATATTCCCGAAGTACTCAATTGCTAAGGCTTGGTTTCCTCGAAAGCGGTGCCGTTATATAGCGCCCGTTATATAACGGTAGAGTACGTTGTCAAAAATCTTGCAACGTAAATGTTATTGCGTGGAAACTATGAAGAGGGTGAAGTTCACCGTAACGTAATATAGCGGCAGGGCAAAAAATGTTACGGCCGTCATGACGGTACAAACTCGTTCGTCACCGTTTTTTCTCACCGCCGCACTCAAAGCGGTGAACAATTTGTCAAATTTTTGATTTCTCTGATTAATAAAAACAAAAACATTTTTTAATTTAAGATTTTTGAGAAAACGTATACAAATAAAAAACAAGACTAAAGAAACCCCAAAAAATGTGGAAAATGGTGAAGTCAGATTGGCATGCATTGGCTGCGACGATGGACCAACTTTACAACAAAGCGGTGCCGCTGATGACGGTAGGTAAAGCGGGTGATAATTAACGGCCGTAATAGAGCGCTTTTTGAAGAAACCAAGCCTTTAAAAGTATCACACATAAGGTATAACTATCTTTTTTGGGATCTAGTATTGTAGACTTGAATTAAGGGCATTCCATTGTTAGGTCACTGCGCTTCATACGTGTGCGAGAGCATAGAGACTTTAAGTTGGCGATTACAAAGAAAAACGCAAAATTTCGTTATGGTTTGTTTTTTTTTTTATCTGAAACTATATGAAATTCTCTTTAATGTGTATGTATTCGTTCAATGGAATTTGGCGGAATCAGGCAAGTTTTATTCTATTGAAAACGAAAAATTTTCTAAGCTTACCAAACATTTAGTGGCTGTCTAAAACAAAAAAAAAAACAAAAAAAAAAAAAATAAAAAAAATGCCTACGCGGCTGAAACTTACCAGTGCTGTTATAAACTATCCAAGTATGTTAAATAAAATAGTCTGAAGTCAAACCAGTTATCGAAAAACCACCACGTGTCCACAAAGTTGGTCAAAAATTTTGGACTTTGAAATTATTTTTACACTTGTTTCAATTATCCAAGTTTCATAATGCTTATCATGGTGATCGTGGGTTTTTTACTTTGCTGTGTATACATTTTCTTAACAATTGGTTATTAATCTGTTGCATGTCAAAACATTTTTGAGATTGGAAAACATTGTTTTTTGGACTTTTGGCATCCTAAAAGTGAAAACAGTTACATTATGCGCCGTGAGTGTAAGTTTATCTTTAAACTGTAACTGAAGAAGATATTGTGAGCTACGTTTCGAAGTATGCTGGCATAAACAAGATTTATTTGAAATGCGATAAACTTGTAAGAAAAGGTACTGAGTTGTCTGACCTTAGGAAAATTACTTTCAAACTGGGCGTAACTGAATCATTTTATGATAAAGTAGTTGATGCAAGTATCTGGCCTATCAATGTAATTATACGACCATTCCAGTTTTTTCAAAGGAGTGGTGCAGCGCAACAGGTTCCGTAACACCACAAGCCTATGACAGACCTCTTAGTATTTATTATGAAAATTCATCGGGGCTTAGAAATAAATCTAAGAAGCTTTATGAATTCACTTCAGATTTGAAATATGGTGCTCTAGTTTTTGTAGAAACCTGGCTTAATAGTGAATTTTATTACTCCGAATTTTTTGGTCCTAACCTCTACAATGTCTATCGCAAAGACCGAGACTCGATAAAAACTGGCACTACTCTGGGTGCTGGTATTTTAATTGCCGTTCGTCACTTATATCGCTGCAGAATGAAGACTCACTGTTGGATCAACTATTTATTTGCATATATGGCTCTTTGCCTCTCTTTGTATGTGCCTCATACATTCCGCTAGGAAGTGAAGATCATGTGTACATGGCGCATGTAGATAATATTTTAGATTTAGTATCTAAGAGACATGAGAATAATGTTTGTATTTCAGGTGATTTCAACTTAGGGAATGTAAGCTGGGCAGCCGTGGATGACAGTTTAGTCTTGTATCCGTATAACGTTAATAGTTTTTCTGAAACATATGTTGTTGAAAACTTATTGAACGCGAATCTTGACCAGGTAAACACCTTTATTAATAACTTGTCTAGAATGTTGGATCTAATTTTTATTAGTGATAACATGACTTTTTCACTCTCCGAATGTCTTGATCCTCTCTCTTGCCCCGGCTTACATCATGTTCCACTAGTTTTGGAATTAGAATTTTATGAGTTTAAAAAATTCGATTAGATATGAACTTAGGAAAATATAATTTTAGAAACTGTGATTTTGATGCTATCAACGCCAAATTAAGCATAATTGATTGGGATAGTATATTCTATGGTGTTGGTGTCAGTGAGTGCTTTGATATTTTCAAAGGGAAAGTCAACCAAATTTATAGTAGTTTGATCCCTAGAATGCGGAAAAATTGCCATAAAATTCCTTGGTATACGAAGGAGTTAAAAAAACTTAAGAATTTACGAAACAAATTCTTTAAAAAGTACAAATTATCTAATTCGCCTGCTTTTAAGGAAAAATATGTATATTATTTAAAGCAATTTAAATCCCTAAGAAATCGGCTTCATAAGAAATATGTTGAGAAATGTGAATGCGACATTAAGTCGAATCCGAAATCTTTCTGGCGCTACGTTAGAGAACCTCTGCATACTCCCTTACTGATGCCGTCAATCTTTCTGCAGATTTCTTCAGCTCAAACTTTGTGTCTGATACTGTTTTGCCTGATGTGGTTGAGCATACTGATGTTAATACTCAAATAAATTTTGGTGAACTTTCCATATCACTTGATGATGTTATTCGGAGAATTTCGATGTTAAAGTCCTCAAAACAATCTGATGTGGATGGACTGTGGTAATTTTTGCTAAAAAATACTGTTGCAATTGCTTATCCGATTTTATTAATTTTCATAGATCTCTAAAGCGGGGAGATTTTATTAATGCCTGGAAAGTAACTTCCATTACTCCTATTTTCAAAAGTGGCAATAAGAGCAATATTGCCAACTACCGCCCAATATCAAAACTTTCCTCAATATCGAAACTTTTCGAAATTATAATTAAGGAAAAGATATCATTTGCAGTAAAAAGTATTATTTCACTCAAACAGCATGGTTTTATGTCCGGTAGTTCGACTGTGACTAATCTTGCTGTTTTTACTGAATATTGTCTCTCTGTCTTTAATAATAGAGCACAAGTAGATACCATCTACACTGATTTTTCTAAGGCTTTCGATAAAGTTAGCCATAAGTTACTACTTTTAAAACTTGCTGATCTGGGATTTCACTCCAATATTCTATTATGGGTGAAGTCTTACCTGGCGGATCGGAGTTGTACTGTTGTGGTCGATGGTGTCAGTTCTCGTTCTTTTACCGCGACCTCTGCTGTTCCTTAAGGAAGTGTCTTAGGACCTCTCCTATTCGTCATTTTTATTAATGACATACGTCATTGCTTCATTTACTCGAATTTTTTGTTGTACGCAGATGATTTGAAAATTTTTACATCAGTCACAAATCAGGCAGATTCCCTACGGCTGCAGTCAGATTTTGACAGAGTAATAGATTGGTGTATTAGGAATTGCTTACATTTAAATATTAATAAGTGCTTTCACATCTCATTTTCAAAATCCCGTAATGGTATTAACACCTCGTATCACATCGGTGTTTCTGTTTTGAAAACTGTTGATGAAATATCAGATCTTGGAATTGTCTTCGATGCTAAATTTCTCTTTCAGAGTCAACTTAACTGTGTTATTGCTAAGTCATATTCAATGCTTGCGTTCATTCGCCGCTTTAGCTCGGACTTCCATGATCCATATACGTCAAAGCTACTATATACATCGCTTGTACGGTCTAAACTGGAATATGCTTCCTTCGTTTGGAGACTATACCACGCTTCTCATATACAGCGACTTGAAATGATCCAGAAAACATTTTTGCGTTTTGGGCTCCGGTCATTACGTTTTCATGATCCTTTATCATCTTACTACTCTAGATGTCTACTTATAAGACTAAAGCCCCTGGATAGTAGAAGATCTATTCTAGCGCTGATATTTATTTATGATTTGATAGGGGGCACGATTGACTCACCGTTTCTTTTGGAGCGTATTCGCTTCAATATAGTATCTAGAACACTTCGAAATCATGATATTTTTTCATTGGATAGAGCCAGAACGACATATGTCGCTAATTCGCCTATTGCTAGGGCATTGTAGGAATTCAATCTTCTTACTAATGTCAGGGAAATTGATTTTTCAGCTAACAAATCAAAGTTTAAGCTTATACTAAATGATTTGATATGGTAGATAATATTTAGGCTAATAATTTGTAAATAGTCTGTAAAGATATTTTAATTTGTCCTGGATTTACTTTGAAATAAATAAATAAATAAATAAAATTGGTGCTTTGAAATGCAGTAAAATTTTCGCCAATTTTTGAATTTTTTCGAAAATTTTGACGAGATTGATTTACGTTGTTGAACAGAAATTTTTTTGCTATAAAATCCAAAAATATATACAGCAGAGTGAATAGTTGAAACACAAAATTTAAAAAAAATCTTTTTTGTCGCAATAACAGCGTAAGCCTGCAGTGTAATAAGTTTAAAAAAAAAAAAAGAACTTCTAACTAAGAATAATAAGTACTTTCCAAACTTAAACAAAGAAAATTAAAAAAATAAAGGCAAAAAAATAAAAAATTGTAAATAAGGCGCTAACGTCTTCGTCCAAAAATTGCAATGTAAATTGGCTGCCAAACTTTAGCAAAGTCAATGCTGTCGTTAGAACAACTTTTTTCATGATTGGTTGCAGAATTGAATTCCATTACAAGAATAAAATTGAATACTTTTCAAATATATATGCAAAGATATGCCAACAGCAGAATTTTTTGTAACTGCAATGCTACGAGAACTAACGATTTCGTAAGTAAAATACTCGACGCGTAAGGAAAGTAAAAGAGAAGAACAAGTTAAAGTAAAACAATCAGGAAAAAAAAAATTTATTTGAGAAAAAGTAAAAAAAAAAAAATATTTGACGAAAATATGAAAATTTATAACAAGCCAAAATCTTATGCAGCTGGCAAACGAATTCAAGCTCACTCTAGCAACATCTTAAAGCAGCTCAGACTTCGGATGGCATCGTTGAGTACTGGAAAAACGTTTACAGTGGCTGGTGATCCGCTGCCTTGCCGCTGCTGTTGGTGCAGCAAATGTTGCAAGGTTGTGTATGTTGTATGCAACATAATCAATGTTATTGAAACATTTCTCATATCCTTCCTAATCGATTTTTGTTTGTTTGCTGCAAAGTGCCACTGTGGCTATGTACAGCAGCGAACACGAAAATAGAAGTGGTAAATGGTATCAAATTTTGTTAATTTAATAACATTTTTTTTTATTCGATAATTTGAGAAAAATATTATATACATTTTTTTAACTGAAACTGGAAGCACTCTTAAACAGATTTTAGAAAAAAAATCCGAAAAATCGATAAAATTTTCCGAAGTTTTCAAATTTTTGTTTAGAGTTTTCGTAAATTTTTTTGAGTATGCAGTCTTCTAGCAAAATCAATTTTAGTCTAACAACCCACAAGTTGAAGGTCTCTTATTAATTTTTGAGAATCGTCTTTCCAAAGAATGCAAGTATTTATTTTTGTATGGAAGATAAACTGAAGCAACCTTCGGAAAAAAATTCCAAAGTCGAAAATTCTTTTGTAAATTATTTACTGGCGCTAAACTGTTTAAATGGCACAAGTCACTTCTTTGTTAGGCTAACTGGCGCCAATTGATTGTCAAGCCAATTGATATTAATTTGTTTCTCACCTGGTTCCGTGGGGGCCGCCCTCTTCCTCTGCTGCCATAGACGGTTTCCGATAAGAATACTTTTTGGCCGGGGCATCAACTTTCATTTGCATGACGTCATCAAAAGTACGTTTCGTAATAAGGCTATCCATGTTTTTCGACAGTTGAGGCCAATTGAGAGCATCAAGGGAGGTCAAGTCTTCTTCAATCTGCCTCTCGTAAATCAGTGGAGGTCCCCCCTTCAGCAGGTTCCAAACTGCTATGTCGACTAATACTTTCTTGGCCGGAGCGTCGTCGTCCTCCCGCATAACATGATATGCGATATCTGCGTAAAGGTAATACAGCTCATCAATATGGCTCCGTCCATACTCGACATCGGCATCACAGACTGGCCTATAAATCTTCCGAAGTAGTTTTCTATATACAAGACATCAAGACATTTGCACGACATAACCTAATATTTAAATTCGCTGGACTATGGATGCGTGTGCATAAACCTCATATAACCCACCATTGAGTCTTCTTCCGTTCTCACTATCGCCGACGCGTAGATACCTATAAATCGTTCGAGGAACTTTTCTCTCGAACACTTCCAGAGCTGTCTCATCTGGTGTTGTTATGATCGATACTTCTACACCATAAATCAAGGCGGTGACTTTTAGAGCATGATTTCCGTTTGCCGAGAGGGTATTTTATTTTTCCGTTGCCTATCTAGTTCAAAGTAGCATTGATTAACAATAATGATTCTCCGTTGGATCACAAAACTAATGGTGTTGCTGGTGATAGTTCTGATTTCCACATAAAAAAGTCTTTTACTATTTTGAAATTATGGCTGCCCCCAGTGACGCGGTTGCCAAGGAACAAATGCACTGACACTTTGCTTCGTGAGCGCAGGTAATTTTTTTAGTCTTCATTCAACATCAAACCAATCTCTTGCGCTTCTTTTACCCTGTTTGTAGTGAGCAGAACTTACGGCGCGGGTGTTCACTCCGCTTTTATAAAATATTGTACCAGAGCGGTTATGTTCAGCAGCTTTTATTATTTTCTCCGGCATAGAATCAAAAAACTCGCACGATAATGGTTCACGCTCACTGAAACTTCCCTTAGTTTCGAAGGGCTCCGAGATATCCTTCTAAATTCTGACTGAGCTGATGGTGTTGCTCAACGTAATTTTGCATAGTCGGAAACGATTTTCGGGGAAACTGTATTCAGACACAGCGGTATGAAGGCACCTCCTTTTTGTGCTGCCAAAGGCGGCTTTAAAACCGATGAAAATATGATGTGTGTCAATTCTTTTTGCGCTTTGTCAAAATTTGATCGATAATAGATTTATGAAGTCTGAGGCCGCATTGATAATGTCCAATCAACAAATTCACGCTGGATTTCAATCGTTCGCATAATACTCTTGATGGGTCCTTATATGCTGTACTAAGAAGATTGATTCCAAGATAATTGGCTTAGTTTTTGGGACTCCTCTTCTTAAGGACTCCTGGGCAATAAAATTTTATATTTAAAATCTTAATATATAAAATTCTTCTGTCACGGTGTTAGAGGCTTAACTCCTCCGAAACGGCTGAACCGATTCTCATGAAATTTTGTGAGCATATTGGGTAGGTCTGAGAATCGGCCAACGTCTACCTTTTTTTCGCTACGTGCCTAGGGTATTGAGATCAAAACGTGGACCCGGGTACCCCTAGAATGTGTTTATACAATATGGATATCAAATGAAAGCTGTTGATGAGTGCTATATTACAGGATAATTTTCATACAACTGGGAGGTTAGGGTCTCGAGATATAGCCCAAAACGTGGGCCCGGGTACCCCTAGAATGTGTTTATACAATATGGATATCAAATGAAAGCTGTTGATAAGTGCTATAGTACAGGATAGTTTTGGTACAACTGGGAGGCTAGGGTCTCGAGATATAACCCAAAACGTGGACCCGGGTACCCCTAAAATGTGTTTATACAATATGAATATCAAATGAAAGCTGTTGATGAGTGCTATAGTACAGGATAATCTTCATACAACTGGGAGGCTAGGGTCTCGAGATATAGCCCAAAACCTGGGCCCGGGTGCCCCTAGAATATGTTTATATAATATGGATATCAAATGAAAGCGGTTGATTAGTGCTATAGTACAGGATAATTTTCATACAACTGGGAGGCTAGGGTCTCGAGATATAGCCCAAAACCTGGACCCGGGTACCCCTAGAATGTGTTTATATAATATGAATATCAAATGAAAGCTGTTGATGAGTGCTATAGTACAGGATAATTTTCATACAACTGGGAGGCTAGGGTCTCGAGATATAGCCCAAAACCTGGGCCCGGGTGCCCCTAGAATATGTTTATATAATATGGATAACAAATGAAATCGGTTGATGAGTGCTATAGTACAGGATAATTTTCATACAACTGGGAGGCTAGGGTCTCGAGATATAGCCCAAAACCTGGACCCGGGTACCCCTAGAATGTGTTAATATATAATATGAATATCAAATGAAAGCTGTTGATGAGTGCTATAGTACAGGATAATTTTCATACAACTGAGGCTAGAGTCTCGAGATATAGCCCAAAACCTGGGCCCGGGTGCCCCTAGAATGTGTTTATAAAGTATGGATATCAAATGAAATCTGTTGATGAGTGCTATAGTACAGGATAAATTTCGTACAACTGGGAGGCTAGGGTCTCGAGATATAGCCCAAAACCTGGACTCGGGTACCCCTAGAATGTGTTTATACAATATGGGTATCAAATGAAAGCTGTTGTTGAGTGCTATAGTACAGGATAAATTTCGTACAACTGGGAGAATAGGGTCTCGAGATATAGCCCAAAACCTGGACCCGGGTACCCCTAGAATGTGTTTATACAGTATGGATATCAAATGAAAGCTGTTGATGAGTGCTATAGTACAGGATAAATCTCGTACAACTGGGAGGCTAGGGTCTCGAGATATAGCCCAAAACCTGGACCCGGGTACCACTAGAATGTGTTTATACAATATGTGAATCAAATGAAAGCTGTTAATGAGTGCTATAGTACAGGATAAATTTCGTACAACTGGGAGGCTAGGGTCTCGAGATATAGCCCAAAACCTGGACCCGGGTACCCCTAGAATGTGTTTATACAATATGAATATCAAATGAAAGCTGCTGATGAGTGCTATAGTACAGGATAATTTTCATACAACTGGAAGGCTAGGGTCTCGAGAGATAGTCCAAAACGTGGACTCGTGTACCCCTAGACTGTGTTTATACAATATGGATATCAAATGAAAGCTGTTGATGAGTGCTTTAGTAGAGGGTAATTTTCATACAACTGGGAGGCTAGGGTCTCGAGATATAGCCCAAAACGTGGACCCGGGTACCCCTAGAATGTGTTTATACAATATGGGTATCAAACGAAAGCTGTTGATCTGGGCTTTAGTACAGAGTAAGTTTTACACAGCTGGGTGACTGCGGTCTCGAGATATAGGCCAAAACATGGACCCTGTTACACCTAGAATGTGTGTGTATTATGGATATCAAATCAAAGCTCTTGCTGAGAGCTCTAAAGTTCATTGTGATATTCGATTTAGTCGCATCAACCTGGCAAAACTGATAAATATACATGCGAAGCCAAAATAAAGACAAGAAATAATAATAACCACATACCTATTTACATACGTCCTATTCGATTTGCCTGAAATTTCGTATATAAATTTGCCTATATTAGTACTTACGATGCCTTTTTCCGGGAAGTATACCAGAGACGGACTTGGACTGGGATTAGGACTAGGACTGGGACTGAGGCTGAGACTCGGAGTGGGACTGGGACTGATACTCGGAATGGGACTGGAACAGAATACGTACCACCCTCTGGGATTGGCAATAATAGATGAAGAAGAAGGAGAAAAACTTGAGAGAAGAGAAAAGAGAGAATGAGACTGAGAAAGAGATAGAATGAGACGAAGATGGAGATGAAGCGAAAAAGACGGAGGGAGGAGTGAATAAAAAGATTAGGAAAAAGTGTAGATGGGTAGGGCAGAGTTAGATGGAAAAAGCTTATTAAAATGTATGCAGATAAGCCAAATTTAGGGCGGTAACTCGAAGTAAAAATGCGAAACTTAGTAAAATTTGTTTCGAAATTTTTCGAAAACCTTTTTTGAGATTTCTTCGCGTAGTTGCTTTTAGTAGTCAAATATATAGAAGATTTCAATTGACGAATTTTGTTAAAAATTGCCAAAATTGGTATCTTGTGCGCTGCTTTATCTATATGTATGTATATCCAATATTATATAACACTACCAATAGTCATTTGGCTTTTGTTGTTGCTTCATTTTACTTATTTTCTTATGGAATTATTTTGCCGCTTAGTGTGTTTTGTATTTGTGTGTGTGTGCCCGAGACCTCGAGCTTTTGAAAGTTATCTATTTCATTGTTGTTGCAATTGAAGTTGCCACTATCTTCGAATTAGATTGTGATTACTATATGTGTGTACATATATTTGTCAGTCGGTTTGCTTGATTTATATTTTGGGTTTTGTTTGAACGTTTTTAGGGATTTTAAAGTTTACGACATGAAGTTAATATAAATCTTTTTTGCTTTTGGCTTCTTTCTAATATCTTTTGTTTTATGGCTTTAAAGTTATTAGCTTGCAAAAATAACAAAATTCAAAAGTAAAATGATTTTATTAAGTAGAGAGCTCGAATGGATTATAAAGTAGTTGAAAAAACAAAAGATGGCATATAACGCTCAACCTGAAAAAGCAATTCGGTTTGTAATGGATTTTCAAAAACAAAAAAGGGCTTTCCATCAAGTTATGTTTATTGTTGAATTTTTACGTCATTTCTTTTTATTGTTTTTTATAGCTGCAAATACACTCCCCGAAGGCTTTGGGTGCTTTGCCGGATATGGATCTGGTACGTTCCGATAACAAGCACCATTAAGGTAAAAGCCGGGAACGATTTATTCTGATCACATTAAACCTTCTAGGCTATCCTTCCCCCCACCTCCTAGTTCGATGGAACTTGAGATCGCCAGGACCTCGGCCGTTAAAGAAATAGGACTCGCCACTAGTAGGTGAGGTCGAAAATTAGATTGGAGAAGCATATACTGCGCTGGACACCCTTTGAAAGGGTTGCACTAGACAAATCGTTAATCATTTGGGTATTTTACTCTCCTTTTACGACAGGAAAACTTGCCACGGGTATATTCTAAGCCCTTTAACCCACTGGGCTTTTCGAGAGCGCTGTTCTTCATTGCCAAATATTGTTTTATACTATCATCTTGCGATCGAAACAGGTTTCGGGAATGATAAATCTCTTGTCTGCTCTGTTGAAATTAACATAAATAAACGTAACATTATGTTATTATCAGGTTCTGCCAATAATTGAATACGCCTCGCTCGTATATTTTCGCGGTCAAACTTTGACTGTTTTCGGCAGCATTTTGAGATAGTTTCTGGGATGTTTGGCGATAACTTTAGAATTATTTGGAGACCGTTTGTAGTAATGTTGGAATAGTTTCACGACTTCGGAATTATATTTTCATTATCTATCTTCTTTGCTTCGCTGTTTCTAGATAAGTTTGGAAGTGGGTTGGGAAAATTTTGGAATTATTTCGTGGGCTATTTTCAAATTTTTTTGGAACTATTTCGTGTTTATTTTGAAGTCAATAACGAATCATCTTAGGACTGTTCCGCAGCCTTCTATATTAGTGACTATTTCAAAAACTAATTTGGAATCAAGTTGGCAGGTTTCGTTATAAATATTTTATGATTGCAAAAAGTTATCGTTCTGTTATTAACATTGGCCTATTATCGAGATATTTTTGGTTGGTTATGGACGTGTTATCGGCTACCCGTCGACTTTTTATAGATAAGAGCGATCTTCAAAGATGTTCCGGTTACTTATCGGCGAGTTACCAACATGCTACCGGTGTGTTACAGTGAATGTAAATTTCGTTATCGAAAAAATATTGAAGTATTTACGAAAAGGGATCGATTGAATATGGATTTACTTTCGAAAATATATCGATTTAATTGGTAAAACTCCAAAAACAAATTTATTCTTCTTCGATAAAAAATCGATAATTTTTCGATAGATTATCGGTAAAAAATTAATAGCTTTGTCATTTTTTCAAATATGCACCGATAGTTTTACGATAACAAACTGATACAATAACTAACGTATACATTTATGTGATTATTTGGGAATCAAGTCGAGAAAATTTCAACAGTTTAATAGCGACTATTCCGAAATAATTTCGGAACTATTTTGAAATCAAATTGGCAGGGTTTAGAAAAATTATTTTATGATCACAAAAATTTGCGGTTTGTTATATACATTGGCCTAATATCGGGATGTTTTTAATTTGTTGTCGATGTATTTTCGGCTGGCCATCGAATCGTTATCGATAACAACTGTTGACAAGTTATCGTTTTCTCATCGGCGAATTATCAACGTGTAACTAGTATGTTAGAGTGAATGAACGTTTTTGAATATCAAAGTGTTTTCGAAAAGTTATCGAATTTTTAGGAAAAAGCAAAATACTCCTTTTCGAAAATATATCGATAAAATGAGGAAGACTCACAGAACAAATCGATGTTTCTTCAATAAAAAATTGAGATTTTTCCATAACTGATCGATAAATAATTATTAACTTTTCGATAACAAATCGTTAATTTTTCAATAAACAACGATAATTTGTCTAGGAAGCTGATATTTTTTCCGTAAAAATTGGATAACAAATCGATAACACGCCAACAATAAATGTATAACCCGCTCTTAAACGGCCGATGATTCGCAGATATTTTTCCGTTACAGCAGTGCTGTAAGCCAACATATGCATAAGTATTTACGTCCTAACAACATGTGATATATACATATATATGTATTTAGCAATCCCCCTATTTTCGCCGTATTCTCTACGAGTTGCCACAGCTTAAGCTTATTCAAGTGGCGGCTGACGTGTTGTGGGGGTAGCGTGCTCCGCCTAACTCACCGGGGCAAAGCAACATCAAAAATTTAGACAAACGTTTTCTTCAGTTAGTCAAACGTTTTTCTAAGGGCTGTCGCGCCTCGGCAATGGTTTGGCAAACACTCCAGAGTGTATTTCTGTCAAAAATAACTTCTCAGTGAAAATTCAGCTGCCTTGCAGCTGCCCTTCGGAGTCGTCATATTTTCGCCAATGTGTAAGAAAAATCAAAAAGAGCACGGTACCAATTGGATGAGAACCTCGGTCCAATATCTTCGGAAGTAAATTTGCCAAGTATTAAGTTTTTGTTTTAAAACCTATTCGAATAAATGGATTGGGGTTCTTCTGTTTGGTCGTCAAATAAATTCTGGTAACACTATGAACACATTTAGTCTATGTGAGGTCTTTATTGGCCGGCAAGTTCAACCTAACCTATAGATGGCTGTGCTCCAGCTTCCAGCTAGAGCCTGTGATTTGTCCAGAAGTGTTGAATTCAAACAATCATTAATCCGTCTTAGCAATGCAACAACAAGTATAAACTTGAACCATAAGATACGAAATATTTGTACAACAAAACGTTTACTTTCATAGAACACTTTCGATAGGACTACAAAATGGCTGTGCACACTATAATGAATATGAGTCGATATATGGCAAACAAAGGCGTTCTGTAGCCTTGTATAAGAAAGTCGTTCGCCTTGTATTCCATTCTGTTGTATGCTTAAGAAAGGTCCGCAGCACAGTAGCCACGATTCAATGTGTAGCGAAGTCACATACTGTTTCGATCTATATCAAAGTTTCCACCGAAGCTGTGCAGGCTGTTAAGCGATCGATGCATTTGCAATTTCTTCCAAAGATTAATATTATTCTTAGGCCCGAAAGCACTGCGATTTTTGTGCAGATCTATTGTGCATGATCTTTCAGCCTAATCTTGTATGTGGAGGCTTTTGATGTATCTAAATACCTCTTTAGACTTTTTACTCCATATCACATAGGGATTAAGAGTCACATCACCTAGATAGCAGAGTCTCTGCCTCGCCAGAGCGACGCGTTCGCAGAGAATGTGAATCAGCGTTTCATCATCCAGCTCACAGAAACGACAAAATTGAGTGTCGGATAGATTTATCTTACTTAGGTGATATCGTAGACAACAGTGTGCCGTATAGTACACAGTGAGAGTTCATAGGACCTCCCTGCTTAGATTAGTGAGTTTGGTTGATACTTTCGTTGCCGGAGGTATAAACAGTTTGGACTGTCTTTGCCCTGGGCAGTAAATCCAGTGATTTCTGAATTGTTTAGTTTCACAGTTACTTATGGTTTCCCTAGTGTGTGCTTTTGTGAGTCCACAGAAGGGCTCTGGAACATAGAATGCTGTTACAGCACCCTGATTTGCTAGGTAATCTGCATGTTGATTGGCCTGATGTTCGGGAACCCATCCTAACAAAACCTCGTTTTTGACACCCAGGTTATTAAGGATTTCAGTGCAGTCAGCCATTAGCTTAGATGTAATTGTGTAGGATTGCAATGCAAGTAGGGCCGCCTGGCTGTCCGACATAATGTAGATGCTCTTCGAGGTTGAGCCTCTCCGCAGACTTCTATTGCATGAATTTCTACCTGAGATATGTTGGGGTAGCATCCCAAGGTATCGATTTCTGGAAGTTCGGCCCACAGATGCCAGATCCCGTTCTTCCGTCGTCAAATTTCGATCCATCAGTCAATCAAACCTCTGAGTCAGGGTCATTATAGGGATTCGCTGTTTCCCAATGGGGCCTGTCCACAATGGGTACTTCAAAGTTCTGTGAGATTATGAGCTTAGGGGACATTACGTCTCGCAGTTGTAATGTGGGATGTCCTAGGAGTTTTCTTATTATTACTAAAGATTAAGAAAAGCAGTTTGCGAACTCAGTTATGAAAATAATCATTCGAAATTTATCTCTGTTTGTTCAAGCATCCATGAGTACAGCGCACATCAGTACGGCGCTCACGTGGATATTCAGAATTTTGCCTAAACCAGGTTTTACTTGGACACGGTTACTTTCGTAAATATGTTAACGTAAATATTTAAACAAGTTTGGAACGAAATGCTGAATTTCTCTGTTTTGTTTTCATGTACGGAAAGTTTATTTTACGCTACTGATATTTTACATTTGAGTCATGTCCATGAAAAAAAATGCTTTGTTGAACTTTGATTCTTAATTGGAGTCTATCGATATTCACTCCCTACCATATTTTTTCACTGAGCTTCAATGTCAATTAATCGTACTATTTTAACAGAATTTAATCACATTAAACATAGGTTTCGAATTGCTAATAACACTCTCCGTTGCATGTCTAATGAAAAATTATTACAACAAATACATTTTGTACATTGCTTTGTTGCAACTTAACTGTTGTCGGACACCATGGCGTATGAGATATTGCGTGAGAAAACGGCACACAGATACAATACATTTCACATACATACATATGTATATAGTTATTTGTTTTTATTACAAAAAAAAAAAAAAAAAAAATGTAGTTTACAATATTGCAAATGATTGCTGCAATTTATTTGCAAATTTATTTCAACATGAAATTGTATTCAGTGCTTTAAAAAAATTTGCTATTATTTTCAAGAAAATTGAACAAAAAGCGTTAAAAAAATATGAATTCAAATAACATTTGCAATATAGCCACCATTTATATCACACGCTCAAAGAATTGCAAGATTTGTATCTACATATATATTTTCTGCATTTGTATGAAACCTTAGATACTTTTTGCTATACATAAACATACTTTTATTCGTTGTTTGTACTTGGGTGCTAAAAAATTCACTATATCATTTTGAATCCGAAATCTATATTTTTCACATAATACCAAATAATTGTATGACTGATGCGTGCTGAATACAAAAAGTGATGTTAGTGCATGAATATCGAAGGGTGTGTAATGTATAGCGTGACTGATGAGATTTAAATAAAAAAAATCATATTGATGGCATGCATTGTAAACCCTTATGTATCTGTTTTTATAAAAAGGGTGGGTATATATGGGTTTGTATGCCGTTGTTGTTGTTGTTGTAGCGATAAGTACTCTCCCCGAATGCCTTGAGGAGTGTTATCGATGTTGATGGTCCTTTGCCGAATGCGTATCCGGTACGTTTCGGTAGCAAGCACCATAAAGGTACTAGCCCGACCATCTCGGAAACGATTTGGTATGACCACATGAAACCTTCTAGGTCATACCGCCCTCCCACTCCCTAGATCCATTCGGGGTCGCCAGAGCCTCGGCTGGTAAGGAAACAGGATTCGCCACTGGTATGTGAAGTTAACAATTGGGTTAGATAAACTGTATATTTCGTTGGCAACCCATTGGAGGATTGCGCTACACAGCCGCTTGAATAAATTTGGTCTTTTAGACGCCTCTTACGACAGGCATATCTACCGCGGGTATACTCTAAGCCCCGTAATCCGCTGGGGAAGTTTATATGCTCTTATATTTTGCTGAAATTAAATACACAAAGAGCAGACAAAAAAGGTTTGTGAACCAATTGCTCTTTAAGTTTCATGTGTAAACATACAGGCGCACGTCGAGAAACAGAAATAACTTTAAGATATCGATAGCAAATGGATAATAGGCCGATAAAAAAATTGTTAGCTTTTCGATAAAAAGTCTGTTAATTTTTGATAACAAATCGATAGCTTTTCGTTTCTTTCACCAATACAAATTGACAACTTTGCAAAGCACCAAATTAAAAGCACTCCGAACACAAACAAATTGTCTTCAAGAAATCGGTAACTTTTTGTTAACATATCGATAAAACTTCTAAAAATATTCGATAACTTTTCTTTTTTTTAATTAATTGGGAAAAATTTAAACCCACCAACAACAAAAAACGTATATTTGACGCATGAAGCATGTATTGTTTGTGACACTTCAACAATCTTAAGAGTGTGGGTTCGAATCCCAATCCCGGTAGAAAAGGCTTTGAAAAGATTTACTAGATATAATTGAAACATCAGTCACCTTGTCTATCCTGATGTCATGTTGTTTAAACTTCTTCCCAAATTCTTAAATAAATTAAAAACTTAAAAATTGCCCCAAATAAATGTTTTCATACATTAAAAGCAACGAGGGCAGTCCACGCTTAATTTATTCAAATTTTTCTTTTTGTCTACGGGCCTGATCACTAATCTAATCTCTATTTTCCTCTCCCCTCCTACATTTCTCCCTTTTTTCCATCCATTTTCTTACACTCCTTGCCTATTTCTTTGATAACATTACGATAAAATTCCGATAAATATTTGATAACCTCCATAGTTAATGGAAAACTTTTGATAACATACCGATAACTAGTTTAAGAGATCGATAACTCTTTTATAAGAATTGCTATTGATAAAAACTGTATAACACTTCAATAAATACCGATAACTGGTGTACATCTCATCGATTACACGCCTGAAATAAAATGACAATTCATCGAGGACAAACTATCTGTCCAGTTTCGGCTTCGACCTCTACTTCGTATCTTTTGTTTCCTCTCCCCTTCTTCGCTTTTTTCCTTTCGTCTACTTTGTACTATGCAGCACTTTTTCTTTTCATCTTCATTTAATTTTTTGTTCCTTGTTTCGTGTAAGGAGGAAATGCTTTAAGCACTGACCGGGATATTTAAGCCTCACTGCGAGACACCCCGTGTGGAGGACTCCCTTTTTCCATGAAGGTCTACCCACTAAAACCTACCCTCGCACGGGCCGCGCAAATCTCCGTACATGGGACCGCGTTTAGAATTGCTTCGGGTACGAGTGCGTGCTACATGAGTTCCATGGCTATTGTCACGCTAATGGGCTAGACATCCATCTTTTCTTTTACTGATAAGTATATGCTTCACACGTGTGCCGACCGTATCCCATCTGCCTCTTCGGCAGGTCACGTAATTGATGACATTGCCCTGGGATAGGTCACCAAGTATCTCTTCTACCCTCCTTCGCTAACCGGAGAAGTGCCCGCATTCAAAGAAGGTGCGGCGTACATTGTTCCTTTTCCCACTGTACAGGCAGCTCGGGTTATCAACCGTGCCCATCAACCTTGTCATCAACTTTGCCCATGTTTTGGCAGAATAAGTAGAACGTCCCATTCCATTAACCAAGTGGAAATCATATTCAGAGTAGTTAGTGCTGGAGCATGTATATTTGAGCCATTACGGGTTACGAAGAGTGAGTCAGTTACAGATTCCCCAAGTAAGGTAGATGGGGCATACTAAATTGCTTCTACTTGTTGGGACTTGACCATATTCTTTCTGAAGCCCAATAACTCACTGAATCAGCACTGAATGAATCCAATTGACCAGCACACCATCAATACCATGCTTTAGAGCCAAACTGGACACATTATTGAAATTACTGTTGTTCAAGATAATAAAGCTGAATACGTTTAAAAAAACCTTGAAGCACTCGTATCTTATGTGTCCGATCTCCAATACATCCGTTATCGAAAGATTATGATTGCTACTTGAGTAGCTACAAAGTCTTTCACAAGTCTTATTTTATAAACTGCTGTGGGTGCACGAAAATGTGGTTCGTCTGTAAGCATTGCTCCCCAATCGTTACTCACACACATATCGCGGGAATGTCAGAACGTAAAGCCCGCCAATTCCAAGATACACTTATACTATTTAAGCTAAGCTGATTGAAATATAAAGCTCTCTAGCTTGGAAATCGATAATAAATGTCAATGGGATCGAGCTCCTCGTCCGCGTATGGAGCAAGCCTCAGCTTGACCTAGTTACGTGAAAGAGGGTAGTCGTCCAAACGAACATTGCAAAACAAGGCTATGGCATGGCAAATGTTATACTACATATATCACATCACGCATAGAATGAAAATGAGGCTCTCAATCTCTCTACTACTGAAAAACAACACTTTTATATCGATTGTCTCGGGAAAAATATTCAGATTTTAGCTCGGGAGCAAGTCCAATCGATATGCTGCAAGCGAAGATGTTTTCTTCCTTGGAAATTGGTGCTGGTATCTTTACAAAAGGTGTATCGAATATGTAACAAGGCGGAAGTATTCACCATGAGTCAAAGTGCGAAGAAGGCCACGAAACGGTACAAACCAGTTTAAGTAAGCAACATGAGAAGAAATTGCGAGGATTAAAGCAAGTATATTGCTTTTTCAATGTATATGATGTTACAATGGGCGGCATATACAGGGATAACAGGAAATATAGGAAAGAGATCATGTCAAACATATACGGTAAATGTTATCCTTAATCAGCTGCTATTGGACCTCCACACTCGTCTGATAGCTACAAGCGCAGCCATCAGACTAATGAATGATGCTGCAATGAAAAGCAGCAGGCTACAGTGGTATCCTTGGGATGATCTCTGGCATGGATGTGACATACAATTCACTAGTGTAGGAGCTGCAGCCAAAAGTATTGTAGGCAAACGGTCACCCATTACCTCTGCGAGTGGCTAGCCTTATTTTTAGCAGTTTGTACTTGCCAATTTAAAAGCTATATTAAAATGCCACACTAAGGATATAAACATGCATATTGATCTAATCAAATGGTTTGAGTTAAGCTCAAACAGGGCTTATGGAATAATTGGTTCCAGAAAAATGTGCATCAAATTGACCCTCGTACTGCTACTAGATAGTCCGAAGTCCATTTCAAATAACGTTGAGAAAATTACTCTGCCGAGCGTATTATATAAAATACTATAGTAAAGTCTTGTGGCGGAGCGGGTTTTGAATGAAGCGCCGAGCTAACGTGTGCCTGCTACGGTGATCTTTGAATAGTAGAGACAGCAAGTTGATGCTATGTGAGTTAAAGAAAAAACAAGTAAGGAAGGCTACGTTCGGGTGTAACCGAATATTACATACTCAGCTGAGGGCTATGAAGGCAAAATAGGGGAAAATCACCATTTAGGAAAACGAACCTAGGGTAACCCTGGAATGTATTTGTATGACATGTGCATCAAATGAAGGTGTTAAAGAGTATTTTAAGAGGGAGTGGGCCTTAGTTCTATAGGTGGACGCGGTTTGAAGATATCGCCATAAAGGTGGACCAGGGGTGACTCTATACTGTGTGTGTACGATATGGGTATCAAATTAAACGTATTAATGAGGGTTTTAAAAGGGAGTGGTGGTAGTTGTATATGTAAAGGCGTTTTCGAGATATCGACCAAAATGTAGACCAGGGTGACCCAGAACATCATCTGTTGTATACCGCTAATTAATTATATATATAATACCATGAACAGTATTCCTGCCAAGATCTCAAGGGCTTTTGATTTCGCCCTGCAGAACTTTTTCATTTCATTCTCCTTAATATGGTAGGTGTCACAACCATTTTACAAAGTTTTTTCTAAAGTTATATTTTGCGTCAATAAACCAATCCAATTACCATGTTTCATCCATTTTTTTGTATTTTGTATAGAATTATGGCATTTTTTTCATTTTTCGTAATTTTCGATATCGAAAAAGTGCGCGTGGTCATAGTCGGATTTCGGCCATTTTTTATACCAATACAAAGGGAGTTCAGATAAATACGTGAACTGAGTTTTGTAAAGATATATCGATTTTTGCTCAAGTTATCGTGTTAACGGCCGAGCGTAAGGACATACGGTCGACTGTGTATAAAAACTGGGAGTGGCTGCAACCGATTTCGCCCTTTTTAACAGAAAAAAGTTATCGTCCTAGAATCTAAGCCCCTACCAAATGTCACAAGGATTGGTAAATTTTTGTTCGACTTATGGCATTAAAAGTATCCTAGACAAATTAAATGAAAAAGGGCGGAGCCACGCCCATTTTGAAATTTTCTTTTATTTTTGTATTTTATTGCCCCATATCATTACTGGAGTTGAATGTTAACATACTTTACTTATATACTGTAAAGATATAAAATTTTTTGTTAAAATTTGACTTTAAAAAATATTTTTTTTAAAGTGCCCGTGGTTGTTTTCCGATTTTGCTAATTTTTATTAAGGTACATATAGTATTAGGAGTAACGTTCCTGCCAAATTTCATCATGATATCTTCAACGAATATCAAAGTACAGCTTGCATAACTTTTAAATTACTTTCTTTTAAAAGTGGACGGTGCCACGCCCATTGTCCAAAATTTTACAAATTTTCTATTCTGCGTCATAAGCTCAACTCGCCTACCAAGTTTCATCGCTTTATCCGTCTTTGGTAATGAATTATCGCACTTTTTCGGTTTTTCGAAATTTTCGATATCGAAAAAGTGGGCGTGGTTATAGTCCGATATCGTTCATTTTAAATAGCGATCTTAGATGAGCGCCTAGGAACCTACATACCAAATTTCATCAAGATACCTCAAAATTTACTCAAGTTATCGTGTTAAGAGACGGACGGACGGACGGAGGGACGGCATGGCTCAGTCAAATTTTTTTTCGATCCTGATGATTTTGATATATGTAAGTCTATATCTATCTCGATTCCTTTCTATATATACAACCAACCGTTATCCAATCAAAGTCAATATACTCTGTGAGCTCTGCTCAACTGAGTATAATTATTGATGTTTTGTTTGAAAGCGGTATAAGTCTTCTGGTAGCTGATTATTTAGCGAATAAAAATATATGGAAGCATATCAAATTTTTTTTATAAACCAGCACATTTGGTTGAGTTCATTTCGGAGCTAATGCCACATAAGGAATTGCACAAAATATGCAATTAAATAAAGCTCTACAATCCACACCACTATAATGGCAATGAAAAAAAAAAAAAATCAGCATACACTAAAATCGTACAAAACCTCACCCTTCGATCTCAACTCTCAATGCCCGTAAAATCTCGTAATGGTTTTCCACCAAAGACACAGAAACAAAATCAAATTAAAAACTGTGCAATTGGCACAACTGTTGCTGCAAGCGATTGCAAACGTTTTAAAAGATATGGTCACCAGTAAAGTACATCTAAAGATGCGCATGCTGTCTTCGGCATAAAGTAAACCTAATTATTTTCAGTCTCGTCTTTGTCGTGCGATGTTGCCTGTCAGGATGCTGCTTGGCAGCTGTCCATTGCCAGGGCACTGCTGATGATAACTCGCCTAGCGCACGCTATATTGCACAACGTAATGTAATGGACGGTCTTAAGTAAGCTTGAAATTAAGTTTGTGATATTGCTTTTGCTCCAGTTCTTGTTGATTTGTTGGTGGTGTTGTTATTGCTGTTTTGCACGCCGCCTTTGTTGTGGGCTGAATGGATGGTTGGCTAGCGATTGGTATATCGTTGTTGTGGTATTTACATGCATTTTCGTTTATTGCAAATTGCCACTCACACACAAGCAGTCATGCAACAAAAACAACAACAATAATTATAATACGCTACTGCGCATAAAGCGACAATAAGAGCCAACTATCGCGTTCCCTACCTGAGTTGCTTAAATTGTGTTGTGAGTTGACCGGAGTATTAAAAGCAGAAGAAGCTGAGTTCAATTAAATGATGTAAGTGTATCAGGTGCTGGGTATATCTTGTGATTTTGTAGTCGGAATATTATGGATTGCTTATCCTTAAAGGTGACATTTACAGGTGAAAGGGTTGATTTGTCACAAATTTACGGTTAAGGCCACACCGTTATATCCTGTATCTCTCTCTGCTTTTTACGTCCGACATTTTGTGAAAAAGTAAGGAAATAAGAAAAACCTTGGTAAGAGAAAATGGTGCAAATGAAGTCTTACCGGCAAGCTTTGTTGTGAAGGCTAAATTTTCCCATTGTGGAGCCAAAAAAAACTTGTTTAGCCATCTTAACGTTGATGTCGCATATAACTTAATGTAGTGGAGTTGCTCACATGTCTGTTCCAGTCGCTCGTAGAATGCACCCTTGAGATATGTTGAAAAACATCGCATTTATGTGGATAGCGGTGAGGTGTTCGTCCGCATTGGTGAGAGATCGCACATATCGAAGTGAAGGTGTCGCTCTTCCATCACGAATCCAACAAGGATACTGCAATTATTTCCATAACCACTGCCGTAAATGTCACATCTATTTATCGTCTTTTTGCTGTGTTTCATCCATCGCTTCACTCGTTTGGTGGTGATGTTAGCATTTGCTTCACGTGGGTATCAACCGTTGTGATAAAGAACTTTTATTTTACCATGGAAAGATGATTCATTCTGCTATGACCTAACCTACTCGATTTTGGTGTGATAGTCTACTACTTTTAGTGATGTCGTCTTTTGGGATCTCCGAATATAGACACACTAACGTTTTAAGCCATTTTAGACATCATTAGGAGCATTTAGACTGTCAAAAGATTGAGGAATGAGGAAAAACAATTCTTAGCGCCCGTGGTGGTATGGCTGTTGTTGTTATTGTTATTGTAGCGATAAGGACACTCCCCGAAGGTCTTGAGAGAGTTATCGATGTTGACGGTCCCTTGCCGGATGTAAATCCGGCACGTTCCGGTAACAAGCACCATAAAAGTACTAGCCCGACCATTTCGGGAACTATATGGTATGACCACATGAAACCTTCTAGGCGATACCGCCCTACCACCCCTAGATCCATTAGGAGTTCTGGGTCGCCAGGGCCTCGGCTGTAAATTAAACACAATTCGCTACGAGTAGGTGAGGTTGAAAATTGAGTTGGAGAAGCTCCTCCTCCTCGCCTCCTATGACAGGCATACCTAGAGCAAAAAGTTCCCCTAGGAGTTATTTTGCCTCAGGGAAAATTCACCTGTCTCGCGGAAGACGCTCGGAGTCGGCATGAAACATGTAGGCCCGTACCACCAATCTGAAAAAGAAAAAAACAAAAAAATTGAGGAAGCACGACGTAGAGAAGCTCGGCCTAACAGTCCTCAGAGGTAAATCACGCCAATCGTTTATGTATTTATTAAGTATAGTTTACTTGAAAGCATCAAGTGGGAAAAAACAGCAGATGCTTTCGTCCCTGATCCTCGAAAGAGATTTTGGAATCTATGTATGAGAGGAAAGTTGGCTCAAGGGCATGGAAAGGGAAGAAAAAACGATACACGTGTACACCAGGGACAGATTGTTGCAGCATCTTTCAGGCTGAAATTTTAGTCGTGCAAAAAGCAGCAGAAATTCTGGAGAAAGCTAGTTTAAGCTACATTCCCTTCAATAGATGTTGATAGTGGGGCGGTGATTAAGGCAATAACCTCAACAATACTTCTTCAAGAAGTATTCTGGTATGCAAATGAACCATTGTAGAAACTTTGCTCAGTCCAGAAAATACATCTGTATTAAGCTCTCGGTCATAAAGAGATAGATGGTTACGAAAAGACAGATGCGTTTAAAAATCAGAGTGTACTCAGTGATGAATCGACGGTAGGCATCCCAATCCGTTTGCAAGAAATCTCAATGCGATAGGTGTAACGTGGATAAAAGCGCGGAGTTGCAAAATCTTGAAAATCTTAAGGATGGAGTCATCCTGGTACTTAATAGGGTTTTGCTGTTTGGTCGCTGAACAAATTCTGGTAACACTATGCATACATTCAGTCCATTTGAGTTCTTCATTGACCAGGTAGTTCATACTTCTGCTTGAATTTAATTCATTGCCCATGTGGCACCTCATTACTGTTCACCTATAACTATCTCTATTTCAGTTGTGTTTTTCTGTCACTTGTTTTTTGTATTGGCGCTTTTTCTCGACATTCAATATCATTTACCGTTCTACACAATATGTGGGCAAGAATTGTAATGCCCATTTCATGTTTTCTGTGCCGTTTGTTTACTTTTCTGTTCTGTGATATACTTTTATATAGCAATGTACATACAACTATAGAATTTACAATATTCCCCACTTGTTCATTCTGCATAAATTACAATTGATGGTGTGTACATATATCTATCTACCCCAAATGCTCAATAAATACCTTCAAATGTTCACTAAGGTACACTCACCGATTCCATTGTGATTAATTGCTTCAGAATCAGCATCTAAATCTACTATCTTCTAATATCTACCAGATCTTCATAATACTGCATATCGTAGAGAACACTTGCGATAAGAAAATTCCGCACACCATCTTTTTGTCGACTTAAATGCAGCCTTTGACGGTGCCGAAAAGATTTTTGGGTGTGCTGCTATGTCTAAATTTGAGTTCCCTGAAAATCTTATAAGAACTCGCCAAATAATTTACAAAACCATCAGCTTTGTAAGGATTTGGAAGAGCTCTTTCCACAAATTCAAAACCAAACAAGGCTACGCATAAGATGACTCCCGATCATTTGACTTCTTTTACCTTATGCTGGAGTACATCATTCCAGCCCAGATATGAGCTGCGATTGTAAAATTAATTTAAATGTATAAGATTTGCGCCATATGCTGATGATGCTGATACCATAAGTCCTAACAAATGCATCGTAAGTTCTGCTTACTCTGAACTGGATAAGGAGTGGAAAAGGGGGGTCTTGCGGAAAATTAGGAAAAAATTAAGTAGAAGTACAGCAAAGAATCGGCGAACTCGCATCTTGGCAGCCAGGTCGCATGTAAATTAAAGACTGATAAGGCCTTCGCCTATCTGGAAATCAGCCAAAAAGTGTTACATTGAACCGAGTAGACAATTAGAAAATAAAGTCTCCTCCCGACGAACAAAAAAGGCTGCGCTGGCTAATGGACATAGGCTAAAATCACTTAGGCGACTAAATGCCATTTAATGGTGCTTATAATTACGAAAGAGGTCTTTTAGTGGGGCTAGTTTTAATTGATTTTTGCTGACATCAGCTAAGCTGACCTACCTTACCCTTATTTGATAGGTAGCAATTAAATATAGTGTATATGTTAATATATCGGTTTTTCTATCACCGTTCATTTCCAATTTGTCGACAATTTCATTCTTTTTTTCTCTGTGTTTACACTATCTTCTATTAAATTACGATATATATACACACATACGTCAACCACATCAAACCGCGACTTTGTCAACACCATTATTGTACGATAGTTAGTTACATTGTATTCTGACAGAAAGCAAACATAAATATAAACAAAATGTAAAATCGATACAATAAATATGTACTGGCCAGCTTTTGATTCGTTATTGCCTAGTTGTCTTATTTTTCTGGAGGTTTCGCGGAGGTTTTGGCGAGTATCATCGATGCTAATTGTCATTTGTCAGATTTTGATCCTGGATGCTGTGAATACTAAAACCATCAAGGTACCGGCGCCAGCATCTCGGGAAATGTTTAATATGACCACAATGAGCCCTGATGGATTTTGGTCACCTCCCAAAACAGGCATTCCTACCGCGGGAATATTCTAAGAAAATTAACCTGTTGAAGTTATTGATGTCGCTTGTTACTGTGTGGGTATGCGAGTGTACAGAGTTGTAAGAAAAAGTTAAAGAAAAGGAATTGAAAACGAGGGCAGAGTAAAAGACAGACTGAAGCAAACTCGAAAGCACACGGCATATGAACGACGGATCATTGCCCGGTTGTAGAAGTGTTATAAATTATTTTCGCATCTTTTCGATGAGTTTCTTATCCATTTGTTATCGACAATATATGGATTAATTGAAGTAATATAAAACTAAGGAGTTATCCGCCAGATTACCGCCACGTTACCTTACAATATCAGTTTGAACTCGAAAAAATAACCCTCAGAGCCACAAGTGCTCGCCCCAATTAAGTACATATAGAGGGCGTTTACAAGACAATGAAATAACAGTACAGTTTCGTGCATCGTCTTCACAGACAGAATGAAGTGGCTAAAACGTCTGGAATGGCTAGCTTTGAATAGGTAAAATGAAGAGATCCCAAATGTGGATAGGAACACAAGAAATCAATTAGTACGCGCATAGTCGTGGATAGAAAGCAAGGCCTCTCCAACCACAGAAATGATTGTTCGGTGTGCTGTTTGGGCACGGCTGACAAAGCCTTTCCAACTGGTGCAATTAACCATATCGGAGCGTAATATACTCGCAAAGAACTAGAAACTTATTTGAACAAAAAAAAAAAAAAAACACAAAAAGCATTTTAATTTTGAAATAAATTGGGGAACACATAAAAAAATTTAGAATATTCAAACCAAAAACAAATAAGTATTAACAAAAAAAATATATATATATTCAAACTAAAAACAAAAAAATTGTATTATTGATCGAATGTAAATTAAAATAATTTTATAAATAATTCAAACAAAAAAAAAAAAAAAAAAGTTTCAAATTATCGAAGTAAAAAAAAAAATTACCAATATTAAAGCAACAAAAAAAAAAAATTTAAATAAATTGGAGAATACAGAAAAAAAAAAAATTGAAAAACTCAACACAAAAAACATTAAAGGTGTTTGAGGGAAGATTGTAAATATTTCAATAAAAAAACAAGAATATAAAACATAAAGAAAATATAAGTTTTCATGCAAAAAGGAAAAAAAAAAATTTGATTCAATCACAACTTGTAAATTGTTAAGGGAATACAGAAAAAAGTTAGGAATTTTCAAACCAGAAAAAATATTAAAAGTTATTAAAGGTATACAATAAAAATTTTAAATATATAAACCAAAATTTATAATTATTGAATGAATACAAAAAAAAAAAAAAAAAAAAAAAAAAAAATTGATTAATATCCAAGAAAAAAAAAATATGGAAATGTCATTAAAGAAATTGAAAGTAATTACGGAATATACAATAATAGGAATACAGAAAAAAAAAAATTTATTAACTATTATTGAGGGAAGACAAAAAAAAAAAATAAATAATAAATAAATTTTTAAAAACTATTGGGAGGAGATAAAACAAATTTATAAATACTCAAATTAAAAAAAAATACAGAATACAGAAATCAATGAGTGAACACAAAAAAAAAAAATTATAAATATTGCAATCGAAAAATAAAAATTTAAGTTTATTGAGGTAATGGAATAAATATTATAAATATTCGACCCAAAAAAATTGTAAATATTCGAACAAAAAAAAAAATTATAAAATTATTTCGGGATTACAAAAAAAAAAAAAAACAAAAAAAATTATACGTACTCAAATCACAAAAAAATTTATATTTATTGATACAAACAAAAAACAAGGAGTTAAATAAAAAATTTTAAATTAATGGGGGGCATGAAAAAATATTATAAATATTTAAACCATACACAAAAATTTTAAATTATTATTATGTATACATTTTATAAAAATAACATACTTCGCCTTGAAGGCAACAAATTAATATAAATATTAATTATTTACAGACCAGTAAAACCAAACATTATTAAAGGAATAAAAAAGTAAATACAAATATTCAAACAGAACAAAATTTTAATTCTAAAATTATTGAGAGAGTAAAAAAAATTTTAATAATATTTCATATTTAAATAAATGGAAAATTATAAAAGTACATTAAAACAAGTAAGAAAGGCTAAGTTCGGGTGTAACCGAACATCACATACTCAGCTGAGAGCTTTGGAGACAAAATAATGGAAAATCACCATTTAGCAAAATGAACCTAGGGTAACCCTGGAATGTGTTTGTATGACATGTGTATCAAATTGAAGGTATTAAAGAGTATTTTAAAAGGGAGTGCGCCATAGTAGGATATCACCATAAAGGTGGACCAGGGGTGACTAGAATGTGTTTGTACGATATGGGTATCAAATTAAAGGTATTAATGAGAGTTTTAAAATGGAGTAGCCCTTAGTTGTATGTGTGAAGACGTTTTCGAGATATCGATCAAAATGTGGACCATGTCATACCACGAACAGTATTCCTGCCAAGATTCCAAGAGCTTTTGATTTCGCCCTGCAGAACTTTTTCATTTTCTTCCACTTAATATGGTAGGTTTCACACACATTTTAAAAAGTTTTTTCTGAAGTTATATTTTGCGTCAATAAACCAATCCAATAACCATGTTTCATCCTTTTTTTCGTATATGGTATAGAATTATGGCATTTTTTTTCATTTTTCGTAACTTTCGATATCGAAAAAGTGGGCGTGGTCATAGTCGGATTTCGGCCATTTTTTACACCAATACAAAGTGAGTTCAGATAAGTACGTGAACTGAGTTTAGTAAAGATATATCGACTTTTGCTCAAGTTATCGTGTTAACGGCCGAGCGGAAGGACAGACGGTCAACTATGTATAAAAACTGGGCGTGGCTTCAATCAATCGATTTCGCCCATTTTCACAGAAAACAGTTATCGTCATAGAATCTATGCACTTACCAAATTTCACAAGGATTAGTAAACTTGTGTTCGACTTATGGCTTTAAAAGTATTCTAGACGAACTAAATCAAAAAGGGCGGAGCCACGCCTATTTTGAAATTTTCTTTTATTTTTGTATTTTGTTGCACCATATCATTACTGGAGTTGAAAGTTGACATAATTTACTTATATACTGTAAAGATATTAACTTTTTTTTTTAAATTTGTCTTAAAAAAATTTTTTTTTAAAAGTGGGCGTGGTCGATCTCCGATTTTGCTAATTTTTATTAAGAATACATATAGTAATAGCAGTAACGTTCCTGCCAAATCTCATCATGATATCTTCAACGATTGCCAAATTACAGCTTGCAAAACTTCTAAATTCCCTTCTTTTGAAAGTGAGCGGTGCCACGCCCATTATCCAAACTTTACTAGTTTTCTATTTTGCGTCATAAATTCAATGCACCTACCAACTTTCATGGCTTTATCCGTCTTTGGTAATGAATTATCACACTTTTTCGGTTTTTCGAAATTTTCGATATCGAAAAAGTGGGCGTGGTTGTAGTCCGATTTCGTTCATTTTAAATAGCGATCTGAGGTGAGCGCCTAGGAACCTGCGTACCATATTTCATCAAGATACTTCAAAATTTACTCAAGTTATCGTGTTTACGGACTGACGGACATGGCTAAATGAATTTCTTTTTTCACCCAGATCATTTTGATATATAGAAGTCTATATCTATTTCGATTAGTTTATGCCGTTACGGATTACCATTGTGCGAACAAAGTTAATATACTCTGTGAGCTCTGCTCAGCTGAGTATAAAAATTTAAAGCAAAGCAGGAAACAAAATAAACAAAAAACTTTCAATGCAAGAAGTTTCCACTCCATTAGCGGAATTTTAATAAGCGAGGTATGAATTACAGGCATAGTTTAGATAGAAGGGGTGAGAATAAACCGGCGTATATGTAAACCGCCCTGGTGTAATGGTAACGTGCTGCGCCTACCACACCGAATATCCTGGGTTCACGCCCCGGGCAAAGCAACATCAAAATTTTAGAAACAAGTTTTTTCTCTAAGAAGAGCATTTTTCTAAGCGGAGTCTCTCCTCGGCAGTGTTTGGCAAGCACTCCGAGTGTATTTCTGCCATGAAAAGCTCTCAGTGAAAACTCATCTACGTTGCAGGTATTGTTCGGAGTCGGCACAAACCTTGCGACCAATTGGTAGTGAAGCTCGGCCTAAAATCTCTTCGGAGGTTATCGCGCCTTACATTTATTTATTTATATATTAACGGGCTACATGTCCAGCTTATCCCAATTCATGCTGTAAAATTATTGAAACGTGACTTGAACAGTTGTAGACATAATATTGATGGTTGGTACACGAGGGAATGGTATTTACAAGGGAAAAGTTTACCCGGGGGGAAATATTACTTAAACGGTAGAAGATATGGTCCATTACTGACTTTGAGGTTTCGAATTTTTCCAGCTTACATTAGGACAAGAGCAAATGTAATATTGGATAAAAACTTCACCTAGATTCATACATAGGCAATCAGAAACACGCGTATGTATAAAGATTATGAAGCTTACAAATTGATATTCGATACAAGAGGTTTTGTTGCGACATAAGAACCAGTAAATGTGGAATATCAGTTCTGTTTCGCTCGCAGCAAACAAGTAAACGTTAATGATTCACAGCCCTAGGTCGAACATTTTCAAGTGGTTTTTCCATATTCCAATTTTCCATTTTTGATGAACTGGTTCTCTTTTTGTTGCTCAGTAATAGCTTCTGGGTTTAAAAGCTTAAACTGCATGCAATTTTACATTCGCTAAAGTGTTTACATATTCTCGTCCTGATTCATATGCAAACACGCTCATGTCATCACGCTAAAATGACATGCAAAATACTGTCATAAGTGCATTGATTGATACGGATTTGGTCACGGAACTGAATAAGTGAATCGCATTAAACTATTTTGAATTTTTTGTAATGGAAATTTGAGTGTAGTCACACTCATGGTTATAAACAAACACAGACTAAATGTTGTGCTTACGTGTGAGTGTGGGCTTTAATAGCGCTACACGTATCTACCGTCGATAAGTGCTTAACGTGAGTACCTGTCTCCGAAGACCTACCTCAGGGTGTCAAACACAGATCAATGTCCGTTGATCTTCGGCCCAACAAGTTGGTACCAATCGGTGAGCTGGGTGTGCAAGTCGACCAGCCTTGGTTTGGCCGGGGAGGACTATCCACCCTCCCCTTCCATTTCGGGTTAATGGCTCCCTGTTGCCCGGCAACTCAACCGCGAGTTCCGTGCTTGTCTTAGTGTCCCTCTTTCATTGATTTGATATCTCGACATCTGATTAACAAGTTAATGTGTTTTGTCGCAATTTAGGAATGTGACCAACCTTTCCTGTCCTGCGGTGTTACAACAATGTAAAATACATTGTTGACGACGGAGCTGGTTTTGCTTAGATATTGCTTAAAGGCCGTACTACGTTGACAAACAGAGTGAGCTGGCGCCAATTATGCTCCGTCTTATACTCCATCACAGTTAAAATCAAGGGATGTGACCAACCTTTTCCACACACAGACCTGTGAATACAGAGTGCCCGCCTCAGCAATGTCCCTCGACATCGCCCAAGACCGCACTACGTTGAAAAACATTGCGCGCCATATTGTGCTTCCATTTGGCTTCCATTTTTGCTACTAATATCTTCACTTCAATTTTCACTTAATTACGCAACAATTATGCTCCATATTTCACTCCGATTACACTCCTACCACAATTAAAGGGATGTGTCCAATCTTTTCCGCTCACAGGCCTGTGAGTACCGGGTACCTGCCCCAGCAACATTTTCGCATAACAGTTGGCCACACTGCAGTGATTTGACAGCATCAAATCTGACACATTTTTTGGATGTGGCCATCCATTCTGCGAACGCCTCCTATTCGCCACGCAGTGTAAAGCACCTTCAAATATCGCAAAAGACGAGATGAGCACCGGGCCACTCGTACAATTATTGATTGTTTTCGGCTGACGATTGACATACGTTTCACCATCTCTCAACAGTTTACACTCCGGTTGCCACAATAATGGGATATGATGAACTTTTTCATCTGCCCCTCAGGGTCAGTTTCTCAATGAAATTGGCAAGAGACCGGATTCCCATGGGATTGCACGCACCAAGGGAAAACAAGTATACTCAGAGCGTGTCATAAAGTGAACTCTTATTTGAAACCACAGCCACCGCGATGCTCCCACAAGGGGACCATCCCAGGGCAGGAGATGAGACCTGAACACAAGCAACGTACGATGCAGTGCATCAGGTCACAACTGGCTTTTCCTGCTCCCGCGGTAGCAGTTTTTATAAAGATCATGCCTAGGGTCCCACAGAGTGATACCCGCGTCTACCCTGCTACCTGTCGAGTAAAATCACCTTACTCATGGATTGGGTAGCCATGGTATTATCGTCGCCTTTTACGACCGGTATACCTACCGTGGGCATATTTTAACCCCTAACCCACAGGGGGAACACGTATCTACAGTAAGTATTCACTTTGTGTGACTAACAGTATATATATGCATAAATACATATATCTCGTGAAGCGCTGTCGATGTTCATAAGAAACTGAGAAAATCAAAGGTAATAAAAATTGTTCAATAATTACGTAAAAGTTTATTGACGCCACCAACGAGGACAAAGAGCCGCCGTCATTGGTGCTGATACAGCAAATATGATTGTAAGTCTATATGTATGTGTGTACAAATCACATCGCATCATGGAGGCCAAGATTTATTGCATTTACTTGTCAGCCTTAGAGCACAGCAATACAAGTTATGTTCTTGTTTTGTTTTGCATCTGAGAGAAGCGCACATACAAACAAATATAGTTAGCAATTACTATGCTTTACATGCACCAACCCATTCCAATGTCTTTTGCTGTCAAAAAGTCTGCACCAAATAAATTTCAATCAACAACAAAACCACCAGCTGTGTTAAATAGCAACACAAAATTAAGCAAATCATTCTCTAGCAAAGCAAGCTGAAGCAATTGATATAAAGCTTAAATGGAAACGGTAAAGTCAATACAAATTAATTTCGTTTGTCATATATGAGTGAAAGTTTGAATTTATTTGTATAATGTACTTACTTGCTTATTATACGTACACACATACCCTGAAGTGAAGTCAATATCTTGTGATACAAATTTCTGGTTCTGAACTATACCTTAAGTGCCAAATAAGTGGTGATGTGCAATAGTGTCAATGGAACTAGCGTCAATTGACACTAATACGCTTTCGAAACAGAACTAATGTCAATGATATTAATTTCAAATCCACAAGAGAATTAACGACAGAATTATTTGGAATCAACGTCATTGACATTAGTTCTCCTTTCAAAAGCGAACTAATGTCAGAAAACTTTATCTCCTATTTGATTTTAATTCTTTTTGTAAAAGCTAATTTATGTCAAAATTTCTTATGGTAACACCACCGATATTAAGAATAAAATTCGCACAAATTTTAATTCCAAATATTTGTTGTCTATTAAGATAACATATAACAATTTTTTTACGTTAATTATTAAAATAAAGAGGCGCCGTAGTCGAAAATTTGGAATAAAAAAACAATTTTGAATAAAATATTCTGTTTTTCATATTACGATACGATATTAATATATTTTTAGCATAAATGCCAAAAACTATAAAATTCGCGCGATTTTTAATTCCAAATTTTCCATTCATGTTACGATACATCGCGCAATTTTTTATTCCAAAATTCGTTTTTCAGAAGTTATGGAAATTAAAGCAAATACAAAATTTAAATTTAGCCATGTCAACGCCAGATTTGGACTAACAACCTCAACGCAAGTCATAGTCTTATTACTCCCAGCTCTTTTTGCGTGGGCGGCGTTAAATAGTCCCAAAGCGTACTAAAGTCAATTGACATTGGTCAATTGACATTAATTCTCATTCAAAAGCGCATTAATTTCAATTGACGTTAGTTCCATTGACACTAGTTCGGAAATATCGAAAAAGTGGGTAATATCGTACTAGAAGTAAGATGTAGTCGGAGCCAACCAAATAGTACCAAGAAAAAAACTAGATCTTAGCTGTAAATTTGTACACTAGTTTGGAATTATCGAAAAAGTACCAATAAAGAATTAGTTCTAACGAGGAAATTTTTTATCTAGTTCGAAACTAAGTTGAAAGCATGTAAAAGAGATAGATGGCGAAGTAATAGTGGTTCGAAATGGACTAGAAGCGCACTAGTTTTGAGGTAGAGATTTTCTCACCAGGGTACTTATGTATATGTATTTGTATTAACCACTAAATGTATATGAAATTCTAATAGGTTGTTTAAAGTATTTGGTGGAGATACGCATGTGATAGTGGATGTTACGTATACGCCATGGGTGTTTAGAAAGTTCTTTCAGTGTATACTAATGAAGATGTCTCCAAACTTTATAAACATGTTTGAAATCTGACTAATATAGTTTGTGTTACAAAATAACTTAGGTTGGGTAGCTTTAGCTTTAGTAGTAAAAGAATCGAGATATATCTTATATATAAAGTTCACTTGTCACAGATTTAGTGGTTGAACACCTTCGAAACGGCTCTACCGAATGTCATGAAATTTTGTGAGCATATTGAGTAGATCTGGGAATCGGATCATATTTAGTTTTCTGGGTTATTTTTAGACACAATATTTTCTTTATATTTTTTTATGAAACAGCTTTCAATGTGAATGGGAGAGAGACTGAGACTGAGAGTCGGACTGGGACTGGAACTGGTACTGGGACTTGGAATAAGAGATAGAGAAGAAGAAAAAGAGCTAGAGATAAAAAACGAGTGAAGCAGAAAGAAAGTGAGGGAGTAAAGGGAAAAGCTTATAAAAAGTTGTGCAGCCAGACAAAAGCTAGGGCTAGAACAACGTCGGCTTGGACTGCTAGTAGATATATAGACTTCCCTATACCAAATTATCAACATCGAAAATAATTTTGATTAAACCATTAAGTTTCGTCCCCGGAAGACCGATAACTTTAAAAAA
This sequence comes from Eurosta solidaginis, assembly GCF_040869045.1. Taxonomy (NCBI): domain Eukaryota; kingdom Metazoa; phylum Arthropoda; class Insecta; order Diptera; family Tephritidae; genus Eurosta; species Eurosta solidaginis. The sequence continues at coordinate 179,705,927 of NC_090322.1, read as the reverse complement.
GTTTAGTTGTCTGCACCAAATTTGGTATCCTGACTTTTTTGTACCCAGATGGAAGGGTATTGATAATGGACGAAATCTAACGATAACGTCACCACGTTTTCGATATAAAGCTTTTCCATTAAACAACTAAAAGTTGAGATAACTCATTATGAAAGATAGAATGATAAAAATTGAAAAATGAAAGAATTTTGGTAAAAATTTATGTAAAAAATCTCCGATTGGATTAAGGCCCCGCTTCTCTTCAATTTTGCGTCCTGCTCATTTTCAAGGCATATCATTTTCGCTTTCTTGGCAGAAATACAGTCAGAAAAAAAAATAAAATTTTTCTTTAGATTTTGATGTGGAAAACCATTGCCTGGGCCTTCAACCCAGTACCTTCGGCATCGCAGTAGAGCACATTATCACCATACCACGAAGATCCTCGTAGGTTAGGTTAGATTAAACTGGCCGGTCCATGAGGACCTCACATAGACTGATTGAGTCCGTAGTGTTTACAGAATTTTGTTTTAACGACCAAACTGAAAAACCCTATCAAAATAAGTACCTATGTTATAAAATAACTCCATCCTCTTGGCAAATACTAGAAGCTTCCTAGAACTTAAGCCACTTGGTGCTTTTAGATCTGACATCTGTATCACTCCTAATAGCTGGAGTCTTAGCCTGGAAAGTACAGGGCATGAGCACAGAACGTGCTCCATCGTTTCCTCCTCCAACCCGCGCTGTCTACATCTGCTATCACTGGCCAAGCTTAATTTAAAGGCATGTGACACCAGAGGGTAGTATCCAGACAGAATAGCCATCGTGAGTCCTCTCTTTTCAATGAAAGAAGCAACTTTGTTTGTCTAAGTTTCTAAGACCCACACATAATCTTCGACAACCCACACCTTTTTCGCTTGGTCGATCATGTGCACCCCTCTTCTTCTCTTAACCTCACCCAATGTAATTGGGACGTCTACGAAGCAAGCTTCAAGGGATTCGCCCGTTTTAGGTAGTTCATCCGCTTTTACATTCCCAACTATTTCCATATGCCCTGGGACCTAATATAGATGTATGATTTTCCACGTCCCGATCCTTTCCAGGGATTGCTTACACTCTAACTTACTTTTGTATGCTGTGCTATGCGAAGATGGTCATATTTTTAGTAAAAATTTGCAAAATCGGTAAAAAAATTCGAAACCTTTGTTTAGAGCGATATCTAAACAATTTTTGAAAATGGGCGTAGTCACATTTCTATTATTACTACTTATCGAAAAACAAAACAAATTCTTATGAAATGTGGCTAGAGCATTGCTTTTAAGCCAATAAATCTTTTCTGTAAAAACGTTTTATATCGGTTTAAAACCACACACAATCCTAAAACCAGACTACCACATGTCCTTCAACACGTTGACTTGACAAAAAATTTAGATATCCTGATCATTATTAATATAAGGGCATTGAAAATTGTCGAAATTAGATTACAGCCATGCCCTTTTTTCGATATCGAAAACTTCGAAAAATTAAAAATGGAACAATGCATTACTAAATACTCATAAAGTAATGAAATTTGACGAGTTAAAATAAATATGTATACGGCGCGATAACATCCGCAGAGATTTTAGGCTGAGCTTCTCTTCCAATTTGCGTCGCCCTCCTTTTAATTTATCCTAAAAATTATCTGGACGGGACCTACTTGTTTTATACCGACTTCAAATGGCATCTGCCGGGCAGTTGAACTTTCACTGAGAGCTACTCATGACAGAAATACAACCGGAGTGATTGAAAAATACTGCCGAGGGGCGACCCCGCTTTGGCAAATTTTCTTCTAATTGAAAAACTTGTTTCTAAAATTTTGATGTTGCTTTGCCCGGGCGTGAATCCAGGATCCTCGGTTTGTGACATTCCTCTTTAAATCATTCCTCAATATTTGTTGAAAAGCACACAGCTGGGTGTATGACAGTCACTTGCACTCGCACTTAGACTTTCTTTCTTGTTTCTAGTATGGTTTGCATTTTATTAAGTTTGTTCTACTTTTTGTGCTACTTTTTTTTCGTTGTTGTTGTAGCGATAAGGCTGCTCCCCGAAAACTTTGGGGAGTGTTATCGATGTGATGGTCCTTTGCTGGATATAGATCCGGTACGCTCCGGTAGCACAGCACCATTAAGGTGCTAGCCCGACCATATCGAGAACGATTTATATGGCCACATTAAACCTTCGGGCCATCCCTCCCTCCCCACCTTCAGGCCATCCCTCCCTCTCCACTTCTTTTTCGTCGCCACTGTTTATATGTGGCTTACTTTCATGTCTTTTTAGCTGTAGAAAAGCACAGTATCAAAGATAGAAGAACAGCAGTTTAATTACAATCAATTTCGTCAAATTTGAACGGAAATTACGAACGATAGCTAATTGAATTTTTGGGGTTGGGAAATCTTTGTTAAGTTTTGTGGTTAAAAAGTTTGAAGAGGAAGTTTTAAGATGATAATGTCCTTTGACTTTAACGGTGCGAAAGGTAATGAAAACTTATTTATATGGCATAGACAAAAACTGCAAAGTATTCAAAGTAGCTGGAAAAGGGTAATTTTTTCAAGTATGATTCCGCATTGACTCGACATGAGTTTGAGCTGTGTATCAATCAAGTTTTATATTGAAAATTATGGCAAAGACCCTTGAGACTCTCAAACTTAGTCGTAAAATAAGAACAAGAAATGTGTATCTTAAATATATATGTATCATAGTATTAGTTAATATTTAAAAAGAATATTCGCTTATTTTCTGAAATATGAAATAATATTTTATTGTTTCTTCTCTTTTTAGGTAAGTTCATAAAGTCAAATAAAAATAATGGATAAGTTTTTGCGGGAAAGTAATAGGTAACAAAAATTCCATAAACTTTTATTTCAAAATTTTTTTTCTGTTTTTTGATTTTTTTTTGTTTGATGGAAAGTGGGAATGGAGCTTCAAATATGCTAATAATTATACCTTTCATGAACATGAAATGGTATATTAACTTTGGTCCGATGTTTGTAACGTTGAGAAATATAGAAGATAGACTCACCATTAAGTATACCGAATTGATCAGGGCGACGAACTGAGTTGATATAGCCATGTCCGTCTGTCCGTCCGTCTGTCCATCCGTCTGTCTGTTTGAACGCAAACTAGGCACTCAAATTTTGAGATATCCAAATGAAATTTGGCACAAGGATTATTTTTGTATTATATTAGACATTTGTTGGATCCGGTAGGATCGGACCACTATAACATATATCTCCCATACAACCGATCGCTCAGATAAGACGATTTTGGTCATTCCTGCCGCAATTCAGAAAGTATAAACGTGAAACTCGGTGGAATATATTCTAATATATCATAGAAGATTGTCCGGAAAAATCACTTTCATCGGAGCTATATATAGTATATATCCCATACAACCGTTCGTTCAGATAGAAAGATTTTTGGCCATTTCTCCCTGAATTTAGAAAGTATAAACGTGAAACTCGGTGATATATATTTTAATATATCACAGAAGATTTTATGAAAAAATCACTTTGATCGGAGCTATATACAGTATATATCCCATACAACCGATCGTTCAGATAAGGGGGTTTTTTGCCATTTTTTATTTTGTATTTATCTTAAAAATCGTTTAGGTATGTACATCTGTTCAATATATATTTCTTATGTTGTACATTCGATTATTTGGAGATTACGAACGGGATAAGATTATTGTTCAGCCCCATTCATGAAAGGCATGAAGTCTTCGGCAAAGCCGAAGACAGTCCCGTCCTTACTTGCTTTTTATTAGTTTCAGCATTATTTTTTTTGATGTATATTGGAACGATTTTTCGTCATTCCTTGTCAAATTTGGTTTCGAGAAAAACCGGTTTCGGACTTAACACCTTTTTATCTATCTCATTTCTAAGTACCTTAAACTCAAACCAAAATGAAACAACGTAACTTAAAATGTACGAAAACCTTAAAATGGAGGCACGGCAAAAGCAATCAACTTTTAAAGAATCCCCGTTATTGCTGCGCATGTTGCATTTTTGGTCAAAAAATTATAACTTACAAATTCTCCAATATCCTTAGAAGCTCCGCCAAAGGTTTCATTGTTCTATAGGTGATGGGCTCTGAAATTTCGTTATTTTAAAATATCTGAAGTTGAAGCTCGGAATCAATACCGTTAGCCCTCTTATAGCTAAAAAACTTTGGAGCTTAGGCTATCCAAAAAGACAAACAACTTTGAAATAGATTGATATTTGAGGGAGATATGGACTTCTACGCAAGTCCTTGATTTCCCACAATGTGCAAAAACATAGTTGCAAGTTTTTGTTCTATCAAGGGAGAAGTGTCGAAAGAAGAACCGAAAACTAGTTTTAAAACTAATTCCTAATATCACACAAAAAACTGGTTAGAAAAAAAAAGTCTGTTAACTTAAGAGACCAATGACCGCTACTAATTCCTGGCAAACCAGCCAACAAAGCCGAGTCTTATCGACCGATATCTCTCCTTTCGCCAGTAGCAAAGATATTAGAAACCGTTTTGCTCCCTCATTTCACGGCAAATCTTCGCCTAGCGACGCACCAACATGGCTTCAGTAAAATGTATAGCACCACCACGGCGCTTAATGCCGTGATTAAACCAACTAAACGCCATCATATGACGGTGCTCGTGGAACTTGACCTGTCAAAAGCTTTTGACGCAGTTAACCACGGCACGCTACTCCAAGACATAGAAGACTCACACCTTCCCTCTTGTCTAAAAGGATGGACCGCTAATTATCTGAATGGTCGGCAGGCGTCGGTTAAATTTAGGAACGAAATTTCTAAACCCAGAAAAATGTAACAGGGGTTCCACAGGGTGGTGTCATATCCACGCTTCTGTTTAATTTCTACATATCAAATGCTGAACAAGCAGTTTTTGCTTATTTGTCACAAACCAGGACATTCCAGCAAACAACTGCTTGCTCTAGCGTCGCCTCCACGGGGATTAAGGGAACATCTCCTTAAACACTATGATGAGATTCGGTACCTGCCAACACATCCGTTTGATCCAGGCAAGCATAAGCAGGCCCTTAGCCATATCCACACAGAATCGGTAAATGCCTTTGTCAGGACGCGCCCGGTGAACCCCCAAGGGAGACACGAGTCACCCTGGCCCAACTTCGTTCTGGATACTGTGACAGGTTAAACTCTTACTTGTCCGGAATCAACTCCGACATACGTAATGTATATCCTGCATGCGATGTGTCTCCACATGACACCAACCATCTTTGCAATTGCAATGTGGAACCTACACCTATAACACCTATCTCCCGTCGTGCCCATTGAATCGGGCGAAGCACTGTTAGTACAACAACAACAATAACCAATGAAAAAGTTATGCAAATGCCTTTCGGTGCTTTCAAGGATTAATATCCCGTTTAGAGCTGTGCTTCTAACCCATTGACCATCAAACATTTTCTTAGCTACCGAGAGAAGCACGACAACACTACAATAAAAACGGAAAAGAATACCGCTGTAAAAAATGAGCTTAATCTAGGAGGAGTCCGGGAGGGGTCACAAATACGCATGCAACTATAACTTGTAAACATCTCCTTTGTTTGTACCTTTATGTGCCTGAATGCATAATGTCCTACAAGTTCTGCTAACAAGAGCCAATTGGTAACACCAAGTGAATTTAAATCGTTTTCCACATGGTCCTTCTAGCGCAGTGAGGGCAGCCCTCTTCCTCTGATTCCATAGCCGGATTCCGATAGAAATATTTTCTCAGCGGGAGCGTCATATCTCATTCGCATAACATGACCTAACCAGTATAGCCGATGTTCTTTAATTCGCTGAATTATTGATGTCTACGTAAAGTTCGTACATGTCATCATTAAATCTTCTTCGATGCTAGTCGTGAATCCTTCGAAAAACTTCTCTCTTAAACACTCCCAGAGCCGCCTCATCACATATAGTCAATTTCTATGTTTTGACTGATACTTTTCCGGAATTCAAAGCTAATATTGTTGTTTGTGCTATTGCTGGTTCCCAAATAAACGATGTCTTTTACTGTTTCGCAATTATGGCTGCCAACAGAGGCGGGGTTGCCAAGGCACAAATGTGCTGACTCTTTGCCCGACGAGAGGACTTTAAATGCGATGTTAAGAAGACTGATATCGAGATAGTTGGTGCAGTTTGCATTATCCCCTTTCTTGTGGACTGGTCAAAGAACACTTAGATCCCAATTTTCAGGAAAGCACTTGTCCGGCCATATTTTGAAAAGAAGCTGATGCATGCGCCTTACCAAAGCCTCGCCACCGTATTTCAATGGCTCCAGGGAATACATAAGCGCTCGCGGCATTGTAGTTTTCTGTCTGGATATTGGTTTTCTGATTTTGTCATAATCGATTTGGGAATATTAATTCCATCATCATCGATTGCGGGATTCGGTTCATCATCACTGAGCGAGTCGATGTTAAGTTTCGGTTCTTGCGCACATCTAAAATACTGGAGTCGTGTCGTCCGTCTAACCCAACGTGGTCAGTTATGTAGCTTGGATGTTTATTTTAATGCATGTAGCTCGTACTGTTGTGTCTTATCAATCCTTTTAATAAAAAATAAAAAAATAAATGTAAGGCGGGATAACCTCCGAAGAGATCTAAGGCCGAGCTTCTTTTCCAATTTGCGTCGTGCTCCTCTTGCTTTTCCCTACAAATTGGCATGACGGGACCTACATGTTTTATGCCGACTCCGAACGGCATCTGCAAGGCAGATGAGTTTTCACTGAGAGCTTTTCATGGCAGAAATACACCCGGAGCGCTTGCCAAACACTGTCGAGGGGCGACCCCACTTAGAAAAAATTTCTTCTAATTGAAAAATCTTATTTCTAAAATTTTGATGTTGCTTTGCCCGGGGTGTGAACCCAGGGCATACGGTGTGGTAGGCGGAGCACGCTACCATCACACCACGGTGGCCGCCAATCCTTTTAATACCCCTACGAATAATGTCATTTTTACCCGAATTTATATACCTCAGTTTTTTTTTTATTTGATCTTCTTTTTCTTACTCTTCCTTTTGCTCTCCCACTGCCTATTGCAAATCTTTTTCAAACTACTGTCACATACTTAAAAATACAACCCTACTTGACATGACAACGAAGAGCGACTCTAACCGAAAGAGCAGTGAGTTGAGAAGAGTTGACGAGGAACATTGAAACGAATTGGTATCGCGCTGCAGTAATAAATAAATAAAATTTAAAATATCGTAAATTTGTATTTCCTAAACTCTGTATATTCCATTCTTTTCATTTATTAAATATTAATTATCTTTTTATATAAAAACCCTGACAAACAGTGAAATAGTAAAGGATCACTCGGTAAGTATCTGGCACTACTCTTCCTTTTCTTTTAACACTTCTTCTTAATTTTGATTTTTTGTTCCCCTTTTTCTTCCTCTTCATCTTTAACTTTTTCTTGCTCTTCCTCTTCCTCTTCCTCTCCACATCCCTCTTCCTCTCCACATCACTCTTCCTCTCCACATACCTCTTCCTTCAACTCCACCTCTTCTTTTTCTTTATCTTTCCCTTATTCTGCCTCTTCGTATTCCTCTTCCCTTCCTTTTCCTCTGCTCCTTTATGTTCCCTCTCCTCTTCACCTGTTCCTTTTCTATTATGTTCCTCTTTGTCATCCTTATTCTCAAAAAATTTCTACAAATCTACGTCTTACAAGAAAAATAACTATTATACCAGCACTTTCGTTAAAATTTTGCGTAAATTTTATGTTTAGTTTTGTGTAGTCTCACGTCAATGGGTGTAAGCAAAAGTGCCCATAAAAGCATGTATGCTCGCATAACATGCCACATTAATCGCTACTAATCACCGCTATAAGGCGCGAGTATGCCACACTTCGTTACGCGTAACGAAACGGTGAACACCCACCTCAGGAAAGATATGGGAAAACCTTTTTGAACAAAAAAGTAAATGAAATTCTTCAACTAATACTTACACAGAATATATTCAAACGTTGCTCCTTGAGCATTATCGCCTAAGTATATACATACATAAATATTTGATGCAGATTTGTGTAGAATTGCAAAACTTTCATATAACACCACGGTGCATGGGCAACTCAGAATTATTTTTATACTCAGCGTGCTGTGCACACAGAGTATATTAACTTTGATTGGATAACGGTTGGTTGTTCAGGTTTAAAGGAATTGGGATAGATATAGAATTTCATATATCAAAATCATCAGTGTCGAAAAAAAAAATTATTGAGCCACGTCCGTCCGTATGTCCGTTAACAGGATAACTTGAGTAAATATTGAGATATCCTCACCAAATTTGGTACACTAGCTTATCTGGACCCAGAATAGATTGGTATTAAAAATGAGCGAAATCGGATGATAACCACGCCCAATTTTTATATATATGTAACATTTTCGAAAACACAAAAAACCTAATTATTTAGTAAATAATACACCTAGAATGTTGAAATTTGACATGTGGACTGATATTGAGACTCTTGATAAAAATTTTGAAAAACCTTTTAAGATGGGGGTGGCACCGCCCACTTGTGAAAAAATCAATTTGACAAATATTATTAAGCATAAATCAAAAATGGTGACACCTAGCGTAACGAAACTCGGCAGAGAGGTTTCCTTTACTATAAGGAATGCCTTGAAGAAAAAGTTACGAAATCGGTTAAGGACCACGCCCATTTTTAAAAGAGTCATGGATGAATAAAATAAGATATATCTTGGCAAAGAAGAGCCGTATATCAATGGTATTTCATTTCCCAACTAGATTTATAACAATAAATAGGAAAACCTTCAAACTTAAAAAGTGGGCGTGGTACCGCCCCTTTTATGACTAAGCAATTTTCTATGTTTCGGGAGCCACAACTCGAAGAAAAATTAAGGGATCGTAATAAAATTGGGTACAAAAATTTTTGCTATAGCAGGAAATATTTCTAGTAAAAATGGACGGGATCGATTAAAGACCACGACAACTTAGATATAAAACAAGTTTAAAAGGTTTAAAAGGGTCGTAGACTAGTATAATATCCTATAACTTAACAAAAAATAGTTTTGAATCAATGACATTTCACTTATCAAGTTTGACTGTAAGAGGAAATGGGGAGACATTTTTCTTTTAAACGGGCGGTGCCACGTGTTATGTAGAAAAGTAATTTATCTGAAATGAAATGAACAATTGAAGCTCACGCTGAGTATATAATGTTCGGTTGCACCCGAACTTAGACACCTTTACTTGTTGTTACTACATTTCATTTCCAGTTAAATACGTAAATATTGCTATGATATCCATGAGGTTTTATACTACATATCACAAGCCCATGTTTCCAAATCCCATGCATTCGTTTAAATCGTATTTTTTTCTTGCTATGTCATGTCTGATTTTATCTGCTTGTAGCTTCTTATTAAAAAAGTTATAAAAAAAAACTTATCACACATCTGTCACTGTCACTGTTTGTTATTGTTCCTATTTTGTGTCACACATATATTGCCAACATGCATTTCATAAATCACAATAAAAATATCTTTTTTGTAAAGCTGGCACTGTCTCTTTACACAAATTTGAATGTTTGCATAAAAAGGTGATTAAAGGGTGACATATTCGGGTGTAGAACACAAATTTTAATAAAATGAATTGAATTTTGTAAATTTTTTGTATGAAAAAAAAAAAATTTGAAACAACGTTCGGAGCGAAAATTGTCAAAAGTTTACGCGAAATTTGAGAGAACTTTAGTTTGTTCTTTATGATACTAAAATTGATCGAGCTACAAAACCACATACTCAAAAAAGGTATCGATTTACTTAAAAAATGCATAACGATATGAAATATATTTAGAATAGTTACTATTGACTAACCCTTTGCATGCATAGATTTATGGCGGCAAACTCTATCGAAAAGTAACCCAAACAAGTAAGGAAGGTTAAGTTCGGGTGTAACCGAACATTACATACTCAGTTGAGAGCTATGGTGACAACATAAGGGAAAATAACCATGTAGGAAAATGAACCGATGGAAACCCTGGAATGTGTTTGTATGACACGTGTATCAAACGAAAGGCATTAAAGAGTATTTTATGAGGGAGTGGGCCATAGTTCTATAGGTGGACGCCATTTAGGGATATCGCCATAAAGGTGGATCAGGGTTGACTCTAGAATTTGTTTGTACGATATGGGTATCAAATTAAAGGTGTTAATGAGTATTTTAAAAGGGAGTGGTCCTTAGTTCCATAGGTGGACGCCGTTTCGAGATATCGAGGACCAGGGGTGACCATAGAATTTGATTGTACGATATGGGTACCAAATGAAAGATGTTAATGAGTATTTTAAAAGGGCGTGGGGCTTAGTTCTATAGGTGGACGCCTTTTCGAGGTATCGCAATAAAGGTGGACCAGGGGTGACTCTAGACTTTTTTAGTACGATATGGGTATCAAATGAAAGGTGTTAATGAGTAATTTTAAAAGGGAGTGGGCCTTCGGTCTATAGGTGTTCGCCCTTTCGAGATATCGCCATAAAGGTGGACCAGGGGTGATTTTAGAATATGTTTTTGTACGATATGGGTATCAAATGAAAGGTGTTAATGAGTATTTTAAAAGAGAGTGGGCCTTCGGTCTATAGGTGTTCGCCCTTTCGAGATATCGCCATAAAGGTGGACCAGGGGTGATTTTAGAATATGTTTTTGTACGATATGGGTATCAAATGAAAGGTGTTAATGAGTATTTTAAAAGAGAGTGGGCCTTAGTTCTATCGATGGACGCCGTTTCGAAATATCGCCATAAAGGTGGACCAGGGGTGACTCTAGAATGTGTTTGTACGATATGATTATCAAATTAAAGGTATTAATGAGGGTTTGAAAAGGAAGTGGTGGTTGTTGTATAGATTTCGAAATATCGCCATAAAGGTGGATCAGGGGTGAGTCTAGAAATTGTTTGTACAATATGGGTATCAAAAGAAAGGTGTTATTGAGTATTTTAAAAGGTAGTAATCCTTAGTTCCATAGGTGGACGCCGTTTCGAGATATCGCCATAAAGGTGGGCCAGGGGTGACTCTAGAATTCATTTGTGCAATATGGGTATCAAACGAAAGGAGTTAATGAGTATTTTAAAAGGGAGTGGGCCTTAGTTCTATAGGTGGACGCCTTTTCGAGGTATCGCAATAAAGGTGGACCAGTGGTGACTTTAGACTTTGTTAGTACGATATGGGTATCAAATGAAAGGTGTTAATGAGTATTTTTAAAACGGAGTGGGCCTTCGGTGTATAGCTGTTCGCCCTTTCGAGATATCGCCATAAAGGTGGACCAGGGGTGACTTTAGAATATGTTTGTACGATATGGGTATCAAATGAAAGGTGTTAATGAGTATTTTAAAAGGGAGTGGGCCTTAGTTCTATAGATGGACGCCGTTTCGAAATATCGCCATAAAGGAGGACCAGGGGTGACTCTAGAATGTGTTTGTACGATATGGGTATCAAATTAAAGGTATTAATGAGGGTTTGAAAAGGGAGTGGTGGTTGTTGTATAGGTTTCGAAATATCGCCATAAAGGTGGACCAGGGGTGACTCTAGAATTTGTTTGTACAATATGGTTATCAAAAGAAAGGTCTTAATGAGCAATTTAAAAGGGAGTAATCCTTAGTTCCATAGGTGGACGCCGTTTCGAGATATCGCCATAAAGGTAGGCCAGGGGTGACTCTAGAATTCGTTTGTGCAATATGGGTATCAAACGAAAGGAGTTAATGAGTATTTTAAAAGGGAGTGGGCCTTAGTTCTATAGGTGGACGCCTTTTCGAGATATCGCCATAGAGGTGGACCAGGGGTGACTCTAGAATGAGTTTGTACGATATGGGTATCAAATTAAAGGTATTAATGAGAGTTTTAAAAGGGAGTGGTGGTAGTTGTATATGTGAAGGCATTTTCCAGATATCGACCAAAATGTGGACCAGGGTGACCCAGAACATCATCTGTTGGATACCGCTAATTTATTTATATATGTAGTACCTGCCAAGATTTAAAGGGTTTTTTATTTCACCCTGCAGAACTTTTTTAATTTTCTTCTACTTAATATGGTAGGTGTCACAACCATTTTATAAAGTTTTTTCTAAAGTTATATTTCGCTTCAATAAAACAATCCAATTACCTTACCATGTTTCATACCTTTTTTCGTATTTCATATAGAATTATGGAATTTTTTTCATTTTTCGTAATTTTCGATATCGAAAAATTGGGCGTGGTCATAGTCGGATTTCGTTCATTTTTCATACCAAGATAAAGTGAGTTCATGTCTAAGCTTTGGGCGGTTGAGGGCGAGCAGTTTAATAAGAGTTATAAATGAGTAATTTTATGTGCTTGTAAGCGTATGAGTCGTGGCACAGTGGCTGACGTACCCGACCAAACGCCCGGGGTTGCGGGTTCAACTCCCACCAAGCATTCCTTTTTTTAAATTTATAAATTATTATTATTAATGGACTGTATTGAGTTTATGGGGTTTTTTGATTTAATGTATTCCATTTATTGAGTTGGGTAGTTTTAGTGTTATTGGTGTATTAAAGTCATGGGAGGATGCATAGCATCAGTACACCTTTTATTTATTTAATTTGGGGGCGAGCTCTGGGGGCTCTGGGGCTTCGCTCTACTGAGCCACCTCATCCTCTATTTGAAGAACCCTTTAAAATGTGATATGGAGGCGAGCACGGGACGGCTCTGAGGTATTGGCACCCCATTTTCTACAAGAAAAACCTCTATTTATTTAATTTGGGGCGAGCGTTGGGCACTCTGAAGTTTCTCTCTAATGAGAACCCCTTCAAAGTGTGATATGGAGGCGAGCACTGGGCTCTGATGTATTAGCACACCATCCGAAGAACCTCGCTTTTAATTAAAAAACTCAAACTATGTCTTTAGAATATTTCACTAACCAGTTGAGAATTACAAGCACACTCAATGGCTACTGAAACAAACGAACGAAAAATGTTCATAGTTTAAGTCGCTTAAACACACGTGAACTAAGTTCATTAAAGATATGTCGACTTTTGCTCAAGTTATCGTGTTAAAGGCCATGCGGAAGAATAGACGGACGACTGTGTATAAAAACTGGGCGAGACATCAACCGACAGAAAAGAGTTAACGTCATAAAATCTATGCCCCTACCAAATTTCAAAAGGATTGGTTAGTTTTTGTTCGACTTATGGCGTTAAAAGTATCCTAGACAAATTAAATGAAAAAGGGCGGAGCCCTTATTTTTGAATTTTGTTGCACTATATCATTACTGGAGTTAAATGTTGACATAATCTACTTATACAATGTAAAAATATTACATTTTTTGTTAAAATTTTACTTAAAAAAATTTTTTTTTAAAAGTGGGCGTGGTCCGTCTTCGATTTTGCTAATTTTTATTAAGCGTACATAACGTAATAGGAGTAACGTTCCTGTCAAATTTCATCATGATATCTTCAACGACTGCTAAATTACAGCTTGCAAAATTTTTAAATTACCTTCTTTTAAAAGTGGGCGGTGCCACGCCCATTGTCCAAAATTTTACTTATTTTCTATTCTGCGTCATAAGTTCAACTCATCTACCAAGTTTCGTCGCTTTATCTCTCTTTCGTAATGAATTATCGCAATTTTTCGGTTTTTCGAAATTTTTGATATCGAAAAAGTGGGCGTGGTTATAGTCCGATATCGTTCATTTTAAATAGAGATCTGAGATGAGTGCTCAGAAACCTACATACCAAATTTCATCAAGATAGCTCAAAGTTTAATCAGTTAACGGACGGACGGACATGGCTCAATCAAATTTTTTTTCGATCCTGATTATTTTGATATATGGAAGTCTATATCTATCTCGATTCCTTTATATATGTACAACCAACCGTTATCCAATCAAACTTAATATACTCTGTGAGCTCTGCTCAACTGAGTATAAAAATGTGCTCTTATATCCAGGGGGTTGAAAGAGATGGGGATATCAGGATATTTATGTATATTTGTAAGCTCTTACGCAATGTAGAACATACCCAGCAAAAAAAAAAAAAATTTAACAGATTTTCAAAAACAAAAAATGCTACGGCAGCACTGCTTACCATCTAACTCTTGCTTTAACAGAGATTGCATTTAACGGTTAACCAAAACAATTCGGGTTATCCAATATCCAACAGCAAAAAAGGACTTTGTTTAATTTTAATTTTTTTTTGGTCTTTCTCATTTATTAATTTTAATTTTCACATATTTTCTGCCTAACACTGCGGTCTTTAAGTGTGATTCTCTGCCTAAGGTTTTTTAAAACTGTTATTTTGTAAGGAAAAAAGGTTCCGTGAATCGAAAATCTCTTATCTGGGTCTGTAAATAGTCGAATTATGTTAGCGCCTGTTTGGGTATCACATCGGAAATATTTTGGAATCATCTAACAGATACGAAAAGATAGCAGACTGTCATTACTATCACGTTGTTATCAATATTTTATTAGTTTCTTATCTTATTGTCGATAACAATTGTTTTCAAAGAGTTATCATTACAGAAATGGTGAAACTGTGGAAAAGTTATCGATTTGTTATTGAAGCAAAATCGATTTGCTATCGAAAAAAAAAACAATTTAATATCGAAAGATTATCGAGAAGTTATAGAACTTTTAACAAAAAAAAAACCAATTGCTATCTTAAAATAATAGAAAAAATAATAATTTTGTTATCGAAAAAATATCAGCTGGTAATCGAAAAGATATTTATTTGTTATAGAAAAGTTATCGACTTCCTATCGAAAAAGTATCAATTTTTTATCGAAAAAACATCGATTGCCATACAAAAAATATAGATCTGGTATCAAAAACTATCGATTTAATATCAAAAATTTGTAGAACTGCTGTTAGAAAGTCAGGGAAAAGATAACGTTTTGTTTTCGATAAAATACCGACTGGTAATGGAAAATATTATAATTTGTTATTGAAAAAGTATATATTTGTTATCGCCAAGTTATTGATTTATTATCGAAAATGTATCTATTGTTATCGACAAAAGATCGATTTTTATCGAAATGATTTCGATATGCTATCGATAATATGTCGAATTATGAAACAGATACCACTTACATATAAAAGATAACATAAAATTGCTGACTCATCTGTGGGCCGACGATAACAAGACAAAAAAATCACTTTACTGATATTTTTTTGAGAAAAAGTTAATATTTTTTTCTATAAGAAAGGGACATTTTTTCGATATTTAATCATTTTTTTGTGATAGCAAAGATATATACTTTCGATAAATAATCTATATATCGATAAAATATCAATAATTTTTCTTTAAAAAATCGATATTTTTTGATAAAAAATATATAATATTGTAAAAAATTTAGTAAAATTCCGCCTATCTGCAACCTGCTACTAACGCTCGTATCGCTAAATTGTTGAATAAATGACTCCAATATTTAATAATGCAAAATGGTCTTTATTAGACTACTCTGAAAGTACTTCACAATTAAACTTCACTTCGCAACTGATAGCGTGCTTAAATCAAACTGATTACGGACTACTCAGCTTCTACTGCTTTTATACTCTCTGCCCAAATGTCTAGACGCTTCTTCTTCTAGAATCTTCAACCTGGTCACCAACCATACGCCGTGTATTTGTAGTGTGTAACTATATGCGTGTGCATATGTGAGCGAAGTAGTAGCTGATGATGACATGCGTTTGTGAGTATGTATCTCTCTGCTGCTTGTATGTATGTGTGTACATATCGATTAATTTGTTTATGTATATACAAGTGTGGTAGCTGGCTTCATTGTTGTTGTGGCTTTATTTACTTAGTATCAGATTAGTGATGTGAGTATCACTTAGTGTTACTAATATTCGTCACAGTATATTCGATAACAAATCGTTATTTTTTCGATCACCTAGCGGTTGAAGTTAAATTATAACAGAAGCAACTTTACCAGAAACAAATTATTCGGACTTTTTGAGAAAAACAACAAGTTACTGTTTTAATTTGGGCTTTTTATCGATAGTGAACTATCATCGTCGAGCTATCGATTTGTTATCGACGGTATCTGTTTCATACGAGAGAGAGGGGTAGTCGTTAAGAAATTAATAATATGCCTATAAAAAATGGTTAGATTCCGATAACAAAACGGATACTTTTTAATGCTAAATTGATAACTTCTTGATAACAACTTGGTATTAAATCAGTAAATTTTCGATAAAAAATCTATGATTTGGATAAAAAATGTATAATCCGCCACTAAAAAATTTTTAACACTCGATAACTTTCGACAGCGTAGTGGTAAATTTCTGATAACAAATCGAAGATTTGCGATAAAAAAATCGTTAAATTTTCGACAGCGTAACGATAACTTTTCGATTTAAAACCGATAAATCGTGGATAGAAACTAGGTAACTCATCGGTAGATTTTGCTATCGATAGCAAGTAACACCTCCATAAAAAATCAATAACTTTTTCGATAACACACCTACACCAAAACCTGTTCTTTCCTGATGGCCTTGCCTTGGGTCGGCGACCTTGACCATTATCGAAGTTCTTACTATACAGCTCTTTCTGTCTTTCTGTTCCCGCTGTTTTGCATTTCCTCTTTTCCTTTATCATTTCACTTTCTCCTTTATTCATGATCGACTTGGTTTTCTGCCTTAAATAAATTCCCCTTAACTGATTTGTTCTCTAATTTCGCTCATATAAACTCTACAGAGTTAATTGTTCCCGCAGACCACTGCCGTGAGAGCCAACACCTACTCTGACATTCTCTATTCCTCGCTTAAGCTTGCACTTTGCTTTTGTTTACATTCTGAACTCCCCTATAATGTGACATATCAAAATTTGTTTGCCAGAACCGGGTTTGCAGTGCAATTTTTCTGTTGGGTATCTACGCATAAATATTATTTTGTAGTTGTGTGTGTGTTCACATTACGTTATCCTATCTGACACTTATATGTCTGCTTCGTCCGTTCCTTTGCTTTTGCTTGTAATATTTGATGCGACTTGACTAATGAGTCAGTTGGGAATTTATAAATAAATGATATGCGTTTGTTTATGTGTTTCCGAATGTTTTTGTTGGTCTTCTAATTCGCCATATATACGCATTGTTTTTAGATAATGAGAATGATGTGTTATGGTATCCTGTTGATGCTCTAAGTTTATATTCATATTAATTTAGTGGGTTGGCACTCACACTTCCAAAAAGTAATTATAATTCTATAAGGAAACGAAGAGTAATTATATGTTGTTACCTACAGTGCGAATTTAATTTCTGGATATTTACTTCAATTCTATAATATCAGAAACTTTGTTGGGATACAGGAGTTGCACTTAATCTTAAAACAGGGCGTTATTTTTGAAATAAAGTGAATAGCCTGCTATGTACAATTGATTTCGATGAACGATATTTTTGTTTTTTCTTGAAAAAGATATTGAATTTTAATGGTTTTGAGCAAGTTTTTGTGAACGACTCAGATATAAATACTTAGATATTCAAACATTATAAACAGAAGAGTATACTAATCAATCGATGTCTCCAAAAACCATCGGAGTAGTGTATCCATTTTAAGTCAACCATAAGGCAGATCTCGGAAATTTTCCTTTCTCACTTGTACATTTATCCGACTTTTAATTTTGATTTTTGCCAGTTAGTAGAGAACATTGCT
Organism: Eurosta solidaginis; assembly: GCF_040869045.1. Classification (NCBI taxonomy): domain Eukaryota; kingdom Metazoa; phylum Arthropoda; class Insecta; order Diptera; family Tephritidae; genus Eurosta; species Eurosta solidaginis. The sequence continues at coordinate 179,688,302 of NC_090322.1, read as the reverse complement.
CTGAATTACTTAGCTGGTGTAAGAAGGCGTGACGTTCAAGCCCTCGTGAAGTTCGATGTGTGAAGATTCAGGCGTATGTCTAATTATATTTTTAAGATAACTACATCACAAAAGAGCTAACTTCATTGTTTCTTATTGAGGGATGAGTTACCGATGCTTCAGCGAATTTATATTGCAGTTCTTCGGTATCTGTGTCATAATAAGCAGATGAGTCGTCGATAAGAAATCGATAACATGTCGATAATCGATGATTTTTTGATATCAAAGCCAAATTTTTTTATAGAAAACCTATATCTTCTCTATTACTTTTCAATAGGTAATTCATAATTTTCCAATTACAAATAGATACATTTTCGAGACCTTTTTGATAACAAGTAGGTAAGTTTTTCAATAAAAAATGGATAATTTTTCTATAAAAAATCGATAATTTTCTGCTAAAATATCGAAAACTTTTTGATAAATAATTCATAACTTTTCGAATAAAACTCTATAACTCGTCGGTAAAAAAATTGGTTACTCATTTATAACCATTGCTGTTGATAGCAAATTTATAATACCTCAACATTATATTGGTTATTCGTCTGTACCTCGTTGAAAAGAAATAGATAACAGGCACATGAGCCGTCGATAACAAACCGATAATTTATTGATAACAACCCGTAAACACTTCGACGAAGAAATTGATAGCACTCCTTGCCTTAATTTGATGCATGATGCAGCTCATATGAACTCTACTATATCTCGACTGCTGAGTGGAGGATCACCCTATATCGGCTACCGCTTCGAAACCGTTTGAATAACGTCCTATTTCAGAAGTTGGTTGAAAAACGCGCTTTCTCAAATTTTTTTCACTAACACCCCAGCTAACGTCAATATGTATTTAGTTTGAGCTCAGATAGGGCGTTTTTGAATCGGTAGCCGAGATAGGTTGATATCCCACTCAGCAGTCGATATGTACATACATTATTCCCGCATTGAGCTACAGTATAGTAATTGCACTAGCGTTTACATTCGTATTTACCCACATAGCTTACTACTTCCCAAGGCTAAGCCTACGATTACACCTACATTACATTCTGGGTTTCCGAATACCATTAGCAAAAAATGTTACACATAAAAAAAGTTGTTCGTCAAAGTAATTGTCCTTTAGATTACTAGATGACCTTCTCAATTGAACTTTTGCTATAAAAAAAATTATCAGCAAGCTCGAATTTTGGGAACTCTAGTGCAAGTTGATTCCATCGATAATTTTGGCATTGCCCATAACCCCACCGGTTGCTACCGTCTATGACAAATCCCACTTCAGGGTATCTATAGAAAATAATAATTATCTATTTAATTTTGATTAATATATTTTAAACTTTATTTTTTTTTAAAGATGTTTGTGCAGCATTTTCTTTTAATTTGAGATATTATCGTTGTATCTGATTTAACATAAAGTTGTATTTAACAGTTCAACATTTATTATTACGAGTCAGTTTGGATGACAATGGGAAAGGTAGTATTACTTGTAATCATTTTACATACACCCAAGATCATCACTCTCATTGTCAGGAGACTTATCTATTTCAATATAATAGCAACTTCATTACATACATACATCACAAAAGCTAGACATAAAACGTTTAATTATTTTTGCTTTTTTATGCTTTTAAAAATAGTGAGCGCCTGTAATTAACGACGGAAGCTTACATTATGCACACAAATTGAGGACAATAATATTCAATATTGGTATTAGTATTCATATTACACATTTTCTTTATTATGATTGCCATTGGTTTTGATTGTTATTGGGTTTTGTACCAATACCACCGCCGTCACTAACAAAAAAAGACAGAGAATTGAATGAGGAAGGTGGGGTTTGTGCATCCATAATTTCACTATCAGGTATTGAGATCGCTGAATTTTGATGTTGTTGCATATGTAGTTGTAATTGTACTTTTTGTTGTTCAGCTTCTTGTTGTCGTTGATCTTGCCTAATTTGAAGCTGTTCCAATTCCAATTCTTCATTCAATTGTTTCATTAATGAATCCTTATTGGAATGTCAATACTTGACAGGAATGCGTAGCGTCGTGTTTAAAGTATCGGTATGTTCTTCAAGTGAATTAGTGGCAAGATCGTATGCACATTTGCTGAAACCAGAGATAGATTATCTGCACTTCTATTTGTGGTATTGTATTGGTCAGTAGTTCTGCGATACGTAAAGCGTCACATTCAGCAAATGTATCACATATAGACTTATAAAAATTTAGGTCCGTTGGTAGAATCGCCAATATAAAAAATAATTATTTTCTATTTAATTTTGATTAATATATTTTAAACTTTATTTTTTTAAAAGATATTTTTGATGACTTAAAATATTTTCATTTTTTGATAATAAAAAATAAATAATATAATAAGAATACATTTAAAATATAACAAGTATATTTGTTACAAGTAGATAACTCTACAGTATCCTTACCCGAAAGTTCTAGGTGAATAAAGTCTTATATATTGCTCATTATGATTATACTTTCATGCAAACTGAGTAACAAATATAAGTTATGCCAACACATTTTATCCATCTCTAGGCTGTTAGGTAGGCGCAGAGCTTTCGAAGGAAAGCTTTTAATCGAGCGGGTGGGGAAACCAGCGTTGACCACTAAGAAAACTTCTAGTATTTGCCAAGAGGACGGACTTGTTCTATAACATAAGTCCTGGTACACAACTGGGGCTTTTCTGTTTGGTTATCACACAAATTCTGGAAGAACTATGAACACATTCCGTCAATGTGAGGTCTTTATTGACCTAATCTATCTCAGCCTACAATCATATTCGTAAACAAAATTCAGTTTTTCCTACACTCTATCTTAGAACGCCTGTGATGCCCTAACTAAATAAATGGAAACTAACTCCGTTTTTAGAAAATATAGCATGACACAGAGTGTCTTCCGTATCAAAGTTAGTACTTTTATTCTTCATTATTGAACTTACGGTTTTGAACTCATCCTCTGTTTGGTAATAACTTATTTTGTTGTACAAGCTCTTTGACTTTGTATATTTGCGCTTCATTTCATCATTGTTGTGAGCGATTTGCAAATACTACAACGGAGCAAGTGTGTGTGTGTGTGTGTGTTGATTATTGCACGTCTAAATATGGCCACACCCATTGTTACTCCCTTAGCTGCTGAGCATGAAATTCTTATTCTATATCTGCTATATTTTCATTTCCCTGCATGTGTGAGTGTATATTTTAATAGCTGCCCACAATGCTATGCCAAAGCGTACTTCCGCTTACCTACCCATGCGCGGAAAGAAGTTGTTTTATTTTTATTATAATGACTGCTATAGTTGCAAAGATTTTTCATTGGATACAGCCATATACACGCTTTCCACTCATGTATCTTGGAATCATTTGAATTTCTATGTATTTCTATAAAAGTGAGGTTGATATTTCTTTGAAGATTATTAACTCTAAATGTTTGTTTTTGAGTTTGTACAGCTTTGAAGAAGAGACCCGATTCTTCCTGCGCTGTATCCCTTGATTGCAAATCTTAATATATAAAAAACACGTGTCACACAATTGAGGCCAATGGACTCCTAAACTACTGAGCCGATTTTGAATTTGTTTTGCACCACGTGTGTAGTTTGATCTAACTTGAAATATAGGATAGGTGACTGGGTGACTAGGGCCTCGAGATATAGGCCAAAACGTGGACCTGGGTACCCCTAGAATGTGTTTATAGAATGTGGATATCAAATGAAAGCTGTTCATGAGTGCTTTAGTACACAGTAATTTATTATCCAGAAACGGACTGGGACTGGGATTAGGACTTGGACTGGGACTGAGACTCGGAATGGGACTGGGACTGGAATGAAATAAATACCACCTTCTGGGACAGGGAATAAGGGATGCAAAAGAATGAGAAGAAATTGAGAGAAGAGAAAAGAGAGAAGGAGATTGAGAAAGAGATAGAATGAGACGAAGATGGAGATAGATGAAGCGAAAAAGACGGAGGGAGGAGTGAATAAAAGGATTAGGAAAAAGTGAAGGGGGGGGGGGGGGGGGCAGAGTAAGATGGAAAAAGCTTATTAAGATGTATGCAGATTGGCCAAATTTAGGGCCGGGTCTTCTAGTCGAATATAATAATTCTTTGTTTTGCGCACATTTTATAGACGCCCGCTCTATCTATATATCTGATTACAACAAAAATTATAATGAAATAAATAAAGAAATCTAAGTTCGGGTGAAACAGGACAAGCTGAATTCAATCATAACCGCATATACATATATTCATAAGCAACGCTTTTTGATGCCAACCAAAACTGCCTCATTTCAATTTTTAAGTATCAAATAATTTCTGTTAGATTCTCTTTAAGACTTGGTGTATTGTGAAAACAAGAACATGATTCAATGATCGTTGTAAGGCCTCGCTTACGGAGAAAGTGTGACAGTTCAATGAAGGGTCCATCTGATTTCGTTTGGCTGATTCACGAATGTACATTTTCTTTTTCCAGTATCCGGAGTCAACTCCCCGAACTTCTCGACGGTTTAAAGCAGTATGAGAAGTAAGGACGTATTTTTGCACGAGATGAATTTGCTATAGTCCGATACCTGCTAGCGTTTTATACAAATTTGAAGTGAGCGATATTTACTAACGCAAATCTTAAAAATTTTACGATAGTTCTGTGCTTACTCCTATCGTGCAAGTCACGGAATTGCCGAATAAATAAACTCAAACCTTCTGTATATAAAATGCGCTTTACTTACAGCACTACAATAGTGGTACAACTTCAAAATGTATTCGCTTACTTCACATATGACGTCTTAAAGTCAAATCTGTGTTGTGATGTACATTTGTGTGTTATATTGTCAACGCTATTGGCGGTTGTGTTCATGTGTGTAGCTGTTTGCTGTCTCATCTGATTACATTCCCTTTCTCCACCATGCCAATCAGTATGAATTTTCATAATATAAATTTAAATAGGTTGCTGTATACAATTTAGCAGGTCTACATCGCTTCGATGGAATATTGACGCTAACAGCGGATGTGCAGTAAGTTCAATTTTTTATTTCTTCCGTCTTCCGTTAGCATGGGCATTCGATTGTCTGCCACCTTAGAAAACAACAGTAAAAGCAACAAAGGATGAAAAAAAGCATGTAAATAAGTAAAATATATATACATAGAGACGTGAAATTGTATATATGTATTTGAGTATATATCACAACGATTACAACAGAAACTACTATGATGTTCTATCCGCTTCCGTTGCAGCTTCAGTTTTTGTTGTTTCTGAAAATGAAGTTGATGCAGTTATTTTTCTTCTTCTTTACAAGAAAACCTCCTATCGTGAAAGTTCTGGTTTGAGGCTGCTTAAGTGCAGGAAGTCATGAAAACTCTCGATTCAAACTGAAAGACGGTAAACGGTGAATGTTGCAATGTGCAATGTGCCACATCCGTTATTATAGCAGTGTATAGTAACCGCAGCAGCAGTAGCAACAGCAAAGGCACATGCAGTTTGAGTATCAACCGAAGAGGTGTTTTTGAAAGCGGCAGCAAAGTGTAAGTGACCAATTCAAAGCGCATGGCGGGGAGTGGCAGTGCCACTTACTATACATATGTATGTATGTATGTATGTATGTTCATAAAGATTGGTAGTGACAATTGTCGCATGCAACATGCAACATGATAGCATGTCTGCTGCAGCTGATGTCTGTATTGCTGCTATGGTTATTGCTGTTTATTGTGTTCTTTTAATGCACGCATACATATTTGAATATTAGTGCGGGTAGATATGCGAACACTAAATTCGAAGGCTTTAAGCCTGGGCAGCGAAAAGCGAGCTTAACGTAAACCCCCTGTAAGACGGAGTTGATAGGCACGCAAGTGGTTAATGAGCGCAATTTGTAGCTTCCGAAACGCAGTTGTCAACCTCACATACGTAAAGCCAATCCGGATGCAATGTACTATATAGAGGAGAGGCTGTGGTGACCCCACCTTCTTCATGGAACCTCTACGGTTGGGATAGCCTTGAAAGTTCGATTTGGTCATATTAAATCGTTCTCCACATATCGGGCTAGTACCTAAACGATGCTTGTTACCGAAATGTATCTATATCCGACAAAGGACCATCAACATCAATAACACTTCCCCAAAACCTTCGGAGACAACAAGAAAGTTAATATTGTTTATTAACTAGAACAAAACACAACAGTTTTGACTGATCTTTCTAAATGGTACCGCCCTCACTCAAGAGTAAAGTATCTGTACGTCGTTGCAGATGCACAAAGCTCGTGTCCAAATGACCTTAACCAGCTACTTCTGAAACAGCAAATTGTTCGGCAGTAAGACTTCGCAAGTCTGACTGTTGAAGCTCGAGGCAGAATGGCCATGGTAGTATCCTCAGACGGCTTTCCGATGTGGCTCAGTCAGAGGCAGTCGAGATGCATCATATCCATACATCAATCTAAAGGAGCATAAATAGCGGATTGAAGGAGTTAGTGGTCTGCCCGAATTCGAACGGAGAACCGAGGACCTACTTAAAAGGTTTAGGAAAGAAGTATTTAGGATCACTGTCTTTATGACAGCATTCTGACCAGTTGTATACTGAAACAAAGGGATATTTTTCAACAGTATTTACAAGAGCTGCTATATTAAAATATAAGCAGGTTTTTGACCTTACCAAATGGTTTGTATGAAGCACAAACTACTCATACGAAGACAACAGCAATTGGTTCCAGAAGAATGTGCATTAAAATATGCTAACTGGGCACGGTATGCGACTAAGTACCATAAAACTAACCACCTTCTTCCGTTCTTATATATCTTCTCTTGTCTCTTCTCTCCCTCCCTCCCGCCCCGCCAGGAGAAGCCAAGGCTCTGTGCTTCTGGAAGCTTGAGCACAGACCATATGGCATTTTAATATAGCGTTACCAATAATGGGATAAACAGATTACCTGATTCCGTACCTGTTCTACGAAGGGGCTCTTAAAGCCACAATAATAATATCCAATTGGAGAACGAGGCGATTCACGTATACACCGATGGTTCTAAAGTAATGAAAGCAGTAGGTTCTGCGGCATACTGTGCTTATCAGGAAATAAACAAATCATACAAGCTGCCAGATCACTCTAGCGCAATTAGATCAGGCGAAAGTTATAGCTGTAACAAAGCAATAAAAACACGAGATAAAAATATCTTAAACCGCAGCCGCGTCAACGTTAATATTGACAGCCATGCAGAAATAAGGCAATAATCACCTTAAATTGTGGAAAATTATAAGCGATTTCTGGAAATAATACGGATAGGGAGGAGCATTCATCCTAAAAAAAAGCGTATGGTCTAGCTAAAAAGATCGCACTCCTCGAAGCTTGCTCCGTAGGTATCCGAATTAGATTGGGTAAAATTAAGAGAAGATGAGATTTGCATATGAGCGAGCAAACAGGAAAGCCGTGGACCAAAGCGCCAGGCTGTAAATTGTCGAAGATCACGTGTTGGTCTTACCACCTTTGATTAACAAAGTTACTTCTTTCATTAAAAGGAGAAGAATATCGGCACGTGACGGAATTTTTGACTGGGTACTACCTTTTAGTGTCGCATGCTTTTAAATTAGGCTTGGTCAGTGATAGCAGAAGCACGAAATGCCAGTTCAAGGAGGAAACCATTGAGCACATTTGTGCTTGTGATCTGCCCTTGTCAGGCTAAGACTCCAGCTATTGGGAGTGCTGAAGCTATCATCTGGAAGCAGCTTGTGCTTAGGTTCCAGAAAGCTTCTAGTACTTGCCAAGAGGATTGATTTATTAAATGGTTTTATTTGGCTTGACTTGACAGGCCGGCCGTTTTGAACGAATTTTGTAATTCAAATTAAGTAACTTCCCGATAAGCTACAGGCTTGAAACTTGGAATATAGTTCAAAACCCGATGACAATGCAATAATAAGAAAACAACTCCGATATGTGGCGCATGGATCTAAATATTTCAAAAATCGCCGCTGGGTGGCGCAGGCATCGAGATATTCAAAACAATCGTATTTGTGGTCCGATTTGGCTCATATTTGGAACACATAATACATACATGAATAGAAAGCGACATATGAAGAAAAATCGGCGCCAGGTGGCACAAGGATAGAGATATTTAAAAAATCGTGTTTTTGGTCCGATTTGGCTCATATTTGGAAAAAATATTAGATACAGTCCGCCAGAACTAACATCAAAATACTTTGGAGTTCGAGGAGGGACAAGCATACGAGGCGCCGATTCGAGTAAAGTCTTTTGAAGGATTATGTATTGAGGACTTAGATTGTAACAAATTGTCAGGAAAGAGTCCTTGTAATAACGTGTCACTAAATTAATGAAGTAGAATGAGAAATAAAAGGCGATTAAATAAAGACTAAAAATTTGAAAATAAAAAAATTTAAAAAAAATTTTAGTTAAACGATTTGATTGAAAACAATATTTACATTAAGTGATACTAATAATAATAAAAGCTAGAAAATAATTACGTAGGTCCCAAGTACTAGTCATGACACTCCTCATCAATATAGGGAGAGATGTGGGACGTAGCATAACCTGATTAAGGTTCAGTTGATCATACTTGTGACTATCTATGGAAATATGACGCGTTCAACGCTTTTATTTAATTGCCTGATCAACCCCCTAGATGGGTGAGGAGAGTGGTGACTAGTATCTAGGACCTACGTAATTATTTTCTAGCTTTTAGTTTAGTATTACGCAATGTATGTATTGCTTTCAATAAAACGGGCTAACTTAAACATTTTTTTTAAATTATTTTATTTTATAAAATATGACTTCGTTTTTGATAGTGGTTTTTACAGTTTGGTCGTTAAACAAACTTCTGGTAACACCATGAACTCATTCAGTCTATGTGAAGTCCTTACGGCCCAGCCAGTTCAATCGAACCCAAACAGTTTCCGATCACTGCAAGACGGCCGTTATAATCTAGAAATTTGCGTAGAGTCTTAATCTGGCAATGTACGGAGCGACCCACCCTTATACACAATATGTTTGTATTACTTTTAAATTCTACTAAAAGTCTGCTTAAAACTTGCCACCAACAACTATTTACTTTGAAGTGTCTACAAGTACAATACTTAGTATGAGTATTTGTTGCCACAGCTGCAATTGTTTTCGTTGTTGCTGTTATTGCTACCCTTTTGTTTCCTTCAAGCCACAATGCTATTGTTGTGACGTTTCTATTATTGTTGTAAGTTGTTTTTTACAATTCTTGTTGACAACAAGGATGTGCCAAGAAATAATAACAACACCAAATAAGCAAAAAACAATGAGGTAGAAGACGAAAGTAGACGAGATGGCAGAAAGCGAAATAAATATGGAAAAAGCAATGGAAGCTCAAGAAAACAAGGCATGAAATACTATAGAGTTGAGAAGCGAGGAAGGAAAGAAGCATACAATTCGAAGCAAAAAAATAAAAATAAACAAGTAAGGAAGGTTAAGTTCGGGTGTAACCGAACATTACATACTCAGTTGAGAGCTATGGTGACAACATAAGGGAAAATAACCATGTAGGAAAATGAACCGAGGGAAACCCTGGAATGTGTTTGTATGACATGTGTATCAAATGAAAGTCATTAAAGAGTATTTTATGAGGGAGTGCGCCATAGTTCTATAGGTGGACGCCATTTAGGGATATAGCCATAAAGGTGGATCAGGGTTGACTCTAGAATGCGTTTGTACGATATGGGTATCAAATGAAAGGTATTAATGAGTATTTTAAAATGGCGTGAACCTAAGTTCTATAGATGGACGCCTTTTCGAGATATCGCCGTAAAGATGGACCAGGGGTGACTCTAGAATGCGTTTGCACAATATGGGCATCAAACGAAAGGTGTTAATGAGTATTTTAAAAGGGAGTGGGCCGTAGTTCTATAGGTGGGCGCCGTTTCGAGATATCGCCATAAAGGTGGACCAGGGGTGACCCTAGAATTTGTTTGTACAATATGGGTATCAAAGGAAAGGTGTTAATGAGTATTTTAAAAGGGAGTGGGCCTTAGTTCTATAGGTGGATGCCGTTTCGAAATATCGCCATAAAAGTGGACCAGGGGTGACTCTAGAATGTGCTTGTACGATATGGATATCAAATTAAAGGTATTAATGAGGATTTTAAAAGGGAGTGGTGGTTGTTGTATAGGTGGTCGCCTTTTCGAAATATCGCCATAAAGGTGGACCAGGGGTGACTCTAGAATGCGTTTGTACGATATGCATATCAAATTAAAGGTATTAATGAGTATTTTAAAAGGGAGTAATCCTTAGTTCCATAGGTGGACGCCGTTTCGAGATATCGCCATAAAGGTGGACCAGGGGTGACCCTAGAATTTGTTTGTACAATATGGGTATCAAAAGAAAGGTGTTAATGAGTATTTTAAAAGGGAGTAATCCTTAGTTCCATAGGTGGACGCCGTTTCGAGATATCGCCATAAAGGTGGACCAGGGGTGACCCTAGAATTTGTTTGTACAATATGGGTATCAAAAGAAAGGTGTTAATGAGTATTTTAAAAGGGTGTGGGGCTTAGTTCTATAGGTGGACACCTTTTCGGAATATCGCCACAAAGGTGGACCAGGGGTGACTCTAGAATGTGTTTGTACGATATGGGTATCAAATTAAAGGTATTAATGAGGGTATTTAAAGGGAGTGGTGGTTGTTGTATAGGTGGTCGCATTTTCGAGATATCGCCATAAAGGTGGACCAGGGGTGACCCTAGAATTTGTTTGTACAATATGGGCATCAAAAGAAAGGTGATAATGAGTATTTTAAAAGGGAGTATTCCTTAGTTCCATAGGTGGACGCCGTTTCGAGATATCGCCATAAAGGTGGAGCAGGGGTGACCCTAGAATTTGTTTGTACAATATGGGTATCAAAAGAAAGGTGTTAATGAGTATTTTAAAAGGGTGTAGGGCATAGTTCTATAGGTGGACGCCTTTTCGAGATATCGCCATAAAGGTGGACCAGGGGTGACTCTAGAATGAGTTTGTACGATATGGGTATCAAATAAAGGTATTAATGAGAGTTTTAAAAGGGAGTGGTGGTAGTTGTATATGTGAAGGCGTTTTCCAGATATCGACCAAAATGTGGACTAGGGTGACCCAGAACATTATCGGTTGGATACCGCTAATTTATTTATATATGTAATACCTGGCCAGATTTTAAGGGTGTTTTATTTCGCCCTGCAGAACTTTTTCATTTTCTTCTACTTAATATGGTAGGTGTCACAACCATTTTATAAAGTTTTTTCTAAAGTTATATTTCGCGTCAATAAAACAATCCAATTACCTTACCATGTTTCATCCCTTTTTTCGTATTTGGTATAGAATTATGGCATTTTTTTCATTTTTCGCAATTTTCGATATCAAAAAAGTGGGCGTGGTCATAGTCCGATATCGTTCATTTTTCATACCAAGGTAAAGTGGGTTCAGATAAGTACGTTAACTGAGTTTAGTAAAGATATATCGATTTTTGCTCAAGTTATCGTGTTAACGGCCATGCGGAAGGACAGACGGACGACTGTGTATAAAAACTGGGCGTGGCATCAACCGATTTCGCCCATTTTCACAGAAAACAGTTAAAGCCATAAAATCTATGCCCCTACCAAATTTCAAAAGGATTGGTTAATTTTTGTTCGATTTATGGCATTAAAAGTATCCTAGACAAATTAAATGAAAAAGGGCGGAGCCACGCCCATTTTTAAATGTTCTTTTATTTTTGTATTTTGTTGCACCATATCATTACTGGAGTTGAATCTTGACATAATTTACTTATATACTGTAAAGATATTAAATTTTTTGTTAAAATTTTACTTTAAAAAAATTTTTTTTTTAAAAGTGGGCGTGGTCCTTCTCCGATTTTGCTAATTTTTATTAAGCGTACATACAGTAATAAGGGTAACGTTCCTGCCAAATTACATCATGATATCTTCAACGACTGCCAAATTACAGCTTGCAAAAGTTTTAAATTACCTTCTTTAAAAAGTGGGCGGTGCCACGCCCATTGTCCAAAATTTTACTAATTTTATATTTTGCGTCATAAGTTCAACTCATCTGCCAAGTTTCGTCGCTTTATCTGTCTTTTGTAATGAATTATCGCACTTTTTCGATTTTTAGAAATTTTCGATATCGAAAAAGTGCGCGTGGTTATAGTCCGATATCGTTCATTTTAAATAGCGATCTGAGATGAGTGCTCAGGAACCTACATACCAAATTTCATCAAGATACCTCAAAATTTACTCAAGTTATCGTGTTAACGGACGGACGGACGGACATGGCTCAATCAAATTTTTTTTTGATCCTGATTATTTTGATATATGGAAGTCTATATCTATCTCGATTCCTTTATATATGTACAACCAACCGTTATCCAATCAAACTTAATATACTCTGTGAGCTCTGCTCAACTGAGTATAAAAAAGTTGGCATAAAAGCTCTGAAAAAAAAAAAAAAATGAAACGAAGGAAATAAATAACAATATTTCTTTTCGTATTTAAGAAGTGAATGAACCAAACACAAAGCACAAAAATAGTAACTAAACTGTAACAACTATAAAACTAGTTGTAATAGCTGTTGCAATAACAATAAAACTAAAATGAATGCACTTGACGCACATAAGCTCATATAAACACATACATGCTTATTAAAACGTATGTGTATTATGGTGTGACTGTTTGTGTTTGCTACAAACATACAGAAGTTAGAAAAATTACGAAAGAGACAAGCGAGCGTGAAGAGCAATGCTAGCCAACGACTCGTGATTTCATTCTAGATTTGAAATGCAGATATACATATATCTTAGTGGTTGTTTCATAGAATATTGAACAATACCTTAGTACAGGAGTGTAATGGGATATGGCTCTGCTGCTGAGTAAGCAACCACATTTGTCTGACCACTCTACTTTTGTGCTCCGAATCCACTTTCTGGGAAACCTGACCAACTAATAAAATAGATAAACTTCCGTTCTGCGAAGAATTGAGAAGAAGCAAACGGCAATGTAGCTTAACTGAAGATGTTCTGGTATGTTCAGTTCAAGGTCTCACTGAATTCACTATCAGCATACCGGCCATTATGCATGCTCGACGCAGCCGGAAAACGTTTTAAAAGGCTCCTGAAGACACCTTAGAACAAGCAAGAAGACTATAACCCAGACAGCATGGCTTTAGGACTGGAAAATGCACTTAAGGTGCAATTGAAGCCGTCCTTACAAACATAGAAATTGCACAACGATTTAGTGCAAAATTCAAACAAGTCATCCTCCTTGCAGTCTTGAGCTGAGGAACGCTTTAAACAGCGCGCGATGGACGGATAAGCATTTTCAAATACAACGCTACCTACAGCGTGTCATAAATTATTGCATTCTTTTATAGCAAACCCCAGAAGATCCACGTACCATTCGGAACAACACAGGTATAAATTCTTGGTCCTAATCTGTGTAAGGCCAGTTATGATGAAAGCTTCAAGCTTTAAATGCCTGATTATTGATTTTTAGTTGGATACGCAGACGATATTGCTGCAAGTCATTACAGCCCAAAAAACACAGAAAAAATCACGCATAAAGCCCAATCTAACCTAACAAAAAAACACACACGGCTAAAGGTTCGCTTTGAAACCTACCCCAGAAATGTAAGATCAAAAAAGGTAGTCAACTATTGGTCGAAAATGCAATATTCGACTGAGAAGGCATCTAAACAGGTATCGTTGCTAAGCAGGCTTATGTCAAACATCGGAAGGCCAACAAAGAGCAAATGGAAGCTGCTGATGGACAAAACTCTATCCACGTTTCTGTACGGATCCTAACTGTGGGTAAACATAGTTCGTAAGAAGAATCATTGTACGGTTTCAACAGCTGAACAAAAACGAGTAGCGCTGAGTAATCCCCATCGACCTATTAGCGTTGGAAAGATGAAAGTTACGGAGAAAAAATCGGACGGATCAAGAGCGCATGAAAGTCGTTAACATAGAAGGCAGGGTACAGTCGCCTAGGTTGTGGCAAGAACGGAGGAAAAATTAGCATCGAGGCACATGGACAACGAAACTAATTACAGATGCTGAAGCATGGATCATCAGATGTTTCCTAATTCTTTACGAGCACGGGTTGAAAAGACGAAAGTTAGCGCTGTGTCAACTTGATACCCATATACATATATGGTTATGTCTAGTGGAAATAGAAGTGAGAGTGGAAGCGAAGTGGAAGTGGGAGTGCGAGTATAGGTGGGAGTGAGAGTGAGAGTTGGAGTGGAAGGGAGACAAATAGAATGAATGAAGAAGAAAAATATAAGATTAAGGGTGGAGCCATGCGTAGAAGTCCACGAAAGTGAGGAAAGCTTCTGACCGCCATTTACCTGGGAATGGTTAGAGCGATTCTTTTGCATGCTGTTCAAGCAGCTCACTACTGCCGGTCGCTTGCGGCCAAGTATCCTCTGGCTAATGTGAGAAGGCGACCAGGTTTAAGGGCTAGCCGGGGAGATCTCATCGGCAGCGTCTGTACACATCTAGGTGCGGCTGCAAGTGGGAGTCTGTCTTGGAGCAAGCGACTCGCTATATAAACCTGCAAGTAATATTTTCACCTCCGCTGAGCAGGTTGTGAGCTGGGCTTGGGACCCGCCACGTAAAACCATACTCAAATGAAATATACCTATATGCCTCGGATAAATACACTCTCTATTGATGACGACCATGGCAAACGTTTGAAGGACAATGAATTGGGGGCATGCACCTGGAACGTCCGCTCCCTGAATGGGATTGGTTCATATGCCCGGCTGGTTGATGTCCCCGTCAAAGCAAAATCTGACATCACCGCCATCCAAGAAATGCGCTGGACGAAGCAAGGAAGAAAGAAGATCAAAATTTTTTACATCTATTAGAGTGGCCATACGAATAAGCGCAGTTTCGGCGTCGGATTCGTGGTGGGAGAGAGACGTTGTCGCCAAGTGCTGGCGTTCACGCCTGTGGACGAGCGTCTCGTCGCTATCCGAATAAAAGCAACATTTTGTTAATATATCATTCATCTGCGCCCATGCGCCGACAGAGGAGAAAGACGATGAGGTAAAAAGACACTTTTTATGAACAATTAGAACGCACATTCGAGCGCTGCCCCCGTCATGATATAAATAAAAGTCGTGCTTGGCGACTTTAACGACAGGGTGGGCAAAGAAGGTGTTTTTGGCCCTACAGTCGGAAAGTTCAGCCTACACAATGAAACTTCTCCTAACGGACTGAGGCTGATTGACTTTGCCGGTGCTCGAAACATGGTCATATCCAGCACGAGGTTCATGCATAAAAAGATACATCAAGCTACATGGCTGTCTCCTGATCGAAATACTCGCAATCAGATCGGTCACGCTGAGATAGACGGACGGCATGCCTCCAGTGTTTTAGATGTGCGCACGATCCGAGAACCTAACATCGACTTGGACCATTATCTCGTTGCAGCTAAAATACGCACCCGACTCAACGCGGCTAAAACCAAGGAACAAAAAACACAAGGAAAGCTAGACATCAAAAAGCTTCAATCACAACAGACTGCCTATGATTTCGCAACTCGACTCTCACACCCGCTCTCTGAGACCACAACTCATCCTGAAGGAATACAGGAGCAGTGGGAGTATATCTCCAAAGCACTTCGTACTGCCGCCGAGGAAAAAATTGGTTACCGGCGGCCACGAAAAAACAACTGGTACGATGAAGAATGCCTCGTTGCAACCGAAAGAAAAGACGCTGCCTACAAGGTTACGTTAAAAGCGAGCGCGACAAGAGGGGTGTGTGAACGCTACCGCGAGTTAAAAAGGGAAGCTTGACGCCTTTTCAGGAAGAAAAAACCAGAAGCAGAAAGGCGTGAGTACGAGGAGCTTGAGCTACTAGCCACCAGGAATAACGCCCGAAAATTCTACCAAAAAATACGGCGACAGACGGAAGGTTTTAAGACCGGGGCAAACTCCTGTAGGAATGAAAACGGCGACCTTGTAACTGATGTCCAGAGAGTGCTTAGATTATGGAGGGAATACTTCTCTCCTAATTGGAGGCAGCAATTCACCGCGCAGAGATGAAGAACCCGATCCCGCAATCGATGATGATGGAATATATGTCCCCCCGCCCGATTATGACGAAGTTAGAATAGCAATAACCAGATTGAAAAGCAACAAGGCCGTGGGCGCTGATGGATTGCCTGCGGAGCTATTCAAGTTCAGCTCGGGGAGTTGGTAAGGCGCATGCAGCAGCATCTTAGCAAAATATGGGCGGACGAAAGCATGCCCGGCGGTTGGAATCTAAGTGTTCTTTGCCCAGTTTACAAGAAGGGGGATACTGCAAAATGCACCAAATATCGTGGAACCAGCCTTCTTAATATCGCATATAAGGTCCTTTCAAGTGTATTGCGCGATAAATTGAAGCCCACCGTGAACCGGCTGATTGGACCTTATCATTGCGGCATCAGACCTGGTAAATCTAACATCGACCAGATTTTCACAATGCGCCAAATCTTGGAAAAAACCGTGAAAAGTGAATCGACACACATCACCTCTTCGTCGACTTTAAAGCCGCCTTCGACAGCATGAAAAGGAGCTGCCTATATGCCGCTATGTCTGAATTTGGTTTCCCCGCAAAACTTATACGGCTGTGCAAAATGACGTTGAGCCACACCATTAGCTCAGTCAGAATTGAGAAGGACCTCTCCGAGCCGTTCGAAACTAAACGAGGTTTCAGACAGTGCGATTTCTTTAATTTGATGCTGGAGAAAATTATACTAGCTGCAGAACTTAACAGCACTGGAACAATATTTTATAAAAGCGTGCAATTACTGGCATATGCTGATGACATTGATATCATCGCCCTAAACACCCGCGCTGTTAGTTCTGCTTACTCCAAACTGGAAAAAGAAGCGGTAAAGATGGGTTTTATGGTGAATGAAGACAAAACGAAGTACCTGCTGTCATCGAGCAAAAAGTCAGCGCATACGCACCTTGGCAACCACGCTACTGTTGGCAGCCATAATTTCGAAATAGTAAAAGACTTCGTTTATTTGGGAACCAGCATCAACACTAGCAACAACATCTGCACTGAAATCCAGCGAAGAATCAATCTTGCCAATAAATGTTACTTTGGACTAGGTAGGGCAGGCCTAGAAAGTGTTCCTATCGGAAAACGTCTATGGAAACAGAGGTAGAGGGCGGCCTCAACTCCGTTGGAAGGACCAGGTGGAAAACGATTTAAACTCCCTTGGTGTGACCAATTGGCGCCGGTTGGCGGAGCGAAGGAGCGACTGGCGCGAATTCAGAATTCAGACTTAGCGAGCCGTTGACCTTTCGAAAAGTATTAACTCATTTCTGTTTCACAAGCTTTTTCAAATTTTACCTTCAAAGCAACTTCAGACAGCATAAAAAGGGAACTAGTTAAATGCCGCTATGTTTGCATATAATTTTTCTGCAAAACAAAAAAAACTTTTTCATGTGAGCTCAGTAATAGTTTAGCAACATCCTCTCTACGCATGTCGAAAGATTTCAAAAAAAACCTAAATAATGCAAGAACATGAATTTGCTGATTTGCGCTGATCTTTTTCAATTGACAGTCCTGAGTTCATAAGTTTCATCATCTTCATCAGCACCGTTAAGCCGGAAAAGCGATCTTGGTCGTTTCTTTGCAAGGGATCTAAGGGTTCTGTAGTTTCCTCCACCTGCCTCTCGCAGCTCAGTTGGAATCTCCCTTTTCCACTGCTGTGCCTTGTTAGCAATGGATTAAAAGCAATATGTATCTAACAACGAAGGTGGACAAGACAAACTACGGTCGTGCAGTTATCCTTAAATCGTACCATATTTCAATATCAAATTCTAATAAGAGTAAGCAGGTTAATCGAAATTAAGTACATATATACTTCTCTTCAAACTGCAATAATTTTCCTAAGTGATATCATATATTCTGAGTTGAACTTTCACGAGCTTTTCTAGTGATGCTGATGTTTGTATAAGTAAATTGCCAACTGTCAACAGCACGACTAACCAACGCCGCAGCTTTTAACAAAAATGCAAATACGAGGAAAATGCAATTAAATTTTTACAATGGTGAACGTCTGTGGTGAGCTGTTATCAGGAAATGCCTTAGCACTTATGAACACGAGGGTGGGTTGAGAACAAACATTTTTTAGCACGATTTAGGCTGGTCGATTCCTATATTGACATGGAATATGTAAAGTAAGACTCCTGTCAGTTTCTAGTTCACTAAAAATATGTGTAATAAGTTAGCAAGGGACATGTGCTACTGACTTAGTTGTTCATTTGTAAAAGCAATTTTTATTTTTTTTAACAGCAACACGGTGACCATGGCAACGCAACCATTTGAGCTAGCAACACCAAACACAACAGCCATAAAAGGAGCGACACAGCAGCACAGCAGTCAGTCAGCACGGAGCTGTGGTCGTGACCAGAGCTACTAGCGAAGTATATCCCTATTACAGTTGACCTTCTCTATGCAATAGGAATCCACTTCATAGGAGCGAGTCGTGGAATGGTGATTGCGGTTGATCTTCTCTACGCATCACCCCCAGAGACCAAAGGCCCCGCCACAGTAACGCGCAACCGCGAGAGGTGACACCCGCTCACCTCCGTCAGTAGAAGTACGCCGGCAGAGGCCGCAACTGAGCGGCAACGCACGTAAACCAGCGCATAGCGCGGCAGCAAAGTCAGTCAGCACGGAGCTGTGGTCGTGAGCAGAGCTACTAGCGAAGTATATCCCTATTGCAGTTGACCTTCTCTATGCAATAGGAATCCACTTCATAGGAGCGAGTCGTGGAATGGTGATTGCGGTTGATCTTCTCTACGCATCACCCCCAAAGACCAAAGGCCCCGCCACAGTAACGCGAAACCGCGACAGGTGACACCCGCTCACCTCCGTCAGTAGAAGTACGCCGGCAGAGGCCGCAACAGAGCGGCAACGCACGTAAACCAGCAGTGCAGTCAGCACGGAGCTGTGGTCGTGACCAGAGCTACTAGCGAAGTATATCCCTATTGCAGTTGACCTTCTCTATGCAATAGGAATCCACTTCATAGGAGCGAGTCGTGGAATGGTGATTGCGGTTGATCTTCTCTACGCATCACCCCCAGAGACCAAAGGCCCCGCCACAGTAACGCGCAACCGCGACAGGTGGCACCCGCTCACCTCAGCAATACAAGTAAACGCCGACGTAGGGCGCGACAGGGTATCGCCCAGCAAGTACGAGTTGACGCCGACGCAAGGCGTGGCAGAGAATCACCCAGCAACCAGCAATACAAATAGACGCGGCGACGCATAGCGCAGCCAGGGTAAGCCAGCGCTTAGCTCGGCGGCAGAGCGCAGCAGAGGTACACCGACAGAGTAATACACGTAAGCGCCGACGTATGGCACGACAGAGCATCGCCTCAGCAATACAAGTAAACGCCGACGTAGGGCGCGACAGAGTATCGCCCAGCAAATACGAGTAGACGCCGACGCAAGGCGTGGCAGAGAATCACCCTGCAACCAGCAATACAAATAGACGCCGACGCAAGGCGCAGCAGAGTAATACAAGTAAACGTCGACGTAAGGCGCGTCAATGCAACGACGCCACATACTAACGGGACCCGTCTAACGGAACACGGCGACAGAGCATCGCCTCAGCAATACAAGTAGACGCCGATGTAAGGCGCGACAGAGCACCGCAGCAGAGAGAGACGCCGTCATAAGGCGCGTCAAGACACCGACGCCACATACTAACGGGACCCAGCTAACGGAATACGGCTGGACCGCTAAGGCCCGCCACTGCAATCAAGGATACCGCAAGATAATCCAAGTGAAATTGAAAATGAAGTATACAAACACGTTTTATTTTATATTATAGAATTTAGAACCAATAAAGAGAGTGAAGTTTTTTTATATTAAATCGATTTGCAAGGTGCCCCTTTAATACAAATTTATTGTAAACGAACCCTGGGCACGGCGGATATACCCCAGCAAATATCAAAGAAGCAACGGGGCACGAAAAAGCTTCGTTACAGCATTGAAAATCTTCATAAAATCTACACTAAGCTCAGTACAAATTTTTTATGTGTAGATATCTTTGCTAACTATATGGGAAAATCCAGAATAACTGTAAGCGCACGCGCATTCTTATTTGTATACTGTATAAAGTACTGGAGAATGTGTACATTATTTGGTTAGATTTATGTGAAATATTAAAGTCCAAACAAAGAAAAAATTAAATAAAATAAAATAATTAAAATAAAATAAAATAAATTAAAATGAAATAAAAAAGTAAAATAATAAAAGGTGTTTAGGCCCGAAGCCTAAATTCTTCTTAAGTTGCGCCACCCTAATAGCACCACTTTATCGACCCCTAGTTCGCCCACCTGCATGTATATGTGTACATAGATAGGGATATGTTGTCCGTACACATATACATGTATGCCGGTACAACTATGTGGGGAAGCTTCCCCTTAAAACCGGAGACTTTTTCCGCGGTTCAACGGTTGTCCTCGACAAGGCAACCGTCTACTTTTCCAGCGATCGTTGAGCGAACTACAACACCGTCCGAGGAGCCCCGCCACATTTTATTACAAAAAGGTAATTATTGTTCAAATTTAATTTTGCACTATAATAAAGAAATTATTATAACGAGGAATATATCTCGCCTCTTTTTTCTTTTCATTTAAATTTAAACCAAACGCAATTGCGGTGCCTCCACTCCCGTGCCGAGTTTGCGACACACCACAATTGTTCAAGGTCCTTCTCCCCGAAAAAGGAACCACCGCCTATATAAAGTACAGTCCACGTTACATATCCTGCATCTTTGGATGATCACATTCACTTCTTGGTGATATCAACAATTTTCGAACAAATCTTCCCACATACACTCAACATTTTGGTATAAATCGTGGTGGTATTCTTCAACCGTTTGGTGATATACACAACCCACACACTTCTTCGTGATACCGGCTTTTACACGTTTGGTGATATATTTTTGGTGGTATTTATACAGTTTTCTTGGTACACAACCTGGGAATTTACAAGCCGCATCAAACAACAAGCAAACCAACTCCAAACTTCACGCATCTGCTAAGTAAGTTTATATATTTCTTGCCACAATTTTTTTTTTGGTTATAAAAATAAATATTCTGAGTGCCACACGCGTAAGTGATTAAATTTAACCGCGAAAAGTGTAAAAAACTATTCGGTGTCGAAAAGTAAAAAGTGCAACGCGAAATACTAACGTGGTCAAATTCTTTGTGACTATCTGGTCTGTCCCCCCACCAGCGGTAAGGCTCACCGGACACAGCACAAGGAAGAGGTGCACATAACCTCACCTCCATATAAAAAATTCTCACGCCATTTCGATTGTGGCAATTTTACATTATTCCTTTGTTTCACTTTAATTTGCACTAATTCGATAAATTTTTGTCACACAGTCGCTTTTCGCACAAGAGTTTTATAAAATTTTTACACTTTTCGTCGAGTTTTTATATCAACGCGCGCACTTATTTTTTATAATAAAATTGAACGCTCAAGTGGCGAGTGGCCCCCTTTGCTTCGCACAATACGCATTGGAGTTGCTCCCCTCTGCTCCCTGTCTTACGGCACAAAATAATCTGCAAATAAATTAATACATACACCGATACATACATACATATAATTTTACGTGCGGGTGGCGAGTAAGCCACATTGTTGTGTTTTTATTTTTATCGTGGGAAAACCAGACGAATCGGCCAAGTCTGACCCTTATAATTTAATAGCCAGATCAATATATACATATATATATAATTTGCGTGCGGTTGGCGAGTAGGTTACACCATTGCCTATTCTTCCCTTGAAAAAAAAAAAAAAATATCAGACGAGTCGGCCAAGTCTGAAATAACTAAATAAAAGCGATCTTTTAAAACACTGTCTCCATTTTTTTTGTTAAAAGGATTAATTTGTTTTTAGTTTGGTAGGGATAATTTGTTGAGAAAATGGAAAATTATATCCGATCAGCTGAGTTAATCTCAGAGTTTGAACAGCAGTACAGCCTTATTCCAGAGGAAAGTCATAATAAGCACACTCTTGCGATACAGCAAGAAGAGTTGCGTGCCTTATGGAAGAAGGTTAAGTCTGTGTTTGACTCACTGATGGGATCAGAAGATGTCGACGCAAATGATGTGTTGGCCATCCGGAAAAAACATATGTCTACCTACGCAATGTATATGCGATGCTTATCCACAATATCTGCTGAGGCAGAGAAATTTAAAAAAGTAGAAAATAGCGCTATCTCTGAGCAAGCACCCCCAGCCGCACCTCGCGGGCATAAGATCCGCCTCCCTCCTTGCGACACGGAGATTTTCAAAGGTGACTATTTATCATGGCCAACCTTTCGCGATCTGTTTACGGCCATATACATAAATAATTCCGACCTACAGGGGGTGGAAAAACTGTTCCATCTGAACAACAAGACACAGGGCGAGGCCAAGGATATTGTAAAAAAATGCCCTCTGACAAATGATGGATTCGATATGGCCTGGAAAAACCTGTGCGAAAGGTATGAAAACAAGCGTATATTAGTCAACACGCAATTGCAAATTCTTTTTAATTTAAAGAAGGTAGAGAGTGAGTGTGGGAGCGCGTTAAAGAAACTACATAGCGATATAAACAATTGTCTATCGTCCCTCAAGTGTCACAAAATCGACACATCCAATTGGGATGCAATACTAACATATTTGTGTTCGACGAAGTTACCGGAAAGTACCCTGGCTCTATGGGAACAAAGCATAGACCACAAAATGGACATATCTAAATGGGAAGATATGGACAAATTTCTATCAAATAGGTTTCAGACACTGGAAACAGTGTCTAGCTTCACTGGCACTAACGCCCAAAAGGGACAAAAGCCATCAAATACTCGGCATACAACCGAAACCCCCATAAAAAGACTTGGTGCCTTCCAAACGAAGGTATCAAAACCTACCTCAAAATCAACTTCAAGGGTTTTTTGTAAAATGTGCAAAGCTGAACACAGGTTACGGAATTGTCCCCGATTCTGTGATCTGACCCCAGTGGAGAGAATCAACTTCATCAAATCCACGGGGGGATGCCTGAACTGCTTATCCCCAGGACACACAGTGACGAGGTGCACCAGTTCGTACAACTGTGCCAAATGCCACTCTCGTCACCACACGCTCCTGCATGCGGATACAGTTCAGCAACCTACGAGGCGCAATCCATTCAAAGACGCGGATAATATCCCGTCGACTTCAGCACAAGCACAAAGAAGACAGGAATCGGGGCAACCAAATTCTTCTGCGAACCAGAATGTAAAATCCTGTCATGCTAATTCCAGCACAGGCGTGCTATTAGGAACTGCTCGCGTACACATTCATCATAATGGTACCGACTTCTCCGCGCGGGCATTAATTGATTCAGGGTCCGAATGCTCTTTCATGACAGAAAGACTAAAACGCAGAATCAATTTGCCGGCAAGGAAAATGCATGCCCAAGTTTCAGGCATCACCAACGCAGTATCTGCTCAAGTAAAAGAGGCATCCACCATCGAGCTACGTTCACCAGAGGACCCATGCTTTAGCTTGACTACTCCTGTTCTAATTTTAGCCAAATTAACTGGGAATCTGCCATCCTGCCATATCGAAACAATGACGATGCAGGCGTTCCCAGACTTAGTTTTGGCAAACAAGAGGTTCTACGTCAATGAAGATGTAGACCTCATACTTGGGGGCGATATATATCCCCAAATTATACTAAGCGGTCTAAAAAAGAATGTACTTAATACACTTCTGGCCCAAGAGACAGTGTTCGGTTGGATACTAACCGGTCGTATTGAAACACCGAATCCAACGAAGAGCATCGTGTCATTTTACAACGAGGTCGCGTTGGACAACCAACTAAAAGCCTTTTGGGAGTTGGAAAATGTACCGAAAATTAAAAGCCCTAGCGACGATGACAGATATTGTGAAAAATTATATAGAGAAACCACAAAGAGAAATGAGGATGGAAGATATGTCGTTTCACTCCCATTTAGACAGGAATACCCGGAAGAACGAAAATTAGCAGGGTCCCTTAAACGCGCATGCTCGCAATTCCATCGAAATGAAACGCGGTTAACG
Organism: Eurosta solidaginis; assembly: GCF_040869045.1. Taxonomy (NCBI): domain Eukaryota; kingdom Metazoa; phylum Arthropoda; class Insecta; order Diptera; family Tephritidae; genus Eurosta; species Eurosta solidaginis. The sequence continues at coordinate 179,664,211 of NC_090322.1, read as the reverse complement.
AAAAATCCGGAGTTAGGGAATGAATACATAAGGGTACTTTCAGAATACCAGACGCTCGGACATATGCACAAAATTAAGGGCACAGTCGCAGCAAATGACCCTGATAATTATTTCCTGCCCCATCACGCCGTGGTAAAGGCGGAAAGCACAACTACTAAAGTCCGGGTCGTTTTCAACGCTTCAAGTCCGACTGCTAATGGTACAAGTCTGAACGACGTTTTGCTCCCAGGCCCGGTACTCGAAGCAGATCTCCCGACTCTCATCATTCGTTGGAGACTTTATCGGTACGTCTTCAACAGTGATATAGAGAAAATGTATAGGCAGATTTGGATGAACGATAATCATACCAAATTTCAACGAATTATTTTTCGAAAAGACATGAACGAACCAATAGGACTCTACGAATTAAAAACGGTAACTTTCGGAGTTAATTGTGCCCCTTATCTTGCTATAAGGACGCTGTTACAGTTGGCTGACGATGTACAAAGTTCCCATCCCACAGCATCAAACATACTCCGGGAATGTATGTATGTAGATGACGTCCTCGCAGGAGGACACAACCTCACCTCCACCATTATGGCAAGAAACGAAATTCGACAGGTTTTACATTCGGCAGGGTTTCCATTACGAAAGTGGACATCAAACTCGGAGGAGGTTCTCAAAGACATCCCGAAATCGGATCTGCTCAGCGAGGACTTCTTAGCCTTTGAAGACACCAGCACAGTGAAAGCATTAGGTATAAAGTGGAACGCACATGCTGACTTATTTTATTTCAAAGCGGGATCACTAGACAACCCTAACATGCCAACAAAAAGAGAGATCCTGTCAGTTATTGCCAAACTCTTTGACCCGTTAGGGTGGCTTGCCCCAATGGTCATAGTGGCAAAAATAATTATGCAAAACATTTGGTTAGAAGGCACAGGGTGGGACGAGCCAGTCTCACCAACGACATTGGAGCGGTGGAACACTTTCACCCAAGATTACCCGGAAATAGATAGGATTCGAATACCACGTTGGGTACAATTCTCACCAGAAGACGAGGTTGAAATCCACGGCTTCTGTGACGCGTCGGAGAAAGCATATGCAGCAGCCGTGTACATGCGCATCAAAAAGGAGAATAATGTTTATACACACCTACTTATGGCAAAAACCAGAGTCGCACCAGTGAAGACAATCTCCCTCCCACGTCTGGAACTTTGCGGTGCAGTATTGCTAGCAGAGATGATTGACTCAATCTGTAGGAGCGTCAAATTAGGACCCATCACCATTCATCTATGGACTGATTCCAGCACTGTCCTCGCATGGCTACGGAAACCGCCTTGTTCCTGGTCAACCTTCGTCGCACACCGCATCACGAAGATCATCGACATGGTCGGAAGCAAGGACTGGCTACATGTGGATTCAGAATCAAATCCAGCGGATTTAGGAAGCAGAGGCCTACCAGCGGGTGAATTAGTCAACAACTCGTTGTGGTGGCAGGGACCATCTTGGTTACAAGAGGACAAGATACAATGGCCAGTACAGGAAACGGACTACCATACATCATATGAGGAGAAGAAAGTGAAAGCACAGTCGTATGCCGTCACACAGGCTGAACAAGAAGATATACTCGATCGTTTTTCAGACTTGCCACGAGCTCTAAGAGTCCTATCCTACGTTAGGAGATTTATAAAAAGAACGCATCCTAAAACAAAAACGGTATGCCACGAAAAGTCGAGCACAATCTCAGCCGATGAGATTAAGGCAACGACTCAAGCACTAATAAAAGTATGTCAGAAAATATCCTACGGTAAGGAATACTTGCAATTAAAAAATAGGGAACCTATTGATCGGAAAAGTGAAATCCTGTCACTCAACCCATACATCGACAAAGATGATATTATCAGAACAGGGGGGCGTCTAGGGGCCTCAAAAGACATGTCGTACAACGAGCGTCATCCGATCATCTTGCCTTACAATTGCAAGCTGTCTCGCCTTGCAGTCATGATGATTCATCATGATTCCCTTCATGGCGAGAACCAACTTATGCTCCGCCTTATTCGAACCCAGTATTGGATTCCGAAGGTCAAGACAATGATCAGAGCCATCATCCACAATTGCAAAACCTGCATTCTTCACAGGAAGCAGGCGCAGTCCCAACTTATGGGTACCCTTCCCTGCGAACGTACTACTTTTACTCGCGCGTTCACCAATACCGGGGTAGATTTCGCGGGGCCTTTCGACATAAAAAGCTACCGCGGTAGGGGATGTCGACTGTCCAAAGGCTACGTATGCCTATTTGTTTGTTTCTCCACTAAGGCCATCCACCTAGAGGCCACTAGTGACCTGAGCACCCCATGCTTCCTCGCAGCTTTTTCGCGTTTTATCGCGAGAAGAGGATGTCCAAAAAACATCTCCGACAATGGTACGAATTTTGTCGGAGCTTCCCGATCTCTACGATCGGAATTCAAAGCCTTCCTGGCAGAAAGCCGAGACAAAACAGTCTCCAAGTATAGCCATCAAGCATTAACTTGGCATTTTATCCCCGCCGGCGCTCCGCATATGGGCGGCCTGTGGGAAGCGGGAGTGAAGAGCTTCAAAAGCCACTTCAAAAAGGTCGCTTCTCTCCATAAATATACCATGGAGGAGTTCCAAACCCTTTTGTGCCGGATCGAGGCATGCCTAAATTCGCGGCCTCTCAGCCCGGCGTCCAATGACCCAACGGACCTGGAGCCACTAACCCCAGGACATTTCCTCACGGGCAGCCATCTTCTGGCGCCGCCAGAACCGGATGCGAACGAAAGCCCTGCCTCCATGCTAAATAGATGGCAGAAGCTCAAGGCCCTCCATCAAACCTTCTGCCGGCGATGGAAAACCGAATATTTATCTGAACTCCAAAAACGAGTGAAGTGGAAGCATCCCAAGGAAAATATAAAAGTGGGAGATCTCGCTGTCCTCAAAGAGGACAATTTATCTCCCAACGAATGGAGGTTAGGTAGAGTCGTCAACGTACACCCCGGCGAAGATAACCGAGTACGTGTTGTCGACCTCATAACCGAGAAGGGTCAAGTCAGACGACCTTTGGTCAAACTGATCCTTCTTCCTACGGAGACAGACTGTGAGAGGACCACGTGCTCCTCTTAACAATCCCTCCACTCTTCCACATACCTCCTTTCAGAAAAATCAAAAAAAAATCACCCTCGTCTTCACATTTTCCAAAAGTCAACCCCAGCTCACGTTCACCCGATACGAGGCCAACCAATAACCTAACGCAGATACTCTATCTGCCACAGAACCTAAAGGGACTCAGGCCATTCTATTCTTAAGCTTACAAAGCAAACCCAAATTCACTCGCTATCCCATAACGAGGCCAACCAATAACCTAACGCAGATACTCTATCTGCCACAGAACCTAAATGGACTCAGGCCATTCTATTCTTAAGCTTACAAAGCAAACCCAGATTCACTCGCTATCCCATAACGAGGCCAACCAATAACCTAACGCAGATACTCTATCTGCCACAGAACCTAAATGGACTCAGGCCATTCTATTCTTAAGCTTACAAAGCAAACCCAAATTCACTCGCTATCCCATAACGAGGACAACAAAAAAGCCTAACGCAGAAGGGCGCACCGCTCTGCCACAGAAATCAGCGGCACTCGTTGCCGCGCAACGAGGCACATCGCAAGCCTACCGCGGATGAGGAAACTCATGTGCCCCAGATATTAGCAGGGTTAAATTCCTTATGCTTTTAGATTAAATAATTTGCAAATAAAAAGCAACTACTTATGTCGTTGATGAAAAAAAACAAACAAGAACAAACGATAACAGACCCTCTAGAACGCTCATCATCTTAATAGTAGTCAAAGATAGTCAGCCACGATTCAGAATGCTGAATGGAAAATGATTGAAGAGTTTCAATCACCTAAAGTAACCACATTAGATGCGAAGAGGATTCCACCAGGGTGATTGGAAAACTTTATATATTCAGTTTTTTGAACATTACGAGGAGTCATATCTGACTAGCCTTGTCGCTTAAATTATATGATAACTCATTATTTGGTCAGAAAGAGTAACCCACTGGGTATTGGTACAAGGGGAAATTCAGAATTTAATCACCTGCTTGCTGAGGGTAGGTAGAAGATGAAGAGCGTGAACGTATACAAATGCGAACGTAGATGATTATTCATCTACAATTACGTGTGAAGTAGAAGAATAGTGCAACAAAAATAACGAAGGAAAAACTGATTGGCTAAATCGTATGGAAACGTGCCCTAATCCTGAAATTCATTCGTTTTATCCGCAAACTGGTCCATGGGAAGGTGGTACAAATATCACAATACGTGGAATAAATTTAGGTAAAATTGTCACCGATATTTATTCGGGAATACGAATTGCTGGTATAAGTGGGAAGACTATGAATTCGTGGAACCAAAAATTACAAATTTCACGCCGCAATATGGCCCTGTTTCTGGGGGTACTCATTTTCGTCATCATCATATTGAAAAACCTGATAGCTTTTGGGTGCTGTATAGGAGTTAATCCTGATACTAGCATCATCGTAAACATCATCAGAGGAATTAGTAAGTGGTTCATCGAGCGAAGGTGGTCGAAAAGCCATTGACTTGCGACGCGTGCGTTGCGCAATACAAGTTGTAATGTTATGTATATCATGGGTTTGTGTTTGCGTTGTTGAAATCCTTGTACGGGTTGCCTTCACATGCTTCCTCGAGTCAGCTGTGTCTACAAGACCTTCATCACCACTATAGTCACTATCGGTAACAATACACCTAAATTTCACAGTTTTACTGCAGTTCATTTTGTGTTTATGACCTCATTAATATTACAATTTAGTGTGTTAGTTTCTCCTACAATTTCACTTCTCTCTGCTTTATTTACATGTAGTTTAGCTGTTTCACTTTTGTACGAGTTATGAGGTATTATAACTTCCTCATCTTCGCCAGCCTGACGCCGTCTAAGTATGTTATCTTTAACAGGAGAAACATCGCCATTTTCTTGAGTATTTTTATTTATCTCAACCTAGCTATTACTGTCGCATACATCATTATCTAAGTTTTCAGTATCCTGTACAATGTGAGAACATTCATTGTCTTGACTGTCATTTTGTTGTTGTGAGCTTAAACTTTCTCGCCCACTATCTGCATTAGAAAGTATTTGTATACAATTTTCACAATCAAATGTATTGCTCTGGTCGCGCACACAACTGCGATGTACAGCCACTGATCCACATGTTGTACAATAAACTAAGGGATTTGTTGTAGTTGCTGTTCCCGTCCACGCTTGTTATGGCAAATCTCTACGCTACATACTCTGGGTCTTTCTAGCAAGTCTGCAAACGCATTGGGCACCAACTCCCATTCAGCGTCTTTGTCGTATGCGAAAATACCCCAGAACGACATATGCGCTTTTAACTTCTCACAGTCATTACAGAGCGGACATTTGAAGAAATACCCAGAACTTTTGGCGAATTTTTGCAGACAATACTTGTGAAACCAACCATTTTTACAGCATGGGGCACGTATAATATTTACAGCTCTAAAACGTTTTACTTTCAGCGAAAAGGCTCTCATAACAAATATAACAATTTTCTGTGGGTTTTGGACGTGTAGGTACTTTTCGTACATGTCGATCACAAAATGACCGAAATGTATATAGAAATTGATTCATAGCACCATTATCACTGCCACATATCATATGAAAGTTTCGATAGCAACGCACTTTTCAGCAGACAATATTCGCACGCATATTACCACAGTAGATGCATTGAATTGTTGCAACGCGTTTACGTTCTGCTGCAATATCACTAGGCAGAAACCCAAGTATTCCCTCATTATCCTTACCACTTTGTTTAAGCCAGAGGATAAATACAAACAATGTGTATGAACTCCCTTCCCACTTTTCTTAAGGAATTCTCCATATAACACACTACTTTGCCGGGCTGAGCCGCACAGTTCGCTCTTCATTTCTAGTGCATTCAATTTTTTTATTATTCGAATTGTGCAAAATATTTATTAAAGTGGCTAGCAAAAGGTTCTTCGGCTAATTGGAAAGTATTTAAATGCAGAATCGAGTATTTAAAGGCAGGCGAGAATACAAGTTTTTGTCAACGGTCATTTGCCCTGCGAGATATTAAGCTTCGATGTTACACAAGCAGTATGTCGTACAGCTCCTTCACCAGGTATCGTTGAAGGGCGACTGAAAATGTTATTTGACAACGGGCAACGTGAATTCAGCGAATACAACTTTAAATACGTTCTTGCTCCCCTACTTGAGCAGGTCTTTTCGGGCCCTAGAGGACAATTAAAAGTTCCCCGAGGCATACCCGCTGGCGGAATTGAAATTTCAGTGACGGGAACTCAATTCAACGATATTCAGAGCCCAAAAATGTACGTTTGCCATAAATAGTCAGTGCAAGGTTGAGGCAGCTACAGATATGATATGCTACTCACCTGTAATTGACACCGATAACGACGTTCTTGCTGCTGAAAATCCAGGGCTTCTTAAACATTGATTCTTAATGGATAATGTTTTGCAATTTCAAAATCTCTCTAGTAAACATAAAAATAATTTCGAGCTTTATCCCAATCCAATATATTTTAATTTCGAAGAACATATAAGGTATTATAAAAGCGAGTGTTTAACGATTAATGGACGCAATTTGGATCGTTCCTGCAAAGAAACTGATGTAGTAGTACGTATTGGTAAAGGCCTTTGCAATATACCTTCATTATCACTTCAACAATCGACTTGTCGCCCGCCACTAGAGTCAGCCACTGAACCCCACAATGAATCAGGACCAGAAGACATTGTCCATATTGGTCAGTCTTTGGAATATCGGACAGGAATACTTAGCTATGCATCCCCAAATATGATGCATGACTTAAGTAAGAATCTTCTATTATTCATCGGTGGTAGTTATAGTCATGATTTTTGTTGCACTTCTGGCTGCGTAAAAAAAAAAAAAACCAAAAAATACATCAGAATCGATTCGAGTTTTACTAAATATGCAAAAACAAATGGCTATAATAGAACTTAAGAGTCGCGGCAGAATGCAAGAAAGCAATTGCTGAACTTCAAACTGACATGACTGACTTAACTGGGGATCTAACATCTGGTGGAATACCATTTTTAGACGATCGTACATGTGCCATGAAAATTCTTTTTCCAAATCACGAGGACCACATCGTATTGCAATGGGAGCGGCCCGAACTATTACGTAAAGAGAAAGGTCTACGCCTGTTGAATAAATTTTTTTTTTTTTACTGCTATTCATACGAGCATTGGAGTCCAGTCGCTATTTTTCTGTGCGTGAGCGGGTCAATGTGGCTTCCCTGATTATGGTCACACTGCAATCAAAATTAGAATATTGTACTGATATACTTAAGACTTTGCTTGGTGATTTCATTGAAAAATTTATAGAGGGCAAAAGTCATCCAATGCGTTTGGCATGAGATGCTCCACCAAAAGGATTAGCCTTCCATCGTGTTCCCAAATGCGCCTTTTTGTAATCCTTATCAGCCCAACGCTGATCGTGGCGATGATTCACATGCTTCCTGGCTGTGCGAAGACCTCTTGGCTTGCCCATAATGTCTAAGCTAGCAACGTTAATTTTTTATGCGTTATTACTCCAGGCCACGTCGTAGTAAAAAATGAAATGAAAGAACGGAAAATCACGGGATACATTTCCCGTTGTTTCAATTCATAGGAATTTTACATTCTATACACGGGTATGTATGAATGTGCGTTTTTTTCTTTGCCTTTGCCGTTGGTATGCTGGTACCAGTGAGCGGAATTCTAAAATGGAAATAGTAGTAGTTGGTAGTTTTTACCAAGAAAACAAAAGCTACAGTTCATATTTGTAGCAAACAATTAATAATGTCTTGTAAAACAAATAACGCGCATTTCATGGAAATGACACTTTAAAACATGTTAACAAGACAAAATTACATGTACATTTGTATATACCTACATAGCTTATGCCTATACGGTACTCACTTTTTTCCTGTATCATGAGTGTGAGATACTGATAAACATGCACCAAAACGTCTAATCACAACAACAATATCCCAAAATACCAAAAATACTGCCACAAAATAACCGATTTCGGCATGTTATCGTTTGCGTAAAACTTTTTTGCTTCAAATTATTCAAAAAAAAGGGCTATTTATCTCATCAAAAATTTACTTCTTGTTTAAAGTTGTTCACAAAGTTTTTCAAAATTGACTGCTTTAATCAGTATCCCCTCCTAAGATTAGTTGGTGGGCTCGGCAATTCAATACTGCAATGCAGTATACGTTTTCAGCGCGAAAATACTGAAATATTGGTAGAATCTTAGTTTTGGTAGCAGAAGTCGTAAAAGTAGTAGAAAATGAAAATGGATCAAAAAGGTACGTCAATCTACCAATGCGGTAAAGTCCGTGCACTGACTGCCCATATACTTGTACCAACGTATGTACATATATATGCCGAGTTTTAAATGTACATTGTATTAGGGATGCATAAGAAGATGCAAACGGGTACCCAAAAACCCGTTTCTGGCAAATCGGTATCGGAGCCAACTACCCTTCTGGAACCGTGCTTTTTAGTAAAGACCATCAATAACACAGGACTACAAGCGTAATTGGGAAAAGCTGAACAAATAATCGAAGGGAAATACAAAAGAATGGCTCATTCGAAAAATTTTTCACCGCGTCCAAAACGAAGATTTTATCTTTGTTCTTTATATAGCATACAATTTTGCCGTCCAAACATTTTTTTTTGTGGTGGGCAGGAAAGTTGTCGGTTTTTAGCACCAACAACACAAATAACGACGACTCGAAAGATCCCACATCAAACACTCTCTACCCGGTTCGGTACCAAAATGTGAGTACCAAGCAACTTAAATGTCAATTTTTCTGCAGCACTAGTATGCCTGACTAGCTGAAGCGCTACCGGATGACACAAAATTAAACAGAATAAGGCACTAATGACCCAGGCACATAACGTGCGGGGAAAGAAGCAACGCACATAACGAACGCGAGATGAATATATTCTCGTAAGCCTTTAGACATGTTTTAACCCTACTCACGCGCGAAATTTCAAAAGCGCCGATAATAGAATTGGGGCTTACTCGCCACCGAAAGCGTGACACAATCATAACAACTCAACGAGTTTCCTTTATTTTCTTCCATACTCTCAATAGAATGACTCGTTACGCTTCGCTAAGAAGGAGGACTGAGCGCCAGGCCGCTCGTTACCCAAAGCCGTGCCACTTATGCGACGCGAAACACCCAATCAGGTCATGCCCGATTTACCGCGCGAAGTCGCCGCTGCAACGACTGCGCGAAATTATAAAGGCCAAGTACTGCCAAAACTGCCTGTCAATGGTACATCGTGCCAAAGCCTGCACTAGCAAAGGAAGGTGCCGAAAATGTGGTAGCAATCATCATACCACGCTGCACCTTTCCATGGAGGACTTGTCGTCCGAGCCAGAGCCGCCGAAGAGCTGGTACCAGCTAGTCATGGAAGAAGAGGGAGAAGGATATGAGCGGATGCCTACGATGGAAGAGGTGGACGACGGGATGATGGATGAGGCGCTGTCTCTCCACGCGTCCGAGTCGGCCTTTGCAGAAGAACCACAACTGCCATCCGGGAGTGGAGCGGGCTCCCATATAGTAAATTCCGACACTAGGGGATCGGACCCACGGCCGTTCCGACCCCTATTAGCACACGAGCGACGAGGAAAAAGTGGAGCGGAATCACGGCCGTTCCGCCCACCTACGCAACAACGAACGCAAGCACATCGACCAACGCGCGATCGTAGACTGGCCCCTCGGCCGCGCCAGCTACACGAGATACGACACGTGAAGGAAGACAATCGAGACGGTAGACTGGCCACTCGGCCGCGCCAGCTACCCCAACACAGTTCCTTCCGGAACGGGGTCATTCCAGCCCGCGCCTCAGCCGGCCCAACTCTTCGGCCCATGGCTGCTCTGGCGCCGACTGCGATCGTGAAGGTGGAAGCCGGAGGGCGTCTGCACTTCATTCGTGCACTCATAGACGCATGTTCCCCCCGCACAACGATCGACCGCAGGCTGGCGCGAGAGTTAGCCCTGCCGACAACCAACGCCGACGGCGAAACCGGCTGTTTTATTCGTTTTAGAGGTAAACATGGGCAGAGTAAGACGGTGACGACTCACGCAGTCTGCGTCCTCGAGTTCAGGCGCGTCAGTCCAACGTACAACGTCGACCCCAGCGTCGCGGCTCCTTACGAGCACATCCGTCTTGCGGACCCCCACTTTTATGCGTCCACCCCAATTCGCCTCGTCCTAGGCGGCGACGTCTACGCCGAAATCATGACGTCGTGCACATTGCCACCATCCTTCGGATCGCTGCTCGCGCAAAGCACGATCTTCGGGTGGGTACTCTCCGGGACCCACCCGATCTGATATTTCTCAATGGCTATTTAGAGTTAGTTAGCTGATGATAAGCTTATACATGTATATTGTATTTTCCCGAAATAAATGAAGTTTTATATAAATGGCAAGAAATATATGTTACGGTTTCCATTAATTTTTTTTCTATCTTCCTAGCTCTAGGTCACGGCGAAGGCAAGGAGGATGCCGTCGCGCCATCCGGCGCGCACCATTTAATTTTAGAATCTAGTTTTAAGACAAATTGTGGCCGGGGACGCTCGGGCGGAGTCTGGGCTGTTGCGTATCGCAAGGGGGCCGGCATGTTTAGGCCCGAAGCCTAAATTCTTCTTAAGTTGCGCCACCCTAATAGCACCACTTTATCGACCCCTAGTTCGCCCACCTGCATGTATATGTGTACATAGATAGGGTTATGTTGTCCGTACACATATACATGTATGCCGGTACAACTATGTGGGGAAGCTTCCCCTTAAAACCGGAGACTTTTTCCGCGGTTCAACGGTTGTCCTCGACAAGGCAACCGTCTACTTTTCCAGCGATCGTTGAGCGAACTACAACACCGTCCGAGGAGCCCCGCCACATTTTATTACAAAAAGGTAATTATTGTTCAAATTTAATTTTGCACTATAATAAAGAAATTATTATAACGAGGAATATATCTCGCCTCTTTTTTCTTTTCATTTAAATTTAAACCAAACGCAATTGTGGTGCCTCCACTCCCGTGCCGAGTTTGCGACACACCACAATTGTTCAAAAGGAATTAATTTATTTAATAATTTGGGATAAAAACTGCTACTAAAAGTAATAAAACAAAATAAAAAATAAAAAAATGAAATAAAAAAAAAAATAAAATAAAATAAAATAAGATAAAATAAAATAAAATAAAATAAAATAAAATAAAACAAAATAAAATAAAATAAAATAAAATAAAATAAAATAATAATAATAAAATAAAATAAAAAATAAAATAAAATCAAATAAAATACAATAAAATAAAATAAATAAAATCAAATAAATTAAAATAAAATTAAGCTATCAAAATGTTATCAATTTGTTATCTGATTGTTACCAATTTTATATTGGCGTGTTATCGAAAAGCTATCGATTTGTTATCAAAAAGCTATCTATTTCTTACGGAAGAATTGTCGAAATGTCATCAAAATATATTATTTTCGGGAGCTTAAATATATTTACCGGAGTGTAACCAATTTGTTATCGACGTATTTGCGAAAAGTTATCGATTTTTTTCAGAAATGTGTCGGTTTGTTATCAATTTCTTATCAGAGTATTACCAGTTCATTGTCTGCATTTTACTGATTTGTGAACGACAACTTATTATGAAATAAATACCCATAAAACTTCAATATGAAATCGATGGTACAATTGTAACCCTCGATAACAAGCCGATTACAAACCATTAAGAAGACAATGACAAGCTGATAACAAATCGGAAACTCAGCGACAATAATTCGCTATAGATAGATATTTATCAGATAATAGAACAATTACTTGTCGGTTTTGTTGTAGTTGCCTATAAGAAGCCAACGAATATCTTCTAAAAAAGTCCGACACTCTTTGTTTCTGGTTAAGTTGCCTCCGTTTCGGTTTTGCTTCAACTTCTGGCCGATATCTAGCTAACATGGAGACAAACATTTCCTAGACGTACACCCCTTGGTTTACACATCGAACTTCACGAGCACTTGGTACTCACGCCTTTTTTGAAAGAAGGCAAGTGTCCACATACATACATATTCGAGCATGCCCACCTTCTATCCATATTTCTATACCTTAGCCTTGCTTCGCTTAAAGGCAAACAAATGTCTTGGTCTTCTTTTTTATTGAACTTAGCATTACCCTTTAAGCAAACGTTTTTATTTATGCCTAGTGCCAATCTATATTTTGAATAAGCTTGCAAATATTAAACCCACTTTGATGCATATGATCCATTTTTAAAGAACCACAAAAAAGGAAAAGAAAAATAATTACATATAAAAAGTCGGAAATAGGTTAGCTAAAGTGCACAATATTCACAGTTACATACGAACACAACAAAGATATTGAAAAACCTTTTTTTTTTTAATTTTAAACACTGAAAATGGTCAAAAGCCATGTCTATATGTATGTACATATGTAGAGATAAGACATGTGGTATAAATTCAATTTCCACTGGATTATGCGCCAATGAAAAGGCTGACAGTGCGATTGGAAGAAGAGCTTTTTGGTGACTAGTTAGCGGAATTCTTAAGCCGAATGCAGCAATGGGAATTGAATGTAAGCTTCAAAAATTAAAAACCCAAAGAGAAATCGTAAAAGAGAAGTGAATTTATTTGCGAGTAAATATGTAAAGCCATAGTGGACAAAAAGACTTAAGCCTGAAAATTTAAATATTTTTTTATTTGGGTTTGTAGATTAATTCGGTTTTGTTTATTCGTTGTTTGCACAGCTTCTTTCAATTAATTTGTGGCTTTCTTAATAATTTTAAGTTTACAAACAAATGAATTCGAATTCTACCCGCCTTTAGCCAAGACCAATGAATTTTGTACTTATTTTATGCAGTTGGATTGTGTAGTGCAGTCGCTTGCAGCAGTATGTCAATGATACATTTTTAAAGTTTTGGTTATTTGCTAGTATACGTCGGTATAACCATGGATTGACCTCAGCTATGTACATCATTGTAGGTAACTGAGTTTAAAATATTAAGAAGTTAATTTTTGTTTTTCATTTGGGCCAATTTATGAATTTGTAATTTTGTGGGGTTTTGGAGCTTTAATATATTGAAAAATAACATTAATATATTGAAAAATAATCTAAAACATAATAGAGAAGCGTTAAGAAGAAGAAGAAAAGTTAAGAACCTTATACTTACTTAGCAACAAAACTGTCTATAAACAAATGAGGAACGATCCGACACAACAGCTTATTGGGAAGAATAATAGTGTTGCAAACAATCTGTTAAAGCAAGGAAAAATTGAAAACAGACAGAAATACCAATTTTTTGGAAACATATTAAAGCATATAATATCGGAAGACTATAATATAAAAAATTCATTTAAATTAAAAGATACGCTTAAAACCTATACTTTGGAAGAAGACGAAATATTGGTATCTTTTGATGTTATCTCGCTATTTACTAATATTCCAATTAACTTAGCGATACAAACCATAATGAAAAAATGGAAAGAATTTGAACCGCATACCAAGATCGCGAAAAAACAATTCCAATTAATTCTTGAATTCTTGATTGAGAAAATAATTACCTAAAATACGATGATAAAATTTACCAACAGGTTTACGGCATGCCAATGGGCAGCCCGTTGTCGCCCACAATAGCGGACATTGTATTGGATAAAATTATTGACGACAGCATAGCTGAATTAAAAACAAATGGCATATTTATAAAATACATAGCGAAATATGTAGACGATATATTTGCTATAGTGAAAACAAAGGACGTGGGAGACATACTTAAAGTACTAAATGCGCATACAAAAATGCATACAAAAATTCAATTTACGGTAGAAAAAGAAAGCAAAAACAAAATACCCTTCCTAGGCCGCTACCTGTAATTTAATTGGTATGCCAAAGAAGTGACATCTGGCTGAATAATAAATTACCATGCGAACCACCCTTGGTACCAAAAAAATAACACCGCGACTAGTCTCATCAAGAAGATATTTTTGCTAAGTGACGAAATTTTTGAAGAAACTAATAAAACGAAAATAAAAACCATACTTATGAAAAACAGCTATCCAGTCCCAGTAATCAATAAATTAATTAATACAACGATACTTAAATTGCAGTCTACTAGACCTACACAACGTCGAGACAGCACGGAGAAAAGATACATCGGTATAAGATATATTCCAGATCTAACCAACAACCAGGCGCTCAGCAAAGTGATAAAAAATGAAAAAATAAAATACGCGCACAAACCACACTAAGCTTTAAATAAAGTGTTTGCAAAAACAAAGGACACAATAGAACAACAAATTAACGTGGTGTACGAAATAAAGTGCAATAGAAATAAAAACGAAAATTGCAACCAACGCTATATAGGAACAACAAAGCGCGCATTGGGGATACGACTTAGCGAACATATGGCAGAGGCGAAAAATAATAAGACAACAACAGCGCTAGCACACCAACTAACCAACAAAAAACACGAAGAAGATTTTTCAAACACCACAATATTAGACATCGAGAATAGAGGAAATGCGAGAATGACACTTGAAAGCCTACGAATACAACTTCGACAGACTTCGACAAAATAAGCTGCGCTTATACAGCAGTATTACAGTATGACTTAAAAAGCGAAACAAGGAAGAAGTAGATTAGGTATCTAAAATTGCCTGTGATTTTTCCCACCAAAAAAATTGTGAACCATTTTGATTGAGATGAAATTATTTATAAAAAAATTGTTTATCTAAACGTGAGTTGATGTGTAATTGTGCACTTGTTTATTGTTATTTATTTAATCTTAAAAATAATAATACAGATCTACCTGAGGAAGGCGCGGTAGCGTCGAAACGCGTAGAAGGATAAAGGAAAAGTTAAAAAATTTTGCCTTAGATATTATGTTATTTATAGGCCAAAAAGCTCCAAAACCCAACAAAATTAAGAAGTTAAGCCAAAGCTGTCTTAGGCTGCGTGCCGTTATTTTTATATCGGTAAAAAATTTTAAGTTTGGTTGAACTGGCCGGCCCGTGAGGATCTCACATAGACTGAATGAGTCCAAAGTGTTACCAGAAGTTTGTTTAACTTCCAAATTGAAAAGCCCTATCACAAGCTAGGACCTATTTTATAACTCCATCCTCTTGGCATATACAAAAGCTTTCTAGGAACTATGGCGCTTACTGCTGCTAGACCTGATAGCTCTATCACTCATAATAGCTGAAAACTTAGCCTGGTTAATGCATGGCACGAGCACAGGCGTGCTCGATCTTTTTCTCCTCTAAATCAAAACTCCTACATCTTCTATCGCTAAGTAGGCTTCATTTGAAAGCATGTGACGTTAGAAAGCAGTGTGCGGTCAGAGTACTCGTTATGAGTCTATGGTCCTCTCTTTTTAATAATTAGCGTAACTTTGTTAACCTAAGGATGTAGACCTACACATGACTTTCGATGCTTTACAGTCCCGCTATTGGGTCCACGCCATTTCGCTTGGTCGATCATGTGAAACTTTCGCCTTCTTTTAATGTCGCCCAAGGATTGCTTGCAATCTAAAACACTTTAAGATGCTGTGCTATGCGAGATTATTGCCCTTATTGTTGCTTCGCTGTCAATATGAAAGCTAACGTGGCTCCCGTTTAAGCTATTTTCTTACAATGTTTCCATTGCCTTGGTTACAGCTACTGCTTCCACCTGAAAAACGCTTGTATGATCTGTTTTTTGCTTTCCAGGTCAGCAGAAAATATCACAGACTCTGCTTGTTCCATTACTTTGGAACTATCGATGTACACGTGTAATACCTTGTCCGCCTTTTGGGCATCTTGGCACCAGCCATGTTGTTGTTGCTTCTAATGGTGCCAGCCATCTACCTCTTTTGTGGCTCTAGCAGCTGTTTGGATGTATTGGTACGGAATGAAATAGTCTGTTCGTCCAATATTTTATTACGCTATACTAATATGGCCATGTGGCCTGCGATCAATCTGTCCAGATGCTATTAGACCCGTTTTACTTATTAATTCTGTTTTTTGCCACAAGGTCTGCAAGTGGAATTTGCAGGATGGGATTCAACGCAGCCGACATCTTTGTTTTCAGAGCCCTAGTAATTCTAAGCACATATAGCCTGCATACATATCCCCACCATATTTTCAGTTCGGTTCGTATTTGTGTGGCTGTGCACCAAACAAGAACTCTATCGTATAGAATAGGCTTTATTCACTATAAATACCCCCAGTAAGAGAGAACGATAGATCCCAAGTATACCCCTGAATTCTTATCCCACGTTGAGCTTCCACGAAAACTTAAAGTATACAACAACCCCTCGTTGGTTTGTACAAAAGGTTCTCCTGCAGGGCAACCCCTCCTAGTTTAGGCCTTGTTCAATTTGGGACCATGCCCAGCTTTGTGCACAGTTCATATCCCTATTTCTCGACATCGGTGGATAAACCGGAATTATATGCCTATATATGTATATCCTGAAGCGCCTAATCTAACAAAGAGCTAATTATTGTAAGGCGCTTTCCACTTATGACAACTGCAACGTAATATACGTATGCCATACGTTTAACGGGTCCCTCGTCAAATCGCCTGAATTACTAAGGTCCACAGCAAAGGTGATAATACCCCGCCCGGCGGCGTTTCTCTATCCACTGTTTCTAGTTCCATACAATCCCAATCATGAAGTAGTCTTTATTCATTTCAACATGCAGCTGATACATCTGGTTACGGCTGGATGTACTTAAATGTACTTAAGACCATCAATGATCACTCGTTTAGGGACATTATTCAAAGACCCGGAAATGTCCAAAAAGGCTCATAAGGTATACTCCGTTGATTAGAGGGCTTTTTCTATGTTTATAATCACCCTAGGCCGTGCCGAGACTTACCTTCGGCATACGTATGTTGTGGTTTGGGGAACAGTTTTTCATACAATTTGTACCTTATATGCAAATCTATCCACCTCTAGAAGGTTTTCAGCAGAACTGATGTTAAGCTTATAGATTTGTAGTCTTTGGGATACATATGACCGATCTTCCCTCCCCTTTGGTAGGAAAACTATAAGAGCAGTTCTCCAGAAGAGTGGTACATGATTTCGTCGTATGCCCCCACCCAATATTACCTTAAGCCACAGCTTCTAAAAAAACTAATTAATTGGACAAAACCAAATAAAAAGGCATGCTTATTGTTGTGACATAGCTTTTAACATTTCAGTTACTACTTTGTCAATGTTGTCAATTGTGTATTTTCTCCCCCTAACATCACTTGATTTAAAATGTCACGCTATAAAACATGTCAGTAACATTGAGATTAATAGAAAAGATACGCAAAATATCGACCTAAAGGCATTTTGTTTTTGCGGTTTGTTTGATGTGAGTAAATATAGCACAACATTTAAAGAAAAAAATAAAGAAAACAAAAAACAATTTACTGAAATTATGGTAGAACAATTTGAAACTTCTGAGATCCACCCACTCCAGCAAAAGCACAATAACGTTGTATTCAAAAAAAAAAAATTTAAATCGATAATCACTCTGTCTTTATTTTCTATACGCCAATCAGTTAAACCACACGTCACTCATTTCTAGACACATCACCATTCAACAGCCGTGCTTAGGGTTGTGGGTAACTGTGTTGTTGTTGTTCTAGGTGACAGTGATGTAAATTACTTCTTTGATGGAAATGTTCTAATACGATATCGTTATGTTACAATTTGAACATAAACACACACACAAACTCAAACACACACACACAAAGCTCTTTTGATAAAAAGCAAATGTGTCTACTGATTTGGTAAAAGAGATATTTCTATCTCGTTCTTTCTTTACCTTACTCAAGGGTTTATATGTTGTACAAAATTTGGGTTTGACATTTAACTGAAACACATTAATTTGGCTTAATTTGCATATAATATATATAGTAACGGTCTTAATTTTAACAGATGTTTTGTACAATTTCTAATGCACATCAATGTCAACCAGACGTAATTATTTGTAGTGAGATGATGATATCTACCTGAAATTAAAACTAAATGTATTGTATCGAACTTTAAGAATTTTCTATAAATTTTGCACTCTTAAGAATTTAACAAGTAAGGAAGGCTAAGTTCTGGTGTAACCGAACATTACATACTCAATTGAGAGCTATGGAGACAAAATAAGGGAAAATCACCATGTAGTAAAGAGAACCTCGGGTAACCCTGGAATTTGTTTGTACGACATGCGTATCAAATGGCAGGTATTAAAGAGTATTTTAAGAGGGAGTGGGCCATAGTTCCATAGGTGGACACCTTTTCGAGATATCGCCATAAAGGTGGACCAGGGCTGACTCTAGAATTTGTTTGTACGATATGGTATCAAATGAAAGGTGTTAATGAGTATTTTAAAAGGGAGTGGGGCTTAGTTCTATTGGTGGACGCCATTTCGACATATCGCCATAAAGGTGGACCAGGGGTGACTCTGGAATTTATTTGTACGATATGGGTATCAAATGAAAGGTGTTAATGAGTATTTTAAAAGGGAGTGGGGCTTAGTTCTATAGGTGGACGCCTTTTCGACATATTGCCATAAAGGTGGACCAGGGGTGACTCTGGAGTTTATTTGTACGATCTGGGTATCAAATGAAAGGTGTTAATGGGTATTTTAAAAGGGAGTGGGGCTTAGTTCTATAGGTGGACGCCTTTTCGAGATATCGCCATAAAGGTGGACCAGGGGTGACTTTAGAATTTTTTTACGATATGGGTATCAAATGAAAGGTGTTAACGAGTATTTTAAAAGGGAGTGGGCCTTAATTCTATAGGTGGACGCCTTTTCGGGATATCGTTATAAAGGTGGACCAGGGATGGCTCTAGAATGCGTTTGTAGATTATGGGTATCAAACGAAAGGTGATAATGAGTATTTTAAAAGGGAGTTACCTTAGTTCTATAGGTGGACGCCTTTTATGGGTGTCAGGTATTAATAAGAATTTTAAAAGGGAGTGGTGGTAGTTGTATATGGGAAGGCGTTTTCAAGATATCGACCAAAATTTGGACCAGGGTGACCCAGAACATCATCTGTCGGGTACCGCTAATTTATTTATATATGTAATACCACGAACAGTATTCCTGCCATGATTCCAAGGGCCTTTGATTTCGCCCTGCAGAACTTCTTCATTTTCCTTTACTTAATATGGTAGGTGTCACACCCATTTTACAAAGTTTTTTCTAAAGTTATATTTTGCGTCAATAAACCAATCCAATTACCATGTTTCAACCCTTTTTTCGTATTTGGTATACAACTATAGCACTTTTTTCATTTTTCGTAATTTTCGATATCGAAAAAGTGGGCGTGGTCATAGTCAGATTTCGGCCATTTTTTATACCAATAGAAGTGAGTTCAGATAATTATGTGAACTGCGTTTAGTAAAGATATATCGATTTTTGCTCAAGTTATCGTGTTATTGGCCGAGCGGAAGGACAGACGGTCGACTGTGTATAAAAGCTGGGCATGGCTTCAACCGATTTCGCCCTTTTTCACAGAAAACAGTTATCGTCCTAGAGTCTAAGCTGCTACCAAATGTCACAAGGATTGGTAAATTTTTGTTCGACTTATGGCATTAAATGTATCCTAGACAAATCAAATGAAAAAGGGCGGAGCCACGCCCATTTTAAAATTTTCTTTTATTTTTGTATTTTGTTGCACCATATCATTACTGGAGTTGAATGTAAACAAATAAAAAACTTCTAAATTACCTTCTTTTAAAAGTGGGCGGTGCCACGCCCGTTGTCCAAAATTTTACTTATTTTCTATTCTTCGACATAAGTTCATCGCACCTACCAAGTTTCATCGCTTTATCCCTATTTGGTAATGAATTATCGCAATTTTTCGATTTTTCGAAATTTTCGATATCGAAAAAGTGGGCGTGGTTATAGTCCGATATCGTTCATTTTAAATAGCAATCTGAGATGAGCGCCCAGGAATCTACATACCAAATTTCGTAAAGATATCTCAAAATTTACTCAAGTTATCGTGTTAACGGGCAGACGGACGGACGGACGGACGGACATGGCTTAATCAAATTTTTTTCGATACTGATGATTTTGATATATGGAAGTCTATATCTATCTCGATTCCTTTATACCTGTACAACCAACCGTTATCCGAGTTAATATACTCTGTGAGCTCTGCTCAACTGAGTATAAAAATTTACATCATTTACAGCACCACTATTGTAGTAGAACTTCACTTGCAACGTTTTAAAATCAAACTGACTTACCATCACTTGCACCTATTTTTTGCCTTCTCTATTAGTTTCTTATTAGCTGCTCTCATCTGCTGCATCTCATATATTTTATTATTTTCTGTGTATACATATATATGAATGCATGTGTGCATAGTTATTTGTTGTCTCATATGTCTACATCAGTGTTATGGTTATGCAGCATTTATTTACTAGCGGCATAGTGATGCATCGAAATTGCTAATGTTTGCCACAATACCGTTGTTGTTGATTTTTAAGATGATGATGGCGTATAAATTTTAGTTTCAGAGAGTCCTCTCTTTTCCTTTAATTATTTCAAAGAATGTTTCACCAGTGGATTTTTACGGCCAATTTTTTTACCGGTTAGGGAATGTTTCCATACATACAAAGCCCTTTATAATAACGATTTTATATAGGTGTCCGATCAATCTTTTCGAGTGACAGCACGTGTGTGGTCTTGTCCTTACTCTACGTGAGATCCTTACGGCTTGCTTGTTGGTGGCCACCAATATTAAAACTTCGACTGTGTTGGTAAGAGTTGCGTCATTAGTGATATTAGTTTAGTCGTTGAATAACTGGCAACGAGCCAGGCGTATGCACGCATGTTTGTTAGCACACAATAAAAAAGCAAACAAATATATTGCAAATATTTAACAATATAAACATTATGCCCAGGGCGTTTGTTCTCGAGATATGCTTTTTGGGAGCGTGAAAAAAAAGAAGAAGAGCCTCCTTCGATTTTACTACTCTGGCAGAGTGGTTTTCCGTCAGGAGCAAAATGTAAGCACAAGAGGCAATTGAACTTAATCACTCCAGGGTCTTCCAAGCGGAGGTTGCCGCCATTATGGATGTGGTGGATGGGATGATGTCCAGTTCTCCTACGGTTAGAGAATTTTATATCTACTCGATAGCCATGTTACTAACAAAGCAATAGCTTTGGCCGTGGCGCGATCGAGAGCGTTGCGGCAACGTCCGATCTCTCTCGCGGTTGCGTCGAGCTATTTTAATATTAGTATCATATGGATTCCGGGATAAAGCAATATATATCGAGCAACTGACAAGCAGATCTCGTAATACGCCCAGGTTGAGCCTAACCAAATATGAATGGCTGTACGGAGTACTCCTGGCCACCTGTTTTCTGCGCTTCTTTAGATAGGCCTCCAGTCTCTCACAAGGTGCGAAGACGATTTTATATACCAAGCATTATACTGAAATTATAGGGTTCAGCAAGTCTCGTATATAAATTGTGATTGGGGTTTGATGAGTAACTGTTCAATCAGAGTCCACCGGGTAATTTCAAGATACTGGAAAATCCATCTTGCTGCAAGTGCATGGGGGATGAGGAGGTGGAATAATCGATACAGTTCATGCTTGACTCCCCAGGTTTTGCTAGATCAAGGCGAAGGTATTTATATATCGAATCAACAGGATATCCAATTGACCTATCTAAAGTCGAGATATGTCAACCCAACAGATTTGAAAGAGCACTGATATGGTGTGTTTGGTATATCGACTTCGACCTGCAGCGTTTCACAAAATGTGCTATAGGAATTTCAAAAGACATTATGCTAGGTAATTTCGTATTTTTACTGCTCGGCCTGTAGTCCGTCATATCCTGGCACTTTGTTTTCTGTTGGCTAAAACTTACGAAAAAGATGAACAAACGTTACTAACAACTTAAAAAGCAACTGACAGGTCACTCGTGTGCTACGCGTTGGCAGTATGCACTGTAAAAGGCTGCAATCCTACCAAAAAGCTGCACGCAGATGTGCCACGAAATATCTTGTTATGACCCCGAACATCATATTCATAATAAGGCAAAAGAGCTCAATATAAAAGAGCGAAATGCTGACTAGACAGTTTATGCTAAATTTTCAGAAACCTGGACTTCCTAGGAAACAACTGCTTGATCTCTCCCCGCCTCCACGACGGATAAGCAAATATCTCTGTAAGCGCTATGATGAGATTAAGCACCTGCCTATAAAGGCGTTTCATCCAGCGACAATGACGACAACTACATCGACAACGAAAACGACAATGTTGCGCGAATTGATTCGGAGGAGGTTAGGGTGGAGCTTCTCTTTCTATTTGCGTCGTGCTCCTTTTTAATTTTTTCCTACAAATTCGTTGTAAGGTCCCATATTGTATACCGACTCCGAACGGTTGCAGCAAGCGAGATGAGGAATGTTGCCAAACTACTGCCCTTTTAAAAAAACGATTTTCTAAATTTTTGATATTGCTTTGCCCAGGACTTAAACCGCTAGTGTGGTAGGTGAGTACTTATTTGGATACGGGTATTTTTTTGGATTCGGATACTTTTTTGAATCGGGTCCTTTTTATGACTAGACCTTTTTACAACCGCGTAGTTTTTCGGATCCAGGAAAATCTCTGAAATCGCGTACTTTTGAGGATTTGGGAAATTTTCTGAAACCGAGTACTTTTTCAAACCCGAGTTTTTTTCGGATCCAAGAACCTCTCTCATACCGGGTACTTTTATGGGGTTTGGGAACCTTTCTCAAGCCGGGTAGTTCCGTGCACTTTTTCAAATGAAGGTACTTATTAAGAGCCGGGTATTTTTTAGTATCGGCAATTTTTTCGGATCCGGGTAACAGTTAAATCCAGGCACTTTTTGTAAAGGCACTCTTAGTCCAAAGGAGAGTTGCAGACATATTCATAAACAAGCATACAAGTGAAGCTTATTTATTACCAGCAGGGTACCTGGCGTTGCTCGGGTTGGGCAGATATTAATCTAAATAAGAAGGTGTATTTTAACGCATTCCTTCCCGTTACTGAATTTCAAGCAATCAGTATATAAGATTTTATTGATCTTCTTCAAAACGTATCTCCCAATTTTTGTCATTCTAACCCTTTATAATTTCTTTACCTCTCCCTCTTATTTTTTTACACCCTCTACCTCTCTCCTTCTTTTTTCTTAGATCTCGGATTCCTCTAATTTATCATTCTTTGCTTTGTTTTTCAAATTTTATTTTGTCACACACAATTCCCACTCACAATCTCATAACTTAATCAAAATATTTTAGCAGCACAATTGTTGTCTATCATCTCATATAGACTGCCATTTTTACAATGGAATGCTTAAATTTAATAAAATCTTTTAAATCACTCAATGCAATCGCTTTAACTTTTTATGAATTCAATGCATTGAACAAAAAAAGTTCTGCGCTTAAGTACGTACATGGCGTATGAGTCACTTTTGCTGACATACAAAATTTGTCACACCACCCAGTGGCGCATGTGAAATTGAAAAAAAAAAAAATAGTTTGAATTAAAAATTTTTAGTTCAGAAATATGGGAAACCTTCGTCTTGATCAAAGGAACCTATAGCCAAAATTTGGTGATGATTGTAATGTGGGAAATACGTTTCCATAGGGAACACAACACACACACACACAGAATTTGATTTTTATATATATAGATATAGCTTATTAAAAAAGTTACTCATACGCCACCGGTTGCGAATACGCAAAGTATGTAAATTTGCTGCGTGTGCGTGTATATACAAATATTTGTAAGTATGTTCTTGCACTCAGATAATTTATTCATTAATAACTTATTCCATTATTTAAAACAAAATACAAATTAGATTATAGAACTGGTAGCAATAAAATTATGTGAGTGACAGTGAGTTACAAGTAAATAAGTCCAAAAGCCGCGAACAAATTTTTGGTATATGCCGAAAATAACTGAAAAAATGAGATATGAGGCTTTAAATTTTATTTTGCATACACTCACATACACATGCACATATGTATGCAAGTGTAAGAGTGCGTATACTAAATCAAAAATATTCATAAATCTAAGCGTATATTTTGTAGTTTGCTGCTGTGGCGCGACACTGACTCGCGTTGAATCATTCGTTTGCTGGTTATGCGTTGAATTTGTTACAGCAAAGAAAAAAAACCACATTACCACAGTTCTAATCGACTTTCGAGTTCGTAATTGTTTTATGCAACACAATATTAATTAGAACGTTGCATACTATTGTTATTTAGAGTATTTTGGCGAGGTATGATGTGTATGACTTCAATATATAATCATGCTAATACATACATATGCACATGAGTCAGAAGTGAAATAGGTTTAAATAACTTTAAGTTGGTCCCGAAAAGTCCGTTCGTGCTTGAAATACCAGCAAATTGTTATGGATTTGTACGGCTATAACTCAATGCCATTTATGCAAACAAACCAACCGCGACTGTTAGATATTGTCTAAATTTACAACCATGGAGGCAGTCGTTGAACTTTAATTCTTCAATTCACAACCATGACGTTTATTATGCACACACTTGTTGGTAGAATCTGTTTTTCCAACCAATGAAATTTTATTTTTCTGCAAGTGAGAGATTGGTATTTTATTATGTGCCCCACAGAAGCTCTCGTAAACATATTGTTTCTCATTTAAGAGGGCTGTTATGGCAGTTTTCAAACGGATCATAAAAATCTTAGTAATCTTCTTTTTTTTCTTGCCTTATATGTGACTTGCTGTGGCTTTTAAGTACAACTGTATTAGAAAAATTTCCTTAAATATTTGTCGTTCTTTGTTATTTCTGTTTTTGCTTTTTTTATTCATTCTGAATGATACAGACAAACAAAAAATTTCGCCACTTCCTTTGAATATACACTTGTTATCGCAATCTGGACTACTCTTCTAGTTTCAAGTGTCGAACTAAGTGGAAATTTGATATAGGCATCACGAAAAAAATTGGGTTAAGTAACTGCCTACAAAAAGGCAGGACCCCCTAGCTTAAAGAAAAGCGAAAACAGAGCATATCCAAGCCAAAAAATTTGTGATTTTGCAAATTTAGCAGAATAACTTTTTAAGAACCCGTGACCACTGGCGGGCTCGCGAGGACCTCACTTAGATCGTATGATGCCATTGTGCTTAGTAACCACTAAGTACGGTTACTATTTTAAGCTGGTTATTTTGTTTTTTTTTTTTCATATTTCATATTTCATATCTGGAGCCGTTTTTTTTTAACCTGTAACTTTTAAAGAACCGATTACTTACTTAGATAACTGGCACTTAATCGTCTAATGGGTTATGTGCTTCCAAAACGGCGCGCCAGTCGCTTCTTCGCTCTGTCCGCTGTCTCAACTTGGTCGCACCAAGGGATTTTAAATCGTTTTCCACCTGGTCCTTCCAGCTGAGTGGGGGCCGCTATCTTCCTCTGTTTCCATAGCCGGTTAGGTTAGGTTAGGTTGAACTGACCGGTCCATGAGGACCTCACATAGACTGAATGAGTCCGTAGTGTTACCAGAAGTTTGTTTTAACGACCAAACTGAAAACCCGTATCAAAAACCAGAACCTATGTTATAAAATACCTCCGTCCTCTTGGAAAATACTAGAAGCTTCCTAGGACTTAAGCCACTTGCTGCTTCTAGATCTGACAGCTGTATCACTCCTAAAAGCTGGAGTCTTAGCCTCGCAAACACAGGGCACGAGCACAGAACGTGCTCGATCGTTTCCTCCTCCAGCCCGCTCTTCCTACATCTGCTATCACTGACCAAGCCTAATTTAAAAGCATGTGATGTCAGAAGGTAATGTCCAGCCAGAATACCCGCTATGAGTCTACAGTCCTCTCATTTTAATGATAGAAGCAACCTTGTTAGTCTAAGGTTATAAGACCTACACATAATCTTCACAATTTACAGCCCCGAGCTTAAACCTCATGTGCACTTCTTGCCTCTGCTTAATCTCGCCCAGCCTAATTGGGACGTCTACGGGGCAAGCTTCAAGGGATGCGCCCTTTTAGCTACTTCATCCGCTTTTTCATTCCCATTATAGATGTATGCTTCTCCCTGTCCCGATTCTCTCTAGGGACTGCTTACACTCTAACTCGCATTTAGATGATGTGCTATGCGAGATTATTGCCTTAATTGCTGCTTGACTGTCAATATAAAAGTTAGCACGGTTGGAGCTTAAGCTATTCTCTTCCAAGGTCTCTACTGCGTTGGTTACGCCTACTATTTCCGCTTGCAAAACGCTAAAGCAATCCGGCAGCCTGTAGGATCTGTTTATTTCCGGATCAGAACAGTACACCGCAGACCAACTACTTTGGAACCATATGTGTAGACATGTATCGTCTCGTCCGCCATTTGAGCACCCTTCCGCTAACTATCCACCTCTATTGTGGCTTTAAGATCGGCCTCGAAGCACAGATAGGTAATCAGGTAGTCTGTTCGTCTTGTGATTGATGACGCTATACTACTATGGCTGTATGGTCCGCGCTCAAGCTGCCCCGGGGCACTGAGCCTGGCTGCAGTTGTTAACGCTATGTTCTTTGCTACCAGGTCTACAGGTGGAATGTGCAGAATGGTATAGAGTGCAGCCGTCGGGGTTGTTTTCAGGGCTCCCGTAATGCTAAGCATTGATGGTCTGCATACCCCCTCTAATTTTTTGAGGTAGGTTGTGTTTTGTGTGGCTTTCCACCATAGGCGGGTTCTGATAAAAATATTTTCTTAACCCGAGCGTGATCTTTCATTCGCATAACATGGCTCAGCCAACTTAGCCGCTGCGTTTTAATTCTCGGGACTATGTTGATGCCTGATTAGAGCTCGTACAGCCCGTCATTAAATCTTCTTTGGTACTCGGCAAACGTCTACGCGTAGAGGTCCATAAATCTTTCGAAGTTTTTTCTCTCGAACACCTCCAAAGCCGCTTCATCTGATGTTGTCATGGTCCATGCTTCTGCACCATATAGCAGGACGGGAACGAAAAGTGACTTGTAGACCATAATTTTCGTTTGCCGAGAAATAACTGTACTTTGCACCTAGTCAAACATAGCGTTTATTGGCAAGAGTGATTATTTCTTCGTTGGATTTCACAACCGATTACTTTTTTGAAAACGATTGTCTATTTGGAGCCGAGAACAGCAATCGACAGTTTTTAAGGTTCTCACAATTTTTTTTTAACCTCCTTCAGAAATTTTCTGTAGGGGGCTACTGCTTTCCAAGTCGTCAGAACTTGAGAACCGGTAATTTTTTTGAATTTAACACCTTTTTCGAAAGGTTTATATTTGTTGGACAGTAAATGTTCAATTATTTTTATGCAATCGGTTGCCTTTGTAGAACGCGACATTTTCCTCGAACCCATCACTGTTTTGAAACGGGCTGCATCGTTAGAGGGATATGTGTTTGGAACGAGTTCTTTTTTTAGGGAGGTTAGTTGCTTGAAACCGGTTAATTTTTCCCGCGTTGCTCACAATTTAAACATAGTTAGATGATTTCACTTTGAGACTGGTTACATTCTTGGAATCGATTACCTTTTTGGAACCGATTACTTGTTTTTAACTATTTACTTATGGGGAAGCGATTACTTATGTGGAAGCGGTTACCTTTTGTGACCAATAATTTTTGTATGCATCTTTTTTTTGAAACCGATAAAGTTTTTAAAGTGGGAATCGCTTTAGGGACCGATAATAATTTTAAACTGCTTTTTGAAAAAAGTTTACTTTTTAACCGACCGTTTTTTTCGGAATCGATCCAATTTTTTCATTTTGGAACACATTGCTTTTTTGTCAAACTTATCGCGTTCGCCAGGTGACACTGTAGTTGTCATAAATGGAAAGTGCTTTCTCACATTTAGCTCATTGATGGATCGGGCGCTACGGGATGCACATAACTGGGAATGTAAAATCTGGTTGTTCGCCAACGCGGAGAAGACGGATACGTTTTTTTTTTTTTTTTTGCGGGGAGGCTGAAAAATGCCTACTGCACCATAATTGTTGCCGTCGCAGCAACCGTGTGTCCGTAGACTAAAAAACAGCCCCGTTCTGGAACCGTCGCCCACCCCGGCACCACTTTCGCATTACTTCAGGGTGGCGTTCCATATTTCTCATTTTTTAAGAGCCTACTGTTGTCCCTGCGTCCAGGTTCCCGCTATTTGCTCTGAGTGTCTATTTAATCGCCACTGCTTCGCATGCGCATTTCTCTGCGCTCCCTCTCAGCATCCATCAGGCGTGTCATTGACGGATACGTTCATGTCTGCTAAGAGGTACAATGTCCCAAATCGGACTAGGCCTGACTTAGGAGGGGTAACGTCGCAGCAGAAACCTTGACCAAAATACCTTACAATCATTCTAGAAAGTAAGAGAAGACAGTGGGGTCTATCGCCCTCTCTCACTCATTGGATATTTACAGCAATCATAGAGCATATCTCATACTATGGAGTTCTTTGAGCTGGGCGGCCACACAAAAAAGAACGGATATAAAAAATTTGTGAGGTATGTAGGCTTTTACTACTTAGCATAACGGGAGCCTTAATAAGAACACCGATAGCTGCACTACATATCACTCTGCGCATTATACCTGTAGACCCAATGGCTAAGAAAAAAGAATCAACAACTGCAACAGACTACCTAACTACCTTCCAGCACTTCGTTAGGTCTTTAAGAGCCACGATAAAGGTGGAAGATTGACGCAAGGGCGCTCAAATTACAGACGAGGCGATGCACGTGTATACCGTTAGTTCCAGAGTAATGTAAGGCGTAGGGTGTGAAGTATACTGCGCAGACTCCCGGAGAGTATGCAAATTCTGTGAGCTTTCAGATTACTGTAGTTATTTTCAGGCGGAAGTAGTAGTAGGGTTTTAAGCAGTATTAACACAGAAGGAAAATAGCTTAAATTGCAGCCGCGTATATTTTTACATTGGAAGCCAAGGTAATAATCTCTTATAGCACAACATCTAAAACTATGCGAATATACGAAAATTAAAAAAACTCGAAGCTCATACCGCACACAACAATCATATTTCGTGCGATTTTAAAAAGGTGAGAGCCGCACATGATCGAACAAGAGGGAATGGCGTGGCACCAACGCGGTGATGCTGATGCAGAGTGTTGAAGATCATGTGCAAGTCTTAAAACTTCGGACTAAGAAATTTACGCTTATCATTGAAATGAAGGAACTGTAGGTACATTGTGCGTATTTTAACCAGCCACTGGCCTAGGCAGGCATAACAGATGTGGGTAGTGCGCGTTGGAGGAGGTAAAGATCGTGTTCGTTTTGTGCTCGTGCCTTTTACTCACAAGGCTAAGACTTTAGCTATTGGGAGTGGCTCAGTTATCAGGTCTCAAAGCACCAAGTGGCACATGTCCTCTAGTGCTTCCAGTATTTGTCAAGAGGACGGAGTTATTTTATAACATAAGTGCTGGTTTTTGAAAGGTGTGTACAGTTTGGTCGTTAAACAAACTTCTGCTAACGCTATGGACTCATTCAAGCTATGTGTCCGTACTAATTTTGGACCGCTGGTGTTTAGCATCCGGTAACTTTTTCGGAACCATTTAGTAGTTTTTCGATTAGACTATTTCTTGGATCCGGTGATTCTTTTCAAACAGCTTCCTTGTAGCTGGGATTTTCAATTGAATTATTAGCAAACAGTCAAGATACCTGCGAGGAATGTGAATATATCGAGGAAAATGTACTACATAAAATATATACTTTCTTAAAAAGCTTTTCCCAGCAGGCAATCGGAGTCTTAAAATGGTAGGAAAAGTGTCCTGAAGTGGAGCATTTACTCTCTTTATGAGATGATTTTAGAGTTCGAAATGAAGGCATTCCCCTCCTTGCGATGATCGTCCTATATGAACCTTATTTCAAATATTATGTGAACTTAAATAGGAGTCCGATCAGATCCCTAAAAAAAAGTCCGACCAGACTTAAATTATGGTCATAAATAGCACATAATTTACTTCTTATATGGCTATGTTCAGAGCCATTTTTTTGCAAGAAATAAAGTATTAGTATAGCCCCGTTCGGGCGTGTCTTTGATGTTAGTCTTTAAAATAGAGCATATTGGAAATCCCTGTTAAAAATTATTATATATGGCGTCAGGGCTCAATAAAAATATACGAAGTCTCGACACACCAAGCGGAGTTAACATACATTGCTAACATACGGATAGTTAAGAAATGATTTAGAATTAAACGTTTTCCAAAATGTTGTTGTTTGCCGAACACTCATGGCATATAGCTCATATCGGAAAAAGAAATGACACAAATATGATCATATTTCAGGGGCTCATGTTTTTTATATATTCGGGCTTATATCGTATCCCTGAATTATGAGCGCTCCGAGAATGTTTGAATAGGATGAATCTGGGATGAGTGGCAAAGCAGTACACGACTATAGCCAGTTCTGATCACTTTATATGGGTTGCAGTAGTCCGCTTTGTTTGAGCATGTCCTATGGAGAGACCAATTGTACCTGCTTATGCCTGAACGGTTAGTGTCGGACTGTTCCTCTTTGTGCCCCTACGGGTACTGTCGGACAGATCTTTTCTGTACTGTTCGACACTTCTTCTTTGAACCCCTATCGAAAGTCTCCGACAGGAAACAGCTGTACTTGTACACATGCTATTATAACTTTGATTGGATAACGGTTGGTTCTACAGGTATAAAGGAATCGAGATAGATATAGAATTCCATATATCAAAATCATCGGTATCGAAAAAAAAATTGATTGAGCCATGTCCGTCCGTCTGTCCCTTAACACGATAACTTGAGTAAGTATTGAGATATCTTCACCAAAGTTGGTACGCGAGCTTTCCTGAATAGATTGGTATAGAAAATGAACGAAATCGGATGATAAACACGCCCACTTTTTATATATATAACATTTTGGAAAATACAAAAAGCCTGATTATTTAGTAAATAATCACCGTGGTGTGATGGGTAGCGTGCTCCGCCTATCACACCGTATGCCCTGGGTTCAACTCCCGGGCAAAGCAACATCAAAATTTTAGAAATAAGATTTTTCAATTAGAAGAAAATTTTTCTAAGCGGGGTCGCCCCTCGGCAGTGTTTGGCAAGCACTTCGGGTGTATTTCTGCCATGAAAACTCATCTGCTTTGCAGATGCCGTTCGGAGTCGGCATAAAACATGTAGGTCCCGTCCGGCCAATTTGTAGGGAAAATCAAGAGGAGCACGACGCAAATTGGAAGAGAAGCTCGGCCTTAGATCTCTTCGGAGGTTATCGCGCCTTACATTTATTTTTTTTTAATACACCTAAAATGTTGACGTATGGACTGATATTGAGACTTTTAATAAAAATTTTGAAAAAATTTATAAATGGGCGTGGCACCGCCCAATTGTGATAAAATCAGTTTTACAAATATTAATAATCATAAATCAAAAATCGGTAAACAACCTATCGTACGTAACATAATTCGGTAGAGAGGTTGCCATTACTACAAGGAATGCTTTGAAGAAAAATTTACGGAATCGGTTAAGGACCACGCCCACTTTTATATAAAAGATTTTTAAAAGGATGGTGGACGAAAAAAATAAGGTAGATCTTGGCAAAAAAGAGCTTTATTTCAATGGTATTTCATTTCCCAAGTGGATTTATAACAATAAATAGCAAAAACTTCAAATTAAAAAAGGGCGTGGCACCGCCCCTTTTATGACTAAGGAATTTTCTATGTTTCGGGAACCATAACTCGAAGAAAAATTAGTTCAGAATAGAAGCATATGTATATGTATTATTGCGCATCCTTGTAACACTATTAAGCACACAAAAAAACAACAACAGCATTTCAAGTATACAGCTGGGTATGTAATGTTCGGTTTCGCCCGAACTTAGATTTCCTTACTTGTTATATATACAGGTAGTGTCGGATATATTCTCTTCGAACCTCTACAGCCATAGTCACACAAGCCTCTTTTGTTCGCCTATGAGTACTGGCTTACAAGTCCTCTTTCTACCTTACGGATTTGAAACTTTTTTAAACTCTAATGCAATATTCTTAATTTTTTCGTATTGGTTTTGTAGAATAGTGAAAACAAAACAAATATTCGATAATGGAACATATGTTCTTAGTATTTTATGTTCGTATAGAGCTCCGCATTTTTCTTAAATAATGCTATTCAATCACATTTAATCTTTTTATTTTATTGATTTCGTTGCTGTTTGTTTTCATACTCAGTTGAGCAGAGCTCACAGAGTATATTAACTTTGTTTGGATAACGGTTGGTTGTACAGGTATTAAGGAATCGAGATAGATATAGACTTCCATATATCAAAATCATCAGTATCGAAAAAAATTCGATTGAGACATGTCCGTCCGTCCTTCCGTCCGTTGACACGATAACTTGAGTAAATTTTGAGGTATCTTGATGAAATTTGGTATGTAGGTTCCTGGGCGCTCATCTCAGATCGCAATTTAAAATGAACGATATCGGACTATAACCACGCCCACTTTTTTGATATCGAAAATTTCGAAAAATCGAAAAAGTACGATAATTCATTACCAAATACGGATAAAGCGATGAAACTTGGTAGGAGAGTTGAACTTATGACGCAGAATAGAAAACTAGTAACATTTTGGACAATGGGCGCGGCACCGCCCACTTTTAAAAGAAGGTAATTTAAAAGATTTGCAAGCTGTAATTTGGCAGTCGTTGAAGATATCATGATGAAATTTGGCAGGAACGTTACTCTTATTACTATATGTATGCCTAATAAAAATTAGCAAAATCGGAGAACGACCACGCCCACTTTTTAAAAAAAAATTTTTTTAAGTCAAATTTTGACAAAAAGTTTTATTTCTTTACAGTATATAAGTAAATTATGCCAACATTCAACTCCAGTTATGATATGGTGCAACAAAATACAAAAATAAAAGAAATTTTCAAAACGGGCGTGGCTCCGCCCTTTTTCATTTAATTTGTCTAGGATACTTTTAAGTCGAACAAAACATTACCAATCCTTGTGAAATTTGGTAGAGGCCTAGATTCTAGGACGATAACTGTTTTCTGTGAAAAAGAGCGAAATCGGTTGAAGCCACTCCCAGTTTTTATACACAGTCGGCCGTCTGTCCTTCCGCTCGGCCATTAACATGATAACTTGAGCAAAAATCGATATATCTTTACTAAACTCAGTTCACGTACTTATCTGAACTCACTTTATATTGGTGTAAAAAATGGCCGAAATCCGACTGTGACCACGCCCACTTTTTCGATATCGAAAATTACTAAAAATGAAAAAAATGCCATAATAATATACCAAACGCGAAAAAAGGGATGAAACATGGTAATTGGAAAAAAATTTGTAAAATGGGTGTGACACCTACCATATTAAGTAGAAGAAGATGAAAAAGATTTGCAGGGCGAAATCAAAAACCCTTGGAATCTTGGAAGGATATCTGTTCGTGGTATTACATATATAAATAAATTAGTGGTACCCGAGAGATGATGTTCTAGGTCACCCTGGTCCACATTTTGGTCGATATTTCGAAAACGCCTTCACATATACAACTAAGGGCCATTCCCTCTTAAAATCCTCATTAATACCTTTAATTTGGTACCCATATCGTACAAACACATTCTAGAGTCACCCCTGGTTCACCTTTATGGCGATATCACGAAAAGGCGACCTCCTATAGAACTCAGGCCCACTCCCTCTTAAAATACTCTTTAATACCTTCCATTTGATACACATGTCATATAAACACATATCAGGGTTACCTAGGTTCATTTTACTACTAGGTGATTTTCCCTTATTTTGTCTCCATAGTTTTTTTTTCTCAATTGGCTACATAAGTTTCAAACCGACTGATGTCAAATATACCCCATTTTGGGCAAAATAGATCAATCCCAGATCGCTCTCCTTAGGGATTAATCGGACAATTTTTTGCAGGGTATGTTTGAGTTGTTAAAATACATAACGCCACTGTGAAATTATAAAACAACATCATCTTTCGCTGCATCCGCACTCAGCCGTCCTTAAATAAAAAAAATAAATGTAAGGCGCTATAACCTCCGAAGACATCTAAGGCCGAGCTTCTCTTCCAATTTGCGGCGTGCTCCTCTTGATTTTCCCTACAAATTGGCCGGACGGGACCTACATGTTTTATGCCGAATCCGAACGGCATCTGCAAGGCAGATGAGTTTTCACTGAGAGCTTTTCATGGCAGAAATACACCCGGAGCACTTACCAAACACTGCCGAAGGCGACCCCGCTTAGAAAAATTTTCTTCTAATTGAAAAACCTTATTTCTAAAATTTTGTTGTTGCTTTGCCCGGGGTGCGAACCCAGGGCATACGGTGTGGCAGGCGGAGCACGCTACCATCTCACCACGGTGGCCGCCGTCCTGACTTCATGAATTTATTGTATTTCCACAGTCGTTATTCAAACAACCTAACGCGATGGCATGCGAATAAAATTTGTGACTTGGACAAAAAATTATATATTTACTTACACATATACATAAACACACATTTTGTTAAATATCACAATTTTTCATTTTTGGTTGTTTAGAAAATAAATTTATTATATTTTCAACAAAACGCAAATATTTCATAAAATTTGCTGCAGATATTTTCGCTTTTAGTGGTTGGTTGCACACATTGACTATTATTTATAAATAAATGCATTTTCAAACACCAAACGTAGCATTGTGTACATGAACCAATAGCTCTCAAATTTCCGTGTATATTTTTTTTGTTTTGGTTATTACGGTGAAAATTTGCTGCCGGATGAATTGATGAATGGTAAGCCGCGCTCGGCTAGTTAATTTTTCTACTGTCATTGTGTTTTTTCGCGAGTTAGTGCATTTCATAAATACAGTACTTGTTTATAAACATATCCGCTCAGACACATATAGCCAGTGGGAAAAATCACTAGTGAAAAACTAGTGCGCATCTAGTGCTTTTGGAACCACTATCAGTTCGGCCTCTATTTACGTGTTTACAACTGGCGAATTTATCATGGCAATGTCCTAGGTGGAGATATCCTAGTTGGATCGGGTTATTTTTTAGGCTTCGTGATATGGGATATTAGCTTTCTGGCGTCGGGCACTATAGCCTTCTTACTAGGCTCGACTTTATCCCTGACAGGACGGACTGTTGTGTGCCGATAGCTGCTCCCTGGAGAACCTACACCCTAGTCAATCCCACGAGGGAGAAATGGGAAAGAGTAAGCATCTGGGGCTGGGGATCACTTAACATGTTCACGGATGGGTTGCAGCTGAACGGAAGGGTTGGCGGTTTTCAAGAGCTAAATGTAAGCCGCAAATTTAAGTTGGCTGAACACTGCAGGTTCTTCCAAGTACTAGTTGCTGCGACTGAGGATGCGGTGAATAAAATGCTATACAGTGCTACTAGGGTGGGGAAATATAACATCTATTCTGATAGCCAAGTGGATATCAAGGACTTGAGTTCAACTATAGTGCGATCGAGTGTGGTCTGGAGTGCCAGACTTCGCTTACCATTGCATCGAACTATGTTATGATTAAAATTATTTGGATCCCGGGCCAAAGTGATTTCTCAGGCAACTTTCAAGCGGATATCTTAGCCCGCAGCGGTACAATGAAACCAGATGAAGATGGCTGTAGAGATTTCGAGATTCCGCTGGCAACCTGTAGTCTGCACCTGCATAGATCAGCCTCGAGTCAGCTGAGCAAGGGTTGGGCGGTCACCATTTATTGCAGAGTGACCCTTCTGGCCGGAAGTGAATGGAAAGAGGCCTGCCGAATTGATTGGGTTCACTAAGGCTCGTCTATCAAAGGCCATTGGTGTTCAAACAGGGCACCTTCTAATGGGAATCCATGCGGTAGTTCTCAATATACTGGAAGCTCTAACCTGCTTCAACTGTATGAAGGATGATGAGGTGGAATTATCGAAACATTTTATGTTTGATTGTTCAGCTTTTGCCTGAAGTAGGGGAAAGTATTTCGGTTGCGACTTGCTTGGATCTCCGAAGGACTTGTCCAAGGTTGAGATCGGCTTCATTATAAACTTTACCGTTGCTATCCGACGATTCTCTTAGTTTCTATAGCTACATCACCGTTATTTTATGTGGTATCACAAACGGACCCTCGTGCTGTTCAAGTGAGCTTCCCTACCAGGTTTCCACCAAGCCTAACCTAACCTAACTAATTGGTTTATTAATACTAGTGTAAAAATTTACAATTACTTTTGTTGGAACTTTATCTTTGGTCCATCCGGACAGAGTTGCTTCTAGTACGATTTTATCTCCTTTGTCGAAAGTTCCGAACCAACGGGAATACGCTTTAAGGTGAAGGGAAAGAAAGTATTTTCATAGTCGAAGCTCCTTAAAGCTAGTGGCAATTTGATTTTGTACAAATCCAATAAATGTAAAATATGAAATAACAAGTAAGGAAGGCTAAGTTCGGGTGTAACCGAGCATTACATACTCAGATGAGAGCTTTGGAGACAAAATAAGGGAAAATCACCAATTTATTAAAGAGTATTAATGAGTATTTTAAACGGGAGCGGGCCTTAGTTGTATATGTGAAGGCGTTTTCGAGATATCGACCAAAATGTGGACCAAGGTGACCCAGAACATCTTCTGTCGGGTACCGCTAATTTATTGGTGTATGTCATACCACGAACAGTATTCCTGCCAAGATTCCAAGGGCTTTTGATTTCGCCCTGCAGAACTTTTTCATTTTCTTCTACTTAATATGGTAAGTGTCACACCCATTTTACAAAGTTTTTCCTAAAGTTATATTTTGCGTCAATAAACCAATACAATTACCATGTTCCATCTCTTTTTTCATATTTGGTACAGAGTTATGGCATTTTTTTCATTTTTCGTAATTTTTGTGGCGGTGCCACGCCCATTTGTCCAAAAGTTTACTAATTTTCTATTTTACGTCATAAGCTCAACGCACATACCAAGTTTCATCACTTTGTCCGTCTTTGGTAATAAATTATCGCACTTTTTCGGTTTTTCGAAATTTTCGATACCGAAAAAGTGGGCTTGGTTGTAGTCCGGTTTCGTTCATTTTAAATAGCGATCTGAGATGAGCGCCCAGGAACCTACATACTAAATTTCATCCAAACACCTCAAAATTTACTCAAGTTATCGTGTTTACGGACGGACGGACAGAAGGACGGACGGACATGCCTAAATGAATTTCTTTTTTCACTCAAATCATTTTGATATATTGAGGTCTATATCTATCTCGATTAGTTTATGCCACTACGGATTACCGTTATGCGAACAAAGTTAATATACTCTGTGAGCTCTGCTCAGCTGAGTATAAAAAAACTCACACTGCCGATTTTTGAACTAAAGAATATATAGAAACTATTCAGCTTGTACCTATATGGTACTTTAGATCTATTTCTGAACCAGTAACTTGTATCACCAGTTATTGAATTTCCTACAGGGTATGTAAGTAAGTATACCATTGCTTGTATATGTATGATGACCGTATTTCGCTAATTGTTTTTAACGCGCATAAATTTTCAATTTATTTAGAAAAACCGCAATGCTTAGTTAAATGTAAATTTATACCATTTGATGTTTGCGATTTTGACTTCACAAAAGAGATTATAAAAAATTTAAAAGAAGCATAAAAATTTAAATTTCTTAATTTATTTAAATTGTCTTTTAAATCATAAACTGTGATAATTTGTCGTGCGAATTATTTTAGTGTATGTAGGTGTCTTGGAGTTGCAGGTTTTTGTCAGAGCTTATTTTGTGTAGGAAGTACTTTGTCATGGTTTAATGTAAACAACAAAAAATCGCTTTCGAGTTGGATATTTTTTTCTCAGCCTTAAAAAACAGGCGTACGCGCCGGCTTCCTATCATTTCCAGGAGCTGCTGAACACCAACACCCTCAACGGTTCATGCACGGTTAGTCATGGTGTGGTAGGGTACGATTGCTTCATAAAGTGCCCATGATTGCGCGAAGATTTACTCGCGCTTAGGGTTCATATCCATGTATATAGAAATTACTTACGAAGTATTTACTTTGGTTTAGTTTCCATTTAGCGTTTTTCCAAACATAAAAATCTTGGCTATGAAATCTTATTTTGCGCACAATTGCATTTTGATCCATCTTTGACACATTAGTCATGCTACCTTAAGCAATAGTAGGATGATTTGCATAAACTAACTGACTAATATTCGCAACAGCCCACAACCTTTCAGCATTTCGTGTCCTAACACCTAAATGCGTCTTGGAGCTATGTTACTGCTAGTTTTAGTTGGGAATCCAAATTCAGAAAAGGCCACTTATTCGTGCAGTAAAAGACAGCTTCAAAATAGATGAAAGCTTGGGATTTGCCAATGCTTTTAAGTGCATTATAAGCCGGTTTGAGATAGTTGGCGGTACTGATCGAAAAGAGCCGTGGGAAAGCCTCTAGCATTCACTGATTTGTAAATTTTTTACACCCCAGGAGCATGATCATACTGGTTGCATGTTTTATGGGGACATCGATATAACTTGCTTGATTCTTGAACTTTTAACCTACAGCTGATCTATATCTGCACAAATGCTCAAAAAACTTTGGTGAGGTACCATACCTATATTTTTTTTGTCTCGTACATTGTTCTTCTTGGATGGATAGGATTCTAAATTTTGCTTTCAAAACTACATCAATCAACCGGGCCGAGGCACAATCCCTATTATCTCATGGGCTCCAATTGTAGGCTTCATATTCGCTCTACACGAAACAACTAGCAGATCTATTCTACTCTTTGATACGCTTGCAGTTAAGCCTCAAAACGTTGTTGAGGAAGTCTTCCAGTAGCTTCGATGGCATCTTACCACATCAGCTTACCACCAAACATATACTTAAGGGCTACATAGTAGATGTACATCCTTAAGCGCCCGGAAGTAGTGAGCTGTTTTAACCGATTTCTAGAGCATTGTCTTGCCGTTTCTAGTGAGTGCCTATTCGCAGTTTTCCACACCGGAGTTGAGAACTTGTTTACATCTGCAGATGGGAAATTGCACCATATAAGTGTGGTTTCAGACCTGGTAAATCTATTATCGACCAAATCTGCACGATGCGCTACATCGTGGGGAAGACCCACGATAATAAAATCGACACTCATTATCTTTTAGTCGGCTTCAACGCAGTCTTTGACTGCGCTTAAAGAAGTTACTTGTATGTTGCTATGCCTAAATTAAAGATCCTTGCAAAATAAATAAATCTCTGCAAAATGGCTCTGGGCCACACCATACGTAGGGATTTGGAAAGACCTCTACGAGCCATTCGAAACCAAACGCGGCTTCAGATAAGGCGACTCCCTTTCGTACGATTTTTTCAAAACAATTCCGGAATAGTTAATTCTAGCAGCAGAACTAAATGGTGATTGTATCTTCTATTATAAGAGGGTACAACAACTGGCGTATGCTGGTCAAACGAAAAATAACTCTTGCCTACAAATGCTACCTTTTACTGATTAGGCAGTCAAAAGATGTAAACTCCTTTCTTGGCGAACAAAAATCACGCTCAATAAGTCTTTCATCATACCTGTCCTTATGTATGGCCCAGAATCATGCACGGTGATGAGATGGCTCTTGCAGTGTTTGAGAGAAAAGTTATACAGAAGATGTATGTTGCTGTCCGCGATGCCAAAGACGAGTATCGACGGAGGTATAATGATGAGCTCTATGAGCTTTACGCAGATATGACGATAGTGTGGTGAACAGAAACTCAAAAGCTTCGCTGGCTAGGTCATCTTATGTGCATGGTTGAAGACGCTCAAGTCAAGACAATGTTTCAGTCGAAACCCCGACTTAGAAACAGAAGAGAGGGAGGGGGGGGGGGGAGGGGTGGAGACTCCATTGTGTTGAGCGTGCAGGAAGACTTGACGTCCCTTGGTGCTCCTAATTGACGTCAGTTATCACGAAACAGGGATAGCTGGCATAAGCGCCAATTAATAATGATGCAGATAAGAAATTTCATAACAAAAAAGATTGTCGGAGCTGAATGTTTAGTTTTCACACCGCAGATTGGAAGCTTTTGCAGTGACAGGCATGGATTATGTTTAGTTCCATTTCAAATTGAGATAATGGTTACGGTCACGTTTTTGGCTTTTTCATTGGATTCAATGGATTCAAGCAGTAGTCTTCCTCTTCTTATAGCGATAACCAGCTACTTCGAAGTTTGTAGTTTTAGCGATGTTGACAGTCTTTTGCCGGAAAATTGCACCATTTAAAATAGATACACAAGCCCGATCATCTCGAAACTTAAACAGTTTTGGTGTCCCTAAGAGTTTCCCGTTCGATCCAATCTCATTTTGAGAGCACTTGACCATACGAGCTTGAGAGGTAGCTAAAATAGCCGGTTATTTCTTCGTTATTCTGTTATTTCCTTCAAATTTAAGTTCCTTCAAATCTTAGATATGGAATAAAATCAAATCTTGCAGAGCTTTCACAATTATTTTTCATTCCTACCTGAATCTAAACTTTCTCTTTATCTCGGTTCGCATAAATAAAAATACGAGCTGGGAATCATCGTAAATCTTCCCCTTTAAAGCCTGCTCTTTGGCAAAGCAATTTAACACAAACTTCCATCTTCTGTTTGCTTTAGTAATTCCGTGTAGCTTATGCTTAAACTTTTATCGTTTTCGCTTCAAACTTTCCAAAATTTCAACATTTGACACAGTCGTAAATAACAAGTTCTGTTTTAGACCATAAATACAAGAAAACTTTAGGCAATGCGAAAATAGAATTCCTAACTAAAATACTTGTAGGATTAAAAATAAAATAAAGAAATATTTTAGGCAAACCGAAAAAAAAACTGAAAAAAAGAAATAAAATAAATTCACTTGCAAGTGATAAATTTTTAAAGTAACTTCCATTGCACTTTACGGCTGTCTGTTGCCGAAATTGTTCTTATGGATAAACGATGCTAAGAGAACAGCCAAATTGAACACACACAAACACCTGCACTTAGCCAAATACAAAAGCTATTCACGCAAGTTAGACGGTTGTGACATGCTGCTGCTGCTGCTGCTGCCTCTGCTACTAATGCATAACTTTTATCAACACATTTATATTATTTATACATATATATATATAATATTTATGTGTGCATAAGTGCACACAAATAAAATTTGAAAGTGCTTTGCTGATATATTTATTGGCCAGCAGCGGCGGTGCCGGTGCATTGGTTACTGGCGTATGCAGCGGGTGCGAGGCATAGCAGTGTAGGCGTTGAATTTATAGTGTTTTTGGGAAGCTTTTGGCGTAAAATTGATTTATGAAAATGCCAAATGGCCGAACACCTGCAGTGATCTCACTTGGGAAATATATAGTGAAGCGTTTAAGTATTAAGTACGTCGACGACAGCAAGGCGGTAAGTATGGATTTGTGTTACATTAGAGCATTGAAGATATGTTTGTATATGTGTGTGCGATACATAGTATGTGTGTGTATAATGCTCTGAGGCGGCTGAAAATGTAGATCGTAGGATATGCTCATGTGCAAGAATATAGAGTAATTAATGCAGATATTATTAAACGTGCAAAATAAGAAAATTTGTAAATATTACAGAAAACATTATTTTCAGTAGAAAGTTTGCAAGGATTGCCCACCAAAACCCTTTTCCACAATTGCAACTTGTTCTGAGTTTTTTTTAACTGATATGAGATTTCAAAATATCTATTCAGGTATGTACCTGCAATTGATAATGGGCCTTTTCTCATGAT
Organism: Eurosta solidaginis; assembly: GCF_040869045.1. Classification (NCBI taxonomy): domain Eukaryota; kingdom Metazoa; phylum Arthropoda; class Insecta; order Diptera; family Tephritidae; genus Eurosta; species Eurosta solidaginis. Next base: position 179,622,462 of record NC_090322.1, on the reverse strand, counting down.
GTGAACTCATTACTGTGATCACGATAATCCCAAACTGCCATAACTGCCTTCAGGAAGATGAGTCAGCTAGCAACGTGTGCTACCAGGCTCATATTTCAGAAATACTTCATCTATCAGATTTAGTAAAGTCATATCACGCAATATATCATCAAATCAGATCAGCAAATTGCATCAGCTTATATCATAGCTCGCTTCAATAAATATATCTGAAATAACTGAAATATATATTTATATATTAAATCCATGTGATTCAAGATTTAATTATTTACTGCGAAGTATGGCTAATATACACCTTATAAAAAACTTCAAATACGTTTACATCATATGACATGATAACACACCTGTATTTATTACCTCACATTGAATCGAATGATATTGGTTAAGTGTGCACCATATGACATACTAGTGTATATTGGATGGATTCCAAGTCATCACTTGACAAAAATGACGGAAATTGATATTGGATCAGATATTACATCTACTGGAAATAAATCAGGTAAGAAACAAGTGGGCTATAGTTCTATAGGTGGACGCTATAGTTCTATGGGTGGACGCAATTTCGGGATATTGCCATAAAGGTGGAACAGGGGTGACTCTAGACAGTGTTTGTGCGATATGGGTATCAAATGAAAGGTGTTAGTGAGTATTTTAAAAAGGAGTGGGCCTTAGTTCTAAAGGTGGACGCCTTTTCGAGATATCGCCATAAAGGTGGACCAGGGGTAGCTGTAGAATGTGTTTATACGATATGGGTATCAAATTAAAGGTATTAATGAGGGTTTTAAAAGGGAGTGGCCTTAGTTGTATATGTGAAGGCGTTTTCGATATATCGATCAAAATGTGGATCAGGGTGACCCAGAACATCATCTTTCGGGTACTGCTAATTTATTTATATATGTAATGCCACGAACAGTATTCCTGCCAAGATTCCAAGGGTTTTTGATTTTACCCTGCAGAACTTTTTCCTTTTCTTCTACTTAATATGGTAGGTGTTACACCCATTTTACAAAGTCTTTTCTAAAGTTATATTTTGCATCAATAAACCAATCCAATTACCATATATCATCCCTTTTTTCGTATTTGGTATAGAATTATGTCATTTTTTTCATTTTTCGTAATTTTCGATATCGAAAAAGTGGGCGTGGTTATAGTCGGATTTCGGCTATGTTTCCTACCAAGATAAAGTGAGTTCAGATAAGTATGTGAACTAGGTTTAGTAAAGATATATCAATTTTTGCTCAAATTATCGTGAGAAGAGCCGAGAGAAAGGACAGACGGTCAACTGTGTATAAAAACTGGGCGTGGCTTCAACCGATTTCGCCCATTTTTACAGAAAACAGTTATCGTCATAGAATCTATGCCCCTAACAAATTTCACAAGGATTGGTGAATTTTTGTTCGACTTATGGCATTAAAAGTATTCTTGACAAAGGGCGGAGCCACGCCCATTTTGAAATTTTCTTTTCTTTTTGTATTTGGTTGCACCATATCATTACTGGAGTTAAATCTTGACATAATTTACTTATATACTGTAAAAATATACAATTTTTTGTTAAAATTTGACTAACAAAAGTTTTTTTTTAAGTGGGCGTGTTCTTCATCCGATTTTCATAATTTTTATTCAGAACATATATAGCAATAGTAGTAACGTTCCTGCCATTTCATCATGATATCTTCAACGACTGCCAAATTATAGTTTGCAAAACTTTTAAATTACCTTCTTTTAAAAGTGGCCGGTACCACGCCCATTGTCCGAAATTTTACTAATTTTCTATTCTGCGTCATAAGGTCAACCCACCTACCGAGTTTCATCGCTTTATCCATCTCTGGTAATGAATTATCGCATTTTTTCTGTTTTTAGAAATTTTCGATATCGAAAAAGTGGGCGTAGTTATAGTCCGATCGTTCATTTTAAATAGCGATCTGAGATGAGTTCCCAGAAACCTTTATACCAAATTTCATCAAGATACCTCAAAACTTTACTGAAGTTATCGTGTTAACGGTCAAGGATCAATCGCTTTTTTTTGGCACTGTTGATTTTGATATATGGAAGTCTAGATCTATTTCGCTTCCTTTATACCTGTACAGCCAACCGTTATCCAATCAAAGTTAATATACTTTGTGTGCAAAGCACGCTGAGTATAAAAATCAGATTAGAAAATATACTGCTGGCCTTATAAAAAGACAATAAGTGAAGATTTCCTAAGGATGGCAGTATATCGGTTCTACCTTTACCAGAATGTGTGATAGCATTTCTTCACTTGATTTGCATAAATTTAATCGTATTAAAGCATATCTGATATTTAATAAGACTAAAATTTAGTCATACCTGGCCTCGAAGTGAAAGAGTATTAGCGAGGTGTGATTTATATGCAGTTTAAATTGAAATTTTTTGTTTTAAAACTAAGTTTAACATTATTATTTTGTAAACCAAATCATATGATATCACCCGCAAAAGATCACATGATATTCGATCAGTTCATAACAAATCTTATTGAGTTACGTTGTTTTACTCTAACCAGTTAATCACTATGAAAAGAAAAGTGAAATCATTATGGATTATGAGTTGATGCTATATATTTTAAATAGGTAATATCATATCACTTGACATCCAGGCACCTTCTTTTATTCCAGATATTTATAATTCTAACTAAAAAAAAAATTGTATAATTTACACTCACGTCGTGCAGGCTACGCTGGCTCTACATAAATTACATTGCTTGCTGCCGCTTGGCATCACATTGAAATTTGATCAGACCAAATGAAGGTTCAAGATTTTTAATTCTGGTATTATAATATTATACATACCTCACAGTGCCAAAAATGCTTAACTTATATACCAGAACATCGCCTGTTTAAAGTCCGATCACATCATGTGATATGATATCACGACAGTTACTGCAGCAGCCGATCATCACCAAAAAAATAAGTTTAATCTGGAAAGATAGACACAGCATTCGATAATATTTTTCGTCGAAAATTTGTAAAATATGAACGTAGAGTTTCAAAACGAATTAAACTATGTCATGCTTTATAAAATCGCATAGCACAGGCAAGCTTTGAAAAAATTTGTTCAGATCTTACTGTATTCCACTACAACTACATCAGAAAGGTTACACAAAGTAGCATCATATTGCTTAAATTGCATGGTACATATGTCACTTTATTAGGACGACGTAGGCCTTTTCTTTTCTCAAAGTAATGTCACCCCGATGGCTTTTCTCAGCGTTCTTTTGAGACTGTGTGTTGCTTTCACAAAATGGATTCCACTGAATAATGCAATTTTGGATAGCGCCTGGTGACCTAGTATAAAAGTTTAAATTTAAGAAGGTAACACTTTTTCCAGACAAGAAAACGCTAGATCATCACCTGCTATAAATCCGATCACATCATGTGATATGATATCACAACAAGCAATAAGTGGCAATTGCTTGGCAGCTGCACTCCTTTTGCCTCAAGTACTCATAAAATACTTTCAGCAGACGTGTTTTCGAAGCAATGCTTTCATACGTATACACAAAATTTACACACACATTTAAGCCTACTTAATTAAAACATAATACCAAAACGTGCACATACTAATTACTCTTACCAATATTATGTCTCCAATAATATGTACGTGTTTATATACAAAGTATGTAGATATGTCAACATATACTCAAAAGTAATGACAGTGCCAATATTAGCTTAATAATCAAAGGCGACTACATTTAGTTATATGCTTGCTGTATAGCACACGATAGGGGAGATGGAATGCGTGCGACAAACATCTTAAACCAAATAATGAAAAGATAATGTTTGAGCAATCAGGCAAGCAAATCAATGGTTAAAGATAATGTTAATGGTTTCACCGCTATACGTAGAATAGTAATGAATCGCGCTCCTCCGCTTATTTATGTGGGCAAAGATGAGGTTGTTGTAATTATGTATGCATACATACTTATATATTCAAATGCCACTTATTGCTTGAGTTAGCAAATTGACATAACATAAAAGCAATTGGCACTCAATGTCTTGGATGCTGCACAAATACCTATGCAAATATTAAGGCTGTGTATGTATATATTTGTTGCACATAAGCACCTGTTACCGGTTTTCAAGAACAACAACGAAGTTTTGGCATGAATAGCACTAAGTAGTGGTGGTAATTGCTTTATTTTACGTCGCTGTTGGACTGGTGAAAGTCTGCTAGTCAAATCAATTTGTATGCATTTGATGTTGAACTTCTGCTGACTATAAATTTTTAAAGAGCTGCTATGAATATTTATGTACTTAATCAAATATGCCTGTAAGAACACATAAAGCAGGTTGTCCTTGAAAGGTTATTGCCGCTGTCTGAAGCATATCTACTTATTTTCACCTCTTTCATATAAGGTCAGTTTCATATTTGTTCTCGAATTTCAGTACAAAATTACAGAATTCCGCAACGCATTTTTGTGTAGCTTTCCATGGGGCTAGAGTCTTGATGCTTTAAACATACTTCAGCGCCTGATTAGCGCAGGGATTTAAAAAAATATCGGCGTTGGGAAATTACACTGTTGACTTTTAAGTAATCTGCCAATGAGCTAGAAATTTAAAATTTGACATTAAGTTGTGGCAATACAGGATAGGATAGGATAGGTTAGGTGGTAGCTGCCCTGATAAGGATAGCTCACTTGGACAACACGAAGGTCCGTTGTGATACCACATACACCAAAAATAACGATGACTTAGATCTAGCTACTTAGAGAATCGCTGGGTAGCAACGATAAAGCTCCGAATGATACCGATCTCAACTTTGGATATATCCTCGGGAGATCCAAGTGAGTCGCGACCGAAGTACTTTCGCCTAGTTCTGGCAAAAGCTGGACAATCAAGCATAAAGTGATTTGGTGATTCCACCTCATCATCCTCCATACAGCTGCAGCAGGATGGAGTTTCCAGTATATTGAGACGTACCGCATGGATACCCATGGGACAGTGCCCCGTCAAAACCCCAATGACCATTGATAGGTGAGCCTTAGTGAACCCAATTATTTCAGCAGACCTCCTGCCATCCACTTTTGGCCAGAAAGATCTTGCTACCCTGCAAGATGTGGTATCCGCCCAACGTTTGCTGAGCTGATTCGAGGCCCAGCTATGGAGGAGCAATCCACAGGTGGCCAGCGGGATCCCGAAATCCCTACAGCCATCTTCATCCGGTTCAGTTGTACCGATGCGGGCTAAGAGATCCGCTTGACAGTTACCCGGGATATCACTATGGCCCGGGACCCAGATAATCTTAATTGTAAAATAATTCGATGCAATCGCAAGCGAGGTCAGGCACTCCCAGACCACCCTCGATCGCACTGTAGTTGAGCTCAAGGCCTTGATAGCCGCTTGGCTATCAGAGTAGATGTTAAATTCCCTAACCGTGATAGCACTGGATAGCATTCCATCCACCGCATCCTTAATCGCAGCAATTTCCGGTTGGAATACACTGCAGTGATCAGCCAACTTAAACTTGCGGCTTAAATTTAGCTCTTGACAAAAGACCCCCCCACCAACATTTCCATCCAGCTTTGACCCATCCGTGAACAAGTTAACCGGTCCCATGCCCCAGATAATTCCACTTCCCCAATCCTCTCTCTCTGGAATAATTGGGGTGAAGGTTGTATAGGGAGCAGTTATCGGCATACAGTAGTCCGTTCTGTCCGGGATGAAGTCAAAACTGGTAAGAAGGCTAGAGTGTCCGCGGTCAGAAAGTCTATATCCCATATAACGAAGCCTGACCAACGACCTTGCCGCGGCCGCCTTTCCCGCAATATCTACTGGGTATATGTTCAGCATGACGTTCAGTGCCAAGGTAGGTGTTGTTCTGAGAGCGCCACTGATACCGATCAGCGCCGTCCGTTGCACTGACACTAACAATTTGGAGGTGCTCGCCGTGTCCAGTGCTTTCCACCAGACCAGCATCCCATATAGCAGAATCGGTTTGACCACCATCTCATAAAGCCAGTGTACTATTCTTGGCGAGAGTCCCCATCTCTTTCCGATAGCTCCTCTGCAGCAGTACAAGGCAATGGCGGCCTTCCTGGCCCGATCTTCCACATTGGGTCTCCAGGACAGTTTCTTGTCCAAAACAATCCCCAAATATTTAACCCTATCAGAAAGTACCAACGGTACCCCTCCAATCGAGGGCGTTCTGAAATCGGGCATCTTATATCTCCTTGTGAAAAGGACCAATTCCGTTTTTCCCGGGTTGACCGCCAACCCACATGACTCAGCCCACCTAGCCACAGTATCCAGGTAGCCCTGCAGAACATCGCGCAGGGTGCCCAGAAATTTGCCTCTGACTAGGATAGCGAGGTCATCTGCATAGGCAACCACCCGACAACCATTGGCTTCCACCTCCACAAGAAGCTCGTTGACTACCCCAACCCAGAGGAGAGGAGATAGGACACCCCCCTGTGGCGTGCCCCTGCACACCTTCCTCTTAATTATGGCCCCACCCCACTCCGCTGCGACAATTCTGCCGCATAGAAGTTTGCTAATAAATTCAACCAGAGCCGCCTCGACTCCTAAACCCACCAGAGCTCTTTCGATTGCCCCCGGTAAGACATTGTTAAAAGCTCCCTCGATGTCTAAAAGGGCACCCAGAGCATACTCTTTGTGTTCTAGGGACCCCTCTATTTGCTTTACAATCGAATGGAGAGCCGTTTCCGTCGATCTGCCCTTGCAGTACGCATGCTGTGAAGCCGACAGTAACCCCGAGGTATCCTTTCCCGTAGGTACAGGTCAATCAACCGCTCAAACGTCTTAAGAAGAAACGACGAGAGACTGATTGGCCTAAAATCCTCAGGTGATACATGAGAGCTTCTGCCGGCCTTCGGAATGAAAATAACCCTAACCGTGTGCCAAGACTTCGGGATATAGTTAAGCCTGAGGCAGTTAGTATATATGATGGCCAACCAGCGACAGGAAATCCCCAAAGACCTTTGAAGCTGCGCAGGAATGATTCCATCCGGGCCCGGAGACTTATAGGGCTTGAACGACCCTATAGCCCAGGTTATTTGACTTTCCCGTATTGGAATGGCAGGAACTTCTGCATGGCCAACGACCGCCGACCATGCAGGCGAAGATCCCTGCGCAACTGGGACATCGGGAAAATGATTGTCCAGTAAAAGCCTTAGGGACTCCTCATTACTCATCGACCAGTCCCCACCATCATCTCTCAGATACCCCATAGGAGCGGGGTTCCTAGAGAGTATTTTTCTAAATCTCGCGGATTCATTGCAGCCTTTTACGTTTTCGCAGAAGCTTCGCCATGTATCTCGCTTGGCTATCCTTATTTCATATTTATAAATCCCCAGAATCACCTTATAGAGCTCCCAGTCCGAGGGTAATTTACTCCTCCTGGCTCTGTTGAAGACCCGCCGACTGGACGCTCTTAGGTCGTCAAGAGAATCCGACCACCAGGGCGGCTTGCCCTTCCCCTGTAAGTTTTCAATGGGCAGGACAGCTGAAAGGCGCTATTGCTTGCCGAGGTGAAGTTTTCCACCAGAACGTCTATCTCAGATTCGAACAGGCCCGAACTAATGATAGGCACCGCAGGCAGTAGCTCTCCCAGCTTCCTACAATACAAGTCCCAGTTAGTACTTTTAGGGTTCCTAAAATATATTTTACCGGGACGTTCTTCGTTCACAGAGAAATGAATATATCGGTGATCAGAGAAGGAGTGCTCGTTGAGAACCCTCCATCCAGATATCCGACCTTCCAGTTCTCTACTAACCAGGGTGAGGTCCAGGACCTCCTCTCTTACCGCAGTAATAAAAGTCGGGTTATTCCCCCTATTACATATACAAAGTCCCTCATCTACAATAAAAGTAAATAAAGACTCACCTCTAGTGTTGGTATCCGAGCTTCCCCAAATGCTATGATGAGCATTAGCATCGGCACCGATGATCACGCCAACACCTCTCCGCCTTGCTTCAGCGGTGATTTCACCCAGTATCGCAGGTGGTGGCCCCTCTACGTCCCCGTGGGGCATGTACGCTGAGACCACCCACATTTCATTACTTCCTCGCTCGAGGCAGACCGTGGTTACGTCAGCACTGCTGAAATTAGAGAGAATAAAAGCTTTAATCTCTTTTTTAACAAGCACACAGGATCTAGGCCTACTTGCCTCCCCATGCACCAAAGTGTTGAATTTTCCAGTCCTTAATCTAGAAATCTTACTGCCGTTACTACTCAGCCACGGCTCCTGGACAAGGACTATATCCACTCCGCCTTTTTCAAGGCAGAGCAACAAATTTGCGGAAGCCGCCTTAGAGTGCTGAAGATTGATTTGACGGATTTCCATCAAAAGCGCTCTTCTTCCGCACCCCATCCTTGGCGGATTCGTATTAGTATTGTCCATTCTAAAAAAGTCCCCCTCAAGGCTGCTATCCGGAGCCGATTGTGTAGTCGCCCTTTAACGGTCTCCTGGTTATCTATGCTACGCAGGGAGGCCACGCGAGGGTTGACGCATTACCTTAGGAGTAATGCGTTCAGAGCCAGACCGGACGCGAAGCGGGAAAATCTTCAACCGCACCTACACCACCAACTTAACGGCGACGGAGCCGGAACGTACCTTGAGCCCCGCCACGGTTTTAGCGGGACGTGGGCAGGTGCAGCATTAGCCTACCAGCCATTTCGGTAGGGTTTCACCCCGACCTACTAAAGTGGCAGAATACCGCACCTACCAGCCCAAAGTCATCAAGTCAAAATGTAATGCGAAATCAAAACCCTAAAACAGTCCAGTTCGTCACCGTTGTGTACCGATCTTGACTCTTAAAGAGTCCTCCCTCCTCTGAGCTCGGCACAATGACTCAGGGGGTGCGGGTTTTATCGAGTTGTCCTCTCTAGATCCGCCATTATCAGTAGAAGCAGGGGCACCTCGTGCAGGACGTGATAACTAATCACGCGTGACATTCGTCACTATGGCCGGTCTAAGACTGATATCAGTCCCTGATCCAGAGCCTGAAACCACTTATGATATCCAAGCCAAGTATCTTAGCCCTTAGTTGTGGCACTACAACAAAAGGAATAATTATAAATAAAATAAAAATTAGAAAATTTATACGAGGTTCGAAACACTGGCTTCGATTTTTAATCAGCTTTCCGGTGAGTTAGAGACATGAAATATAAAGGATGGCTTATAGTCCAATGACAGTTGACAAGTGTGTAAAAAAGTTGCGCTATATGTCACATGGATCTATAATCATGACGATCCTGGGATTTCGATTTCCGAGATGACCATACTAGTACCTTAATAGTTCCTGTTACTCCCCAAAATCTTAGGAGAGAATCTCATCGCTACAACAATGACATACCGGAATCCCTCTGTTTTTTAAGACCCGAAAATTCTGATATAATTGAACTTTTATCTCGCGATTTTTACACTCAGTTGAGCAGAGCTCACAGAGTATATTAATTTTGTTCGCTTAACGGTACCCCATAACGGCATAAACTACTCGAGATAGATATAGACTTCTATATATCAAAATGATCTGGGCGAAAAAAGAAATTCATTTAGCCATGTCCGTCCGTCCGTCTGTTCGTCCATCCGTCCGTCCGTCTGTAAACACGATAACTTGAGTAAATTCTGAGGTATCTTAATGTAATTTGGTATTTATGTTCCTGGGCGCTCATGTTGCTGTTGTTGTAGCGATAAGGTTGCTCCCCGAAGGCTTTGGGGAGTGTTATCGATGTGATGGTCCTTTGCCAGATACATATCCGGTACGCTCCGGTAATACAGCACCATTAAGGTGCTAGCCCGACCATCTCGGGAGCGCCTGGGCACTCATCTCAGATAGCTATATAAAATGAACGAAATCGGACTATAACAACGCCCACTTTTTCCATATCGAAATTTTCGAAAAACCGAAAAAGTGCGATAATTCATTACTAAAGACGAATTAAGCCATGAAACTTGGTAGGTGGATTGGCATTATGACGCAGAATAGAAAATTAGTAAAATTTTGGACCATGGGCGTGGAACCGCCCACTTTTAAAATAAGGTAATTTAAAAGTTTTGCAAGCTGTAATTTGGCAGTCGCTGAAGATGACATGATGAAATTTGGTATTAAAAATGGGCGAAATCCGACTTGACCACGCCCACTTTTTCGATATCGAAAATTTCGAAAAATGAAAAAAAAATGCCATAATTCTATACCAGATACGAAAAAGGGATGAAACGTGGTGATTAGATTGGTTTATTGACGCAAAATAAAACTTTCGAAACAATTTTGTAAAATGGGTGTGACACCTACCATATTAAGTAATTGAAAATGAAAAACTTCTGCAGGGGAAATCAAAAGCGCTTGGATACATGGCAGGAATACTTCTCGTGGTATTACATATATAAATAAACTAGCGGTACCCGGAAGATGATGTTCTGGGTTACCCTGGTCCACATTTTGGTCGATATCTCGAAACGCCTTCACTTAAAATTTTAAAGCAAAATTTCCAAGTTTGAAAGATTTTTTAATTTTCACGATCCCTGTACCACCTAGCTAAAAATGTTTCCCTCATGTTCAGTATATTCTTAGTTCCAAGAATCTGAAGCTACTCAAATAACAGCCGCATGATTCCACATTTTGCAAATGGACTTTGTAAATATTTCTTAATACCTCAGTCCCTGTCTCGCCTAGAAAATTCTCTTATCCTAAATATTACAATCTTTTAAACACACATTTTCGTTAACAGTTTTAGATGTCTGAGTTATCGGGAAGTTCCCTAAAACACGAAAGCGAAATTTCCAGGTTCGGACACTTTGTAGAATTTTCACGATCCCTGGATAACAGCAAATTTGTTTTTCCCTAATGTCAAATGATTATAGGGTCTCGATGCTCATTCCAAGTTTCAAGACTCTAGCTTTTCGGAAAGTTACTCAAAAATGGCTGCAATCAAATTTTCCAATTTTATATGGAAATCGGCAGAAAAACATCAAACGAAACTAAGTAATATAAGTGAAGATATTTCATTTCAAAGTTCCAAGCATACCAATTCTGTAAAGTGTAATTATGCTTCAGCTGCAACATGGTATACATATCACGTCTAAGTTAGATCTTTTGCCCTCTAACAGTGTTGATAAAAAACAATTTCTTTCAAATGTTGATTGACAGTAATCATTCGACAACAGACAGTTCAACATACATACATACATAATAACACTCATAAAAGTGCATACGTACATTTCTATTTCAATGACATTTGATGTCAACGCGGCGGACATGAAGTAATTTCAATGGTAGCGCGAACAATTGTTTCTAGTTTGGCATATAGTAAGCAAGGAACGTCGTCTACATAGAGCACCTGATCACAGCTGAATCTATGTACATATATCTTTTTCTCACTCATAAGCGTAGTCATCTACATACATATGTATGTACATAGATAATTGCAAGTCACCTCCCATGCTTTTAATGTACGCCTTCAATTAAGTGCTGCCATTGTAGGGCAACAAATTGATGCCAAAAATTCGCTGGCTTTGCATGCATTTCAATTGTGTCGCACGTGATGCCATTGCCAGCGGCAATTATATTGCTTACGGATTTGTGCTATTTAGTGTATATACCTATGTATAAAAGGTTTACGCCGATCACTTTATCGGCAGCGGCGGCGTACGCCGGTGTTCTTACTTTAAAAAGCTTGATTTTTTTATTTAAAAAAATAATATTTAGGGAAGGTTTTGTTTGTATGTATTTAAGGAAATCAACGTGTTGGCCATTTCGGAAAGATCCGGGGTTTTGCGTCAAGATCTCGCAGGCCGTTCAAAAATTTTCAGGAGTAGCTCCTTGCTGAGGGTCTGTCCCTCGTTCGCTTACTCAAGAGAGGCTTCGAACTTAACCCCGGTCTTTGGAATTGGTACCGCTGCGTCTGCTGAAAAGAAATAGAGATACATAAAATAGTCACACTTTTGTCCGTTATCGCGTGCAAAGCGTAGTTTCACACAGGGTTAATTCCTAATAATCGTCGCGAACACAATTCCGTTAAATCATTTGTGGCTCCTTGGCGGCCACGCACAAAGGCGACTTACGGTTGCTATTAATGGTCTTTTAATACTCATGACTTTCGTGGCACAGGGCGCCTTCAGTTGTTTCGGCTGTTTTTAAGAGCTATTCCCGATGTGCGAACAGTAGCAATCCCGACCACCAGTCTCTACCACGCTTCCTGACCCTCACATCATACACCAGCACGGAAGCTATAGGACTACGACTTCGAACTCATACCTTCGTTGACGTTACTTTCCTAGAAGCTCTAGGTGTAGCTCCAAGGACTTCCCAACGGATGCTTTTGTCGCGCTATACTGCCGAGCTACAGCAGAGAAACACCCTGAAGCGTTAGGGAGTGACTATTCGGCCAAAGATGCCGCCCTCGAAATCATAAGCAGTCTAAGTGGATGTTATTGCGTAATGGGTGAATATCGTATAATCTTCGGCGCATCTACATAATTAAAATTTTACAAGGACCCTGGATAAAATTTATAAAATGTAGACCAATGTTTGCAGACGTTTGTGTTCACATCATTTATTTCAATAGTCTTCGTTAAATCAAAACCATATTTTAGAATGAAAGTCGACCGATTTTAAGTTGAAAGATGTTAACTTGTGTTTTCCGGCCTTATGATATAAGAGCTCATTATGGATGACCGCTTAGCTTGAGTTTTCAGACTAGTTCGACTGTCCACTACGTTAGGGTAGTAGAACACACGGTCCTTAGTTTGACTGTCTTGGGAAAGCTTTTCCTTCACCACTTTGAGTTCTTGCGAAGGACAAAGCCTTACCTGGTAAATATATGTGCCTACTTGTTCACATTTGTAAAAGGAGCCGTAGCGTGAAGGTGATATTTAAACTTGGTTGATAGGCTATAATCAATGTGATTCACTCCAAGGGACTAGTTTTGGATAGGGCCGCCAACTTTAGGAAATCTCAAACCGGGATACTTGGGTGTTGAAAGGTTAAGTGTGAAAATGAAAATTAACATTTCAGACCCTATTGTATAGTTTCAAAAATAGACAACAGATGTTTGAATGTAAGCCCAAGTGATTTTTCAAACCCTTATACGTACATATATCCTCAACTTAAGTATGAGGTAAGAATCCTTTCAAAGGAGTGTTTATGCCCCTAGAACCTACTAAAGGATTTTGCGTCACTGATTTCGCTTATTCTTTCAGCCAATTACAATATAAATATTTTTTAAATCGGCACCTTTTTTGGTTAATTTGGTTTTTTTTTAACAACTTGAGGACAATTTGAAAACATGTTCGCCTTGGGTCATTTTATTTGAATTCATTGTTCATTATTAATTTTTTGAAAAGAATATGCAAAGTGAGCATATAAATTTATTAGATATACAACTTTTCTTTTAGTGTTTTGTTTTAATAACTTGAGAATTGGGTGATGCAAAGTCCATGTTAAGCTGACATCGAAAGTGCCTGTTTTTTTTTGAAATAACTTTTGAACAGTTAGAAAGAGTTAAATTTCGCAATTAGTTTCTTATAACTGGCAGTGATGCGCATCCGTTGACACGACTTTCGACCATATCCGACCAATTTTCGACATGAACAATAAATGGCCTAAACAGTCTTAAACGTGTAGAAAATATAGTAACGTGCCGGACGCCGCCGCCGCCGCCGCCGCGCCGATATTTTTGAAATTCGGCGGCGGCGTGCGAAAAACGTCCCTAATCGTCGTCGTATATCTCTACTATGTATGTATGTATATAGGTGCATATATGTATATCTGCTACTTTTTGCAACATTTATGTGAGCTTAGATTATTGTCTATGTATGGACGCCTTTTGCTGTTCCTTTTGTTTCACGTTCATTCTGATTTTTTACCCCCTTTCATAAACTAAAACTAGCACATCTGGCACAAATATATATATGCACATATATGTATATGTATACATGTATACCGTTAAGGGCTAGTATGAATTATGCATGAATATTGGCTCTGAATGAATTTTTGGTGCCGACTCCAATGATTATTATCGCTCATTGTGCTTTGTTGTGTGTTTAAGTAAATATGTATGGCAATCACTGAGACAGTGTGAAAATTACGAAAGCAAAATGAATCAAAGAAGTGAAGAAAACTCATAGAATATGTACGCTTGTAAGTAAGGGGACGTTAGGGTAGCTGGTTCATGTCTGTCTATGTTAGTTTTGTACATCATTTGAATGCATTCACAAGACAATTTGATGTTTTGTTTCATTCTGATTAGAACATAATTACGTTGATGAGCAATTTTATCTAATTTTCTTGCGCCTTGAATCACAATGGTAGTACAATTTTATAAAAATACAAAATAAAATAAAAATGGTTGTAGGAATTACATTAATTCCATCATCATCCATTGCGATAGGGAGAGAAGTGTTCCCTTCATAATCTTAACACTTTATGGACCTAGGTTACGAAGTCGCTAGAATTTTCCCCTGACTTAAAACCTTCTGTCTGTTCACGAAATTTTGGTAAAATTTTCTGGCGTTATTTCTGGTGGTTAGCAGCTCAAAACTTACTTACACTTCTCCCTCTGTTTTTTTTTGTTTTCATGCTGTTCATACGTCTTGCTTCCCTTTACAACTTCCGACAGCGCTCGCTTACTCCCTTTTCTCACATTCTCCTATTTAACCTAGCCCTGTCAACAGCGTCCTTTTTTTCGCTTGCAATGCGGCAGTACGAAGTGCTTTAGAGATATGCTATAACTGCTGCTGCATTCCGTTGGGTTGACTTGTGCTCTAAGAAAGCAGTCTGTGGCGACTTCTGGCTTTCGACGTCTAACTTTCCTGGTGTTTTTTGTTTCGTAGACGAGCTCGAGTTTTTGCTACGATAAGATGGTGACTCGAGTCGGTGTAAAGGGGATAAAAGTGGTTGACAAGCTGAGTTCATAGCTTCCGCAACCAAATTGTCAACCTAACCTACGCGGGGTGAATCCTGTGACAAATATACTTGTATCATATACGTATTTTGCAGGAAAGGCTCTGGCGACCCCAAGTTTCTAATTGAACTAGGGGGTGCGGTGGTATGACCTAGAAAGTTCAATGTGTTCA
This sequence comes from Eurosta solidaginis, assembly GCF_040869045.1. Taxonomy (NCBI): domain Eukaryota; kingdom Metazoa; phylum Arthropoda; class Insecta; order Diptera; family Tephritidae; genus Eurosta; species Eurosta solidaginis. Next base: position 179,607,414 of record NC_090322.1, on the reverse strand, counting down.
TACTTAATCGTTCCCGAGATGGTCGGCTAATACCTTAATGGTGCTTGTAGTGGATCAACATACGTTGTTAAGTCTTCGAATCGTACGTACATCTAAAACACAGGATACGTCCGTTCATCTTTCGCAATGTGGTCGATCTGATTATATATATTTCGATGAGGAGATAACCATGTAGCTGTATGCTACAGGTTTCACTGTGGACGCTGAAATTTCCGACCGTGGGGCCATAAACACCTTGTTTGCCAACCCTAGCTTTAAATTCGCAAAGCACGGCTTTTGTATCATGTCAGGGGCGTATGTTCGTTCCATGCGTTCGTAGAATGCCTGTTTCATATCATCGGCATTTTCATCCATCGGTGCGTGGGCGCAGTTGAATGAAATATTAAACAAGTTTGATGAAGTCTCTCTCCCGCAACGAAGCAAACGGCGAAACAGCGCTTACTTTCGTAAGGGAACGGACACTCTAGATGCATGCCCTAGCCATGTGAAACTTATTCAGCTTCCTACTTTGCAAAGTCGTAGAGGGGTGATAGGTTTAAGTAAAAATTATTAGAAGGATCGTAAAAGGCCCGTCTGCCTGGTGAAGTTATATCTAGATTTAGGATTAGACCATCTAGGTATTTTAAACTACTTCATATAAGCACATTACATTAATTCCACGCCGACCGTTATCGGTTCCGGATTCGGTTATGACTTCTAAATTTCCTTTCGCTCCTCCCTTTATTGTTGTGATGCGGATAATCGAATATTTTACTGAATCTAATAAAAAAAAAATCAGTTCTTTTCATAACTAACATGATTGAATCATTTAATCTGCATACATATTAATATTCTGAAACCTAGTATGGTCTTATCACTGAGCAAGTCCATTATCATTACTAACGCTTACGTCTTCGTTCCCGATCTCTGTGGAACTTACGTCATCTAGATGAACGATACGGCAATTGGTCTGTGTAACATCTAAGGACGTGCAGAATCTGATTAAGTTTTAAAGTTTAGTTTTGGTTTTACTCGACTCATGGGCTCACCGAGGTTTACAGTGACTGTCCACCATGCGGCATAAGGATGGGCTGTCGGAAAAAAATGGCAGGGCATTCGATTCGCTACGCAGAATAATCAGCAGCCTCCTATCAATCTATTTTTGCTTTATCAAGCATTGGCGTCTACTTAATTTGTGCAGTGTAAGTATATAAGTTTGAAATTGTCAGTCTAGTATTGGTAATGGAAATTTATGTTCAAACTAATTTGTATGTATGACCACTGAGGATGTGACATAATTTCTAATTAACACTAAAACAATGCCCGGATGCTAACATAATCCAAATTTTGCTCAAATAATATTTGATAATTAATCATTTACATACATATATACGTGTGTATATATACAGTGGGTTTTGTATGTGTGTAAGCTGTAGTAAAGCTCTAAATTTAAAAAAAAAGAATTGCAGTTTTCTGGTTGCAACCGCACTAGTCCAGAATAGCGCTAAAGTGCACCAACCGTCGGTTATATTCAAACTAAGCTCCGTTAACACAGTAGATTATTTAGCTAGGACGGGTACTTTTCTTAATCGATATGACTGAAAACTGTCATGGAATATCTCCGTATATTCCTTATGTTGTGTGATCTCAATGTCGCTGACATATAGTGCAAATTCTTCGATCTAGAAAATTTCAGCCCTCTGATATTTGTATAAATCTTTAAAATGTCGAGTAATTTTGAAATTAAGAAGGAAATAAAGTTTAACCAAAATCCATAGAATATGGTGGAAATTTCAAGTAAAATAAGTGGAGCCTTTTCACGCAGATATATATATGTAAACATCACTTTGGTTACTAAGAACTATGCCTTTCTATATGGCCAAACTGGGACAAACTGGGGACAAAATCATTATATATAAAAATCACGTGTCACTATGTTTGTCCGCGATGGACTCCTAAACTACTGAACCGATTTTGAACTTGTTTTGCACTGCGTATGTAGTTTGATCTAACTTGAAATATAGGTTGGGCTATATCTCAGTTCATAGTCGCAATATTATTTTATTGCAATTTTTTTATGTTTATATTTATTGTTTATATGTATTAATAAAATGTTACGTATACGCACCGGCACTTATATTTTCAGGTGGTACATTCGTGTAATTGGTTGGTGTTTAATTAGACAACGTGCTTATCAAAAAAAAATATTATAGCGAATGATATCAAGTGGGATGGGGGGACTACCCCTGGCCCAGGGTTTCTGAGGGGGCCCGCTACTTAGAGGTACTAAGACAATTTTGTAATTCAGGAGAGTCTTTAGTTGTTCCATGTGCAATTTTTAAGCCGAATTTCAAAAGCAACGAATATCTGTATTTAGTTTTAATATTATAGTGAAGTGTGAAAAATAAAAATCTTTATATATAAAAAGAAAAGCTAAAATGTGTGTTAATTGGTCGCTGGTGTTTGGAGAGATGTGTCGGTCGATTTTGTTCAAGCTTACACACAAGTTGCGTAGACCTCACGCGGTGGTTACTACATAGCTTTGATTGCGGTCGACGTACAGGGTCTAGATATATAGGCCGAAAAATAGACCCGGGTACCCCTAGTGTGTGTGGGTAATATGGATATCAAATGAAAGCCGTTGCTGAGTGCTCTAAAGTAATTTTCATTGTGATATTCGATTTAGTCGTATCAATCTGGCAAAAGTGATAAATATGCATGCGAATCCGCAATAAGGACATGAATTAATAATACCCACATACCTATTTACATATGTCCTATGCGATTTGCCTAAAAGTTGGTATATAAATTTACCTATATTAATATTTACGACCCTTTTTCCGGGAAGTAGACTGGAAACGGACTGGGATTAAGACTCGGAGTGGGACTGAGACTGAGAATCGGAGTGGGACTGGGACTGGGACTAGAAAAAAATACATACCACCCTCTGGGACAGGCAATAAGGGATGAAGAAGAATGAGAAGACCTTGAGAGAAGAGAAAAGAGAGAAGGAGGAGACTGAAAAAGAGACAGAAAGAGACGAAGATGGAGATAGATGAAGCGAAAAACACGGAGGGAGGAGTGAATAAAAGGATTAGTAAAAAGCGAAGAGGGGGAGGGTAGAGTTATACGGAAAAAGATTATTAAAATGTATGCAGATAGGCCAAATTTAGGGCACAAAAACGTCTGCCGGGTCTGCTAGTACAATATATATATATATATATATATATATATAATATTAGTAGTTTAGTAAAAAATTGATTTGATATACATTTAGATTTCAACGGAATCGATAAATCTTTCTCCTCATCGTCGAAACAATAATTTTCATCGACAGGCAAGAAATAGCTTCGAGAGGACATCGTGACTCTGGTCCTATATCCCTCGAGACTCCTCCCTATAATGATGGTAACTTCTGATATTTATTAAGATTTCGGATGAATGCTGGTGACCAAACATTGAAGCAACATTTACTTCAAACTGCCACATTGAAAAATCGCGTTACATCTTACAGGAGTCCACAGACTCAGAACGAACTCATCGACATTTGCGGGCACATAAGTCTTGAAAAGATTGTTGCAAAAATCAACGCAAGCGAATGCTGCACTATTCTCGCAGATGGGACAACCGACATTAGTGGTGTGGAACAATACTCACTGTGCTTCCGTTATACCTAAAAAACTGCAGATGGATTAATTTTGAGAGAAGATTTTCTACAGTTCATCCCGATCGAAGATTGCACTGGTAGAGGACTTGCTTCGTCATTGATAAACATTTCAAAGAAGCTGAAGATCAACCTGGAGTTTTTTGGTTCCTCAAGGATACGACCTCAGGGATACGCTGCAATGAGTGCAGAATGGAATGGTTGTGCTGCTGCAGTGATGGATAAGTATCCGTCTGCACTTTATGTACATTGCGCAAGCCATTCCTGGAGTTTCCCAGTTGGTGAAGCGTGCTCAATTTCTCTCATAAGAAGCTGTCTTGGGTCCATAAAGCAGATAATTTCTATCTTCAGACCTTCAGCAAAACGCGAAGCTATTCTCAAGGATGCCGTCGAAACTTTGAATCGTCTAACAGAGAAAGAAAGTTTGAAGCGATTGTGTGAAACAAGATGGGCGGAAAGACTAGGTGCTGTGATCTGCTTCAAAGAAATGTTTGCTCCCATTTATTTAATTAAAAAAAAAAAATATGACTATGGAAATGCCGAAAGTTCTAGAAATGCTTTCAGTTATCTACACACTTTGAGGACTGGAGGATTCATTGTGGCAATGGTTGTTATTAACGAAATGTTTTCTTTGGCTTAACCATTAACCTCTTACCTTCAAGGGAAAAGTGTTGGTCTTTCTGCAGCAGTTTCAGTGGCTGATGATCTGACTGTTTTGTTGAAAGGAATGAGGGAAAAGGCTAAATTAAAGCACAAAGGAATGTTTCTTGATGCTAAAGAATTAACTGAATCTATCGGGGAGAAGATTGAAGTTCCTAGGATTGTGAGTCGTCAAAAAAATCGAGAAAACTACGAAAAAAGCTCAGCAGAAGAATATTTTCGCAAATTAATATTCATCCCTTTCATCGACCACTTCATATCTTCAGTGTCTAATAGATTCATCAAGCAAAAAAACACATTGTCCATTATCGAAAATGTCATTCCCGATAAATTGGTCAGAAAAGTAGATGAAAACGTTTCTGAAACTGTCGAAATAATAATGGATCAATGGCCAGCACTTACTGGAACAGCGGTATCTATGGTGAAAAATGAAGACAACGTTGGGTTGGAGCAGAAGATCGCTCAAAGACATTCATCGACGCATTAAATCTTTGTAATGAAGAATTTTTTCCACACGTTTTCAAGTTTTTGAAGATTGGAGCCACGTTAGCTGTAATCATTCCCAGCAGTGAACGAAGTTTTTAACATTGAGGCGTTTGAAAAATTGGATAAGGAATTCAACCGGATAAGATAGGCTGAATGTACTTGCCCTATTAAGTATCAATAGAAATATTAACATCACAGTGGAAGAAGTCATTAGCCAATTCGCTCAAAAACAGAAGATAATCAATCTGTAATTTTGCTTTTTACTATTAATTATTACAATAATATTTTCAATAAATAGATCACTGAATAAATACAATATTATTTCCTCCCAATAACAATATTCCATACAATAAGTACTTATCATCACTTAAGAAAATTTGAATAAATAGTTTGAGGCTATTTGGAAAAGCTTGGCAGAATCTTTTCGGTGACAACCGGGATGCTGTTGCTTTAATATCGGTTTACTAGTGGCCGCCGTGGTGTGATGGTAGCGTACTCCGCCGACCACACCTAAGATAATGGGTTCACGCCCCGGGCAAAGCAACAACAAAATTTTAGAAACGAGTTTTTCAATTAGAAGAAAATTTTTTTAAGCGGGGTCGCCCCTCGGCAGTGTTTGGCAAGCACTCCGAGTGCTATCAATATTTTCTCAATGAAAACACATCAGCCATGCAGATGCTGTTCGGAGTCGGCATAAAACAAATAGGCCCCGTCCCGCCAGTTTGTAGTACAAACTAAAAGGAGCACGACGCAAATTGTAAGAAAAGCTCAGCCTAAAATCTTTTACATTTATTTATTTATTTTATCGATAGCGAAGGTTCAATGTGGTCTTGTTGAATCGTTTCCGAGATGCCCGGGCTTGTACCTTAATGGTTCTTTTTACCAAAACATATAATATCTTTATGCGAAAAAGACCATCAACGTCCCCAAAACCTTCTGAGAGTGTTTTTATCGCTACAGCAGCAACAAAAACAACACCGATAACAAATCGATGTGAAACCAATAACTCTTCAATAATAAATGGATAACTTTTTGAAAAAAAGTCTATAATTTTTTATAACGTACTAGAAGACCTGGCAGACGTTGCCTTGCCCTAAATTTGGCCTATCTGCATACATTTTAATAAGCTTTTTCCGTCTGAATCTGCCCTCTCCCCCTCTTCACTTTTTCCTAATCCTTTTATTCACTCCTCCCTCCGTCTTTTTCGCTTCATTTATCTGCATCTTCGTCTCATTCTATTTCTTTCTCAATCTCCTCCTCTCTTCTCTCAATTTCTTCTCATTCTTCTGCATCCCTTATTGCCTATCCCAGAGGGTGATATGTATTTTATTCCGGTCCCAGTCCCAGTCCCACTCCGAGTCTCAGTCCCAGTCCTAGCATAAAAATTACCCTCTACTAAAGCACCCATCAACAGCTTTCATTTGTTATCCATATTCTATAAACACATTCTAGGGGTACTCGGTTCCACGCTTCGGCCTATATCTCGAGACCCTGTACGTCGATCGCAACCAAACCTATGTGGTAACCACCGCGTGAGGTTTACGCAACTTGTGTGAAAGTTTGAACAAAATCGACAGACGCATCTCTTCAAACGCCGGCGACCAACTAACCCACATTTTAGCCTTTCCCTTTATATATATAGATTTTTATTTTTCACACTTCACTATAATATTAAAACGAAATGCGAATTTTCGTTGCTTTTGAAATTCGGCTTAAAAATTGCCCATGGACCAATTAAAGACTCTCCTGAATTAAAAAAAATTGCATAGTACCTCTAAATCGGGGTCCCTCTTAGAAACCCCCACCCTCTCGGCGGGCCTGGTGATGTGCTATACTTGATATCATTCGCTAAAATATTTTTTATTGATAAGCACGTTGTTTAATTAAACACCAACCAATTACACGGAAGTATATCCGCACCCCTGAAAATGTGAGTGCCGGTGCGTATACGTAACATTTTATTATTACGTATAAACTTATAAAAAATTGTAATAAAATAATATTGCGACTATTAACTGAGATATAGCCTATCCTGTTTTTCAAGATAGATCAAACTACACACGGGATGCAAAACAAATTCAAAATCGGTTCAGTAGTTTAGGAGTCCATTTGCGCCAAACATAGTGACACGTGATTTTTATATATTAAGAAGAAGATTGATATTTTTTTCGAAAACAAATCGACAATTTTCGGTGACTTTCTGGTCACATTTCGATAAATTTTCTGAATATATTTATTCAGTTTTCAATAATAAATTGATAAATTTTCAACAACAAGCGCATAACCCTGAGCTACTGACTGATTGATAAAAGTTTATTGATAGCAAACTTATAAAGCTACGATAACAAACCGATCACACTCCGGTTTCGGTTTTCTAAGTATTTTTTTAAGTATCCGTTATCATAAATAATTTGTGTAACCAATCAGTTTACCTCGCCAGAACTTAGACTGCTACAGCTTTTAACATACAAGAGGTTTACGCATATCACTATATCGGCGGCGGCAGCGTGCCGGTGTTTTGGCTTTAATAAGGTTTTTTCTGTTTAACAAAATAATATTTAGGAAAGGTTTTGTCTGTATGTATTTAGGGGAATCAACGTTTTGGCAATTTCGCAAAGGTCGGGGATTTTTACCTCAAAGTCTTGCGGTTCGTTCAAAAAATTTCAAGAGCAGCTCCTTGCGGAGAGAATGTCCTTCAATTACTTACTTCAGGGAGGCTTCGAACCTAGCCCCGGCCTAAGGGACTGGTACTGCTGCGTCTGCCGAAAAAAACTCTACTTACATACTTAAAATGGTCACACTTTTATCTGTTATCGTTATCGACACGATGTCTTTAAATTATTTGTGATCCCTCGCTGGTCACGCAGAAAGACGACTTACGGTTGCTATTAATGGCCTTTTAATACTCATGGCTCTCATGGCACAGTTCTAACGATGAGCACCAACGCTGGCCTATTGTTAATCGCACCAAACTGGGCATCTATTTTTTTCGGCTGTTTTAAAAGTTATAACTACTGAAGAGCGGACAGTAACAATCCACCAGTCGCTACCACGCCTCCTGGCCCACATACAACATGCCACCACAGAAGCTATAGGACTGCGACTTCGAACTCGTACCTTCATGGATGTCACAAGAAGCTCTATGTATAGCTCCGAAGACTAACAGATTTTTTTGTCGCGCTATACTGCCGAGTACTGCCAGAGAAACACCTTGAAACGTTAAGGAGTAACTATTCGGCCAAGAATGTCGCCCTCGAAATCATAAGCCATCCAAGTGGATATTATTGCGTAACACATGGGTGAAAATAATATAATTCTACATAATTAAAATTTTACAAGGACCCTGGATACCTTTTTTTTTAATGTAGACCAAAATTTGCAGACATTTGTGTTCGAAACATTGATTTCAATAGTCTTCGATAAACCAAAACGATATTTTAGAATGAAAGTCGACCGATTTTAAGTTGAAAGATGTTAAGGTTATACCCTCAGTTCGAACTGTTGTTTTTCGTCCTTATGATCTAATAGATCATTATGAGTAACCGCGTAGCTTCAGTTTTCCGACCACACTACGTTAGGGTAGGAGCACACCCGTTCATTTTTCCAACTATCTTGCAAAAGCTTTTGCTTTACCACTTTGAGTGTTCTTGCGAAGGACAAAGCGTCACTTGGTAAATACATATTTTCCTACGTATTCACATTTGTAAAAGGAGCCGAAACGTGTAGGTGATATCTAAACTTGGTTGATAGGCTAGAATCACTGTGATTCACTCCAAGGGACTAGTTGGGATAGGGCCGCCAACTTTAGGAAATGTCAAATTGGCGACTTGGGTGTTGAATGAGGAAGTGTGAAAATCAAAATTAACACATTAGATGATATTTTAAAGTTTCGCAAATAAACAACAGATGTTTGAATATAAGGCCAAGGGATTTTTCAAACCCTTCTATCTTCAAATTAAGTATGAGGAGAGAATCATTTCAAAGGAGAGTTTAAACCCCTGGGACCTACTAAAGGATTTTGCAAAAATGATTTCTTTTATTATTTACGCCAATTGGAATATAGAATTTTTGAAAAAATCAAAATTTTTTTCGGGTAACTTGCTTTTTTAACAACCTAAGGATAATTTAAAAACATGTTCGACTTGGGTCATTTTATTTCAATCAATAAATTCGGCGGCGGCGTGCAAAAAAAGACGAAAATCGGCGGCGGCGTTTATCAGCGGCGTATATCTCTATAACATACCTACGTGATTACGTTCGTTGTCCCTCTGTATTGTTCTTTCTCATCGCAACTGTCGCAGCTTTAACGTATTTCCCTGTTTTTGTTATTCATGGGGTCTTGGTGAGTCTGATCTTTGCTTTCCAAAGCCCTCTCCTTCCCGAGCTAATGGGGCGATGGTGATTGTTAGGGTGATCACTTGTTCGTCTTATATGTGAGCTAATGTTTGATGTTAAGATTATGAGAGCTACAAGGACTCTTCATCTGAAGTATGTTTTCCTACAACTTTTAACTAAAAGGTAGCGTAAATAGGGTGATGTTTATCTGCATCTAATCGCGCTAGTTATGCGCTATCGCAATAAGAGATGGTACGCTGTACTTCTAATTCTGTGCCCTCGTAGTGTTTTCAACTGCACTTTTAACATTGTGATGTCCTTCCACTAAGCCTTCTTGAAAACCGCAAAAGTTATCGGCGTGTTATCAAAAGTTATTGCTTTGTAATCGAAAATGTATCGTTCTTTATTATCGGAGTGTTAACGGTTTATCGAAAATTTATCAATTTGTAATTGAAAATTTATCATCTTGTTTTAAAAAAAGTATCGACTTGTGGGCTGAAAAGTGGTCGCTTTTAAAAAAAATTTATCGAAATTTCGAAATATTATCGGTTTTTTATCGTACTGTTACCAGTTTGTTATCGGAGTGTTATGAATTGGTTATCAGGGCGCTATTTATTTGCTATCGATTTCTTATCTGTGGTTTATCGTCATCGGTGTATACTTGGTTTTTTAGCGGCGCGTTTTTGGCGGGCTACAGATATGTCAGCGATTTTCTATTGAAGTTCTCCTGGTATCTGACTCACAATACACAAAACCATTCAAGGGTTTAGTGCAAATTATGTAAGTAGGTTTCATAAAAAACGATGAGTTCTCAAAAAAAAAAAAAAAAAAAAAACCGATAACATGCCAATAAAAAATTTATACACTCCTGTAATATATCGAAAACTTTTTCGTAAAACTGTGACGGGTTTGCCGATAACAGGCTCAATAACATATGGATAACTGTTTTATAAAAAATCGATCACTTTTCAATATTGAGCCAAAATCTTTCAACTTGGCTGCGCGAAAAAGACTACTGGGTTATTGTGTATGCATAAATGTGTATCGGTGCCGGTAGCACTAAAACCCTGGGAAGGCCCAGTTAAGCTGTTATTGCTGCCATTTAGATTTAATAGTTGTGTACAATTAACATAATTCATTATGTTGCCCCTGTGCCAACAATGAATAGCACACAAAGAGCAAGAGCAGCGCCAACAGCAGCAACAATTAAAGCATTTAGCTGCAACAAAACAACAATAATAATAATTATAAGAGCAGCGGTCAGGCGAAAATAAATGAGCGATGCAGCGGTGTCAGTGTCAGTGTGGCAAGCCACAAGAGAAATAACAGTACAGCGGCTGCAGCTGCAGCTGAGTTTGTAGTATGTAATAACTACTATATTACACAAATATGTAGTGGTATTGGTGGAATATATGTAACAACAACAACAACATTAACAGCCATATTTAGCAACATTTAAGCGCAGCTGCGTTCACCACTGATTGCCACTGTCAGTGTTGCATTTTATCAATTTATCATAGCATAATGATTTGTTGCTGTCTGCACTTATAGCAATTGTTATTGTTATATACTTTATTGCTAACACTTTATTGCAGACCCTAAGCGAAATTCTTGTGGTCGCTACAGCTACAAGCAAACATCTCACTTACTTGCTTTGCGTTTGAAGCTTACGGTCAAAGCCAACGTTCATTTGAAAATGTTGCACAATGCGGTGCCCTTGCCTTTACCTTGCGTTTATTAATTTATAATTTTTTTTTTCTTTTGCTGAAAATTTAGCATTTCCACTCGTTGCTTGTTCTATTCGCCTTATTTTTTGCAACTTTTTTTCGTTATATTTCTCAAACATTTCAGCGGTTGTAGCTGCGGTAGCCATTCTTTGCTGCTAAATTTTCCAGTAGTACAAGTTCAGCTTGAACAGTTTTCTTTGCATCGTTGTTGGTTTAGTATTTGCTCATCTGCTCCTTTCGCGTACTTTTTTGTCGCAAGTATTCGCGCGTGTTCATTATTTGTTTTGTGGCGGCGGTAATTTTTTACTATAAGTGAAATTTCTTTTACTCGTGAGTTATCTTTTGCGCGAGTTATATCTAGCTTTCGTTTTCAAATTCTCGAAATTAAGCAGAAGTAGCAAAAACACCTTGAAAGAAAAAATAAAAAAAAAATAAAAATGTTCAAAAATAATGGTGGAAAAAGTGTTTGTTTATTAAATGTTTTATGTGAAAAGAAACTGAAAAGCAGAAAATTTTTTAATTCATATATAAAACTAATGTTTGCTAACTAAGAATAAACGAAAACTATAAATTCTTGACTCAACCCAAATAAGTTCACTTTTAAGCATCATTTTAATATAAAATCGATTTAGAAGCAGCTCGCTATAATAAATTAATAACGTAAGTTAGTGTGAGTAGTCCGAAACTGTACTTACTTTCTAGCTCAAATAGCGATAAACCGTTTAATCGTTTATGACCGTCCCACAAGTCCCCACAGCCGCTTCTTCTATAGGCTAACTGACATCAATTGATCACACTAATGAAATCTAAATAGTTTTGCATCTGGTGCTTCCAGCAAAGTGAAGTCCGCCTTCTTCCTCTGCTTCCGTAGGCGGGTCCCAATAAAAAAAGCGTTCTTTGCCGGATCATCCTCTTTCTTTTGTGTAGCCGCTGCGTTTAATTCACGCAACTACATCAGCTGTCTGCACAAAGCACGTATAGCTCATTATTAACTCTTCTTCGGTCTTCGCCGTCGCCGACGAGTAGACGCCTTTAAATCTTTCGTAGAACATTTAACTCCAGCACTCCCAAAAATGCCTCATCTGATCCATGCTTCTACGATAAGTGACTTGTAAACCATGATTTTCGTTTGCTGAGAGAGAACTATACTTTCCAATTGCCTACCTAGTCCAAAGTGACATTAAGTGGCCAGAGCGAATCGCTGCTGAATTTCAAAGCCGAGCTTGTTGTTTTTGCCAAGGCCCAAATGCGCTGACTCTTTGCTCGATGATAGCAGTTACTTCGATTTTTCGCATTCACCATCAAACCCATCTCTTTCGCTTGTTTTTAGGAGTAATCAGAATATAGAGAGCGGTATTCAGGCCGATGATATTAATGTCAACACCATACGCCAGTAATAGCACACCATTATTAGAATATTGTTCCAGAGTGATTAAAAGGATCACCTTGTGAAAAAACCACGTTTAGTTTGGTACAGCTCGGAGGGCTGTTTCCCAGTTGTGACTGAGCTGATGATATTGCTCGACGTCATTTTTCACAGCCGTATAAGCTTTGCAAGAAAACCAAATTCAGACATAGCGGAATTTAGGCAGCTCTTTTTCATCCTGTCGAAGGCGGCCTTAAAATCGACGAAGAGGTGATATGTGTCAATTCTTGTTTCGCGGGTTTTTCCAAGATTTGGTGCATAGTGAAAATCGGTTTGGTGGTAGATTTACCAGGCCTTAAGACACACAAGTTTAATCAGTCCATTCACTGTGAACTTCGCACAATACGCTTAACAGGATCTTATATGCGATACCAAGGAAGCTAATCTCGCAATAGTTGACGCAGTTTACAGTATCGCCATTCTTGTGGACTGGCTTTGAAACACTCAGATACCGATCGTCAGGCATGCACTCCATTCGACATCCGTATTTAGCACAGAAGTTGCTTAACCAACTCCTCGCTGCCGCATTTGAGTACCATCTTCTAAACTATCGTCGGCGCTTCCCACAACGTGAAAGCTGGCGAGATAGAATCCGCCCTCAGTAGGACAGGGATGGGCGAACCAATAACAAATATGATCGCTACACTACTTTTTAACGGCAAGGTATCAGCTGAGTAAAAATTGGGAAGCAGATATTTAGAGCCACAACGATTTCTATTGCTCATTGTTATTCTATGGCTGATTGCTATAAGTTAGGGACTTTTTAATAGTCATTTTTTAAATTTCAAACCAAAAAGTCAGGTAGAAGGAATGTTTCTGAATTGAAGGATATGTATCTGAAATTACTTTTACTTTTGCAAAGTCAATAGATAGCTTTTAAATTTGACTTTTTTTAATACCAACAGGCACAGCTTTAACATATGATTACACTCAGAGAAAAAATCTTTCTAAAACGAACGAAAAAAGTTCAAAATTAAGAATATTCGTGGACCAAAGTCTGTTAAGTACGTTTTTTCTTAACTCTTGACCGATGGGCTTATTTTAAGAACAGTTTTTCCGCGAATTGCTGTGTGAACCTTCTGTGCTCATTTCAAGCAAACTCTGGTCGATTTAACAGATTTCGTTCTCAATTCAAGAACGGTTTGGGAAAGTATTTTTTCAATAGGTACCCATTTATTTTTTTTAATAATTGTCATAAATAAAAAATATTTATAGCAAACAAATTTTTATTAAAGTACAAAATTTTACGAAAAAATGCATAATATGCATTTTTATACTCAGTTGAGCAGAGCTCACAGAGTATATTAACTTTGATTGGATAACGGTTGGTTGTACAAGTATAAAGGAATCGAGATAGATATAGACTTCCTTATATCAAAATCATCAGTATCGAAAAAAAGTTTGATTGAGCCATGTCCGTCCGTCCGTCCGTCCGTCTGCCCGTTAACACGATAACTTGAATAAATTTTGAGGTATCTTAATTAAATTTGGTATGCAGGTTCCTGGGCACTCATCTCAGATAGCTATTTAAAATGAACGATATCGGACTATAACCACGCCCACTTTTTCGATATCGAAAATTTCGAAAAACCGGAAAAATGCGATAATTCATTGCCAAAGACGGATAAAGCGATAAAACTTGGTAGGTGGGTTGACCTAATGACGCAGAAGAGAACATTAGTAAAATTTTTGACAATTGGCGTGGCACCGCCCACTTTTAGAAGAAGGTAATTTAAAAGTTTTGCAAGCTGTAATTTGGCAGTAATTGAAGATATCATGATGAAATTTGGCAGGAATATTACTCCTATTACTATATATGTGCTAAATAAAAATTTCAAAAATTGGATGAAGAACACGCCCACTTTTAAAAAAAAAATTTTTTAAAAGTCAAATTTTAACAAAAAATTTTATATCTTTACTGTATATAAGTAAATTATGTCAACATTCAACTCCAGTAATTATATGGTGCAACAAAATACAAAAAAAAAAGAAAATTTCAAAATGGGCGTGGTTCCGCCCTTTTTCATTTGGTTTGTCTAGAATACTTTTAATGCCATAAGCCGAAAAAAATTTACCAATCCTTCTGAAATTTGGTAGAGGCATAGACTCTATGACGGTAACTGTTTTCTGTGAAAATGGGCGAAATCGGTTGAAGCCACGCCCAGTTTTTATAAACAGTCGACCGGCTGTCCTTCCGCTCGGCCGTTAAAACGATAACTTGAGCAAAAACCGATATATCTTTTCTAAACTCAGTTCGCGTTCTTATCTGAACTCACTTTATCTTGGTACAAAAAATGGCCGAAATCCAACTATAACCGCGCCCACTTTTTCGAAATCGAAAATTACGAAAAATGAAAAAAATGCCATAATTCTATACCAAATATGAAAAAAGGGATGAAACATGGTAATTTTATTGGTTTATTGACGCAAAAATAACTTTAGAAGAAACTTTGTAAACATTTTAAGTAGAAAAAAATGAAAAAGTTCTGCAAGGCGCAATCAAAAGCACTCGGAATCTTGGCAGGAATACTGTTCGTGGTATTAAATATATAAATAAATTAGCGGTACCCGACAGATGATGTTGTGGGTCACCCTGGTCCACATTTTGGTCGATATCTCGAAAACGCCTTCACATATACAACTAAGGGCCACTTCCTTTTAAAACCCTCATTAATGCCTTTAATTTGATACCCATGTCGTACAAACACATTATATAGTCACCCCTGGTCCACCTTTAGAACTATGGCCGACTCCCTTTTAAAATACTCTTTAATGCCTTTCATTTGATACGCATGTCATACAAACACATTCCAGGGTTTCCCTCGGTTCATTTTCCTACATGGTGATTTTCCCTTATTTTGTCTCCAAAGATCTCAGCTGAGTATGTAATGTTCGGTTACACCCCAGCTTAGCCTTCCTTACTTGTTTCATATGTTTCTATTATTGAGAAATTATTCATATTTGAAAACATTTTCAAACATTTTCAAAAATTTTTTATTCATCATTAATTTCATTAAATACATTTTTTAATAGCTTATATTCTATACATGTGTTTCTTAACGTATTAGTACATATCAAAGAGTGCTCATAGCTAAATATAAGGTTTGATAACAGCATTGTTTTGAAATATTCTTTGAATATTAATTAAGTCTGTATTTATCCAGAAAAAGCTAAAAAAACTGGACTTTAATTTTATTCATATTTGAAGATGTAATCTGCATATATACTTAAAACATTTCATAACATGTTTGAGAATTATCTGTGCATAAGTGAATGGAAAAATAATTGAACGAAAAATTAAAGTTAAAAAAAAATTGTTTTAAAAATTCTAGAGTTTGACGGTGATCGAACTAGCGCCACGCGATCACAACCACAACATCATAACCGCTGGGCCACTAAGACTGCTTGATAGCATGTGACAAATGTTGTATATAACATTGTAGTGCACCAAATTGTACCGTTTCTTTTTCCTTTAGCTTAATTTAAGAACATTGTTCTCAATTTAAGAACATTTTTCTCATTATTAAAACATTTGTTCATATTTTAAGACCAGCCGTTCTCTTTTCAAGAAAATGGTGTCAGTATAAGTACAAGGTTGCTGTTTTAAGCACGGGTCGTTCGTTTTTCAAGAACTAAAAAGTAAGAACATGAAAAATTGGAATTGAGTCCGGTGGTGCTGGATTTTAAAACGGCGTTTTTCTCTGAGTGTACATACAAAGTATGTACTGTGCAAACCGAACAAAATATGCAAGGAAGGCAATTGGGATAAAGTTTAAACAACTAAGGCATGACGTGGCTGAATGTGCTTGAAACACTTCAACCATCGTAGGAGTGCGGGTTCAAATCCCACTCCCGGGAGAAGAGGCTTTGAAGAGATTTACAAGGTATAATCGAAACAGCTGTCGCCTTGTCCATCCTGATATCACGTTGTTTAAATTTTTGCCAAATTATGACATAAAATTATAAAAGGTTAACGTTTACTTTTATTATAAAAGCCAACAATAAAAGTTAGAAATTTACTTGTTTTATAAGAGTCAGAAATAAAAGCAAAAATTTGGCTTTTTATATAAAAGCTTAAAATAAAAGTCAGAACTGGTTTTTGATTAGGGACAACACGGAAACGAAAAATGAGAAAACTTAGCACTCATGAAATAGGTTTTGTGCCTCGTATTTAACCAAAAATTTTTACGTTGCACCCTAATAGTACTGTTTTCGTAAAAATCACACGATAATTTTGCGATTTTTTTTGAAGTCGTTTTGGCATAATATATGGATTGTTTTAGAATCTTTCCACAACGGTTTTGTGATTGCATCAGGTTTGTTTCGGGGTAATTTACGCATTGTTTTTGCTGTTTCCCGATTACTGCGGAGCCTTGACCATATTGTTTCCTAGATCGATTCGACAATAATTCACAGCCATGTTAGAATCATTTCAGAACTATTTTTCGATCAGTTTTACGCCACTGCGGGATTAATTCAATGTAATCTCAGAACAAGCTAGTTACTGTTAGTGATTATTTTGGAACTGCATATATCAAAATAGTTTCAAGACCATTTCGGTATTGTTTTCGGGGTTATTGTAAAACCATTTTCAGGCTGTTTTGTTTTCAGGCTGATTTCGGAACTTTTTTGGGATCATGTCAGACTTGTTTCGGAAGTGTCTGCTGAACTATTTTGTTGTCACTATACTGAAAATACATTGTACTTAGGTTGGCTACATCAAAGGCGGTTCATAAAAATATGAGATAACTTTGAGAAATCATATTTTCTTTGGCACTGGTCAGAGCACATTGAAATTTCGATACCATACACAAATGCATATTATGGGATTGTTTATGTTAAAGTAGGCATAGTATCGGTCAAGAGCGTGAAACTGAATGATTTATATATCTTTTGATTCAGATGTCCCAGCGTATTGAAAGGGGTATAGTTAAGACTTATCCACTTAACACTAAATATATTAAAATTTGGGCTTTAAAGAAGTTATTCAGAAGAAGTCACAAATCGATCTCCAAATCCAAATGGTCCTTATTTCGTCCAGAATGGGCCCCGACATGGTCTGAAAACAGTCCTAAAGTGATTACGAAACAGTCCAAGAACGGTTCTGGGATAGTTTCGAAACGGTCCTGGAAACACCCCTAAATTTTCCGACGTTAATACCGAAAACAATTTCGAAGCGATTCAGAATCAGTCGCAAATCGATTCTAAGATGGACCTAAAAAAGTGACGAAAGAATACGTATGCCGTCTTGAATAGATCCACAAATAGATCCCGAAATTGTTCCGAAAATAATCCCGAAAAGTTCCGTAATAGTCCCGAACCAACACAGGAAGCAATACCGAAGTGATCAAGAAGAAGTAAAGAATCGATCCCGAAATGGACATAAAATAGTTCTGCATTGATTTCGAAATGGTCACAAAACCAATTACGAAATGGTCCTAGGAAAGTCTAGAAACGTTTGGAAGTGATTACGAAATATTCCCTAATTGATCTCGGAAAAGTCCTGAAAGGATACTAGAAAAATCCTGAATAGATCCCCAAATATTCCCGAAACGGTTCTATTGATCCCGAAAAAGTCACAAAGCCAAAAACTATCTGGAACTGATGCGGGAATAATCCTGAAATATTATTTGGTCACAGTCTCAAAGGCGATTCCTCCTTCGTGACTAAGTCCCAAATAAGCAGCAGCAAAAAAATTATAGATAAAATACGACGTAAATAACCTTTCGTATGATATCCATATACCATGTGGACAGTACCATTTTTTATTATTTAAAGATAGAAAGAACGGATTACTGCGTGTTTGTTATGTGTTTTTGCTTTTACTTTTGGCTTTATATAAAAAAGTCAAGTTTTCACCATTAATTAAGGTTTTTATAGAAAAAATCGTACTTTCTTTTTCATTTTTGACTTTTTTAATAAAAGTTAAATTGTTATTATTATTTTTCACTTTTAAAATAAAAGTAAACTTTTAACTTTTGTTTTTGTTTTTTTTTATTATAAAAGTTTAATTAAAAAAATGTTTTTTAACTTTTACAATAAAAGTAAACCTTTAACTTTTCTTTTTGATTTTTATAACAAAAGTTTAATTGCAACTATTATTTTTTACTTTTATAATAAAAATTTATTTTCAACTTTTTTTGTTCGCTGTTATAATAAAAGCAACCTTTGAATATTACTTTTGACCTTTATAATAAATGTTAAATTGTAGCTATTGACACATTGTCGAAAAAACCAATAATTTAGAGAGAAAGCTGCACGATTATTCATGAAAAGTGTCAAAGTGTCATTAAAATAACCCCGAATTACATGGAATAACAAAGTAGATCACAACTGGGTATATAATGAAAGGCTCTACGCAAATTCCAATTTTTGCTTTTTTTTTACAAGTTTTGAATTCAAAATTTAATTACATCTGGTTAAGACATGATTTAACACAATTTAAGCACTAAAAAATCAATTTAATTTGACTAAAAAAAAGAAAATTTTTTTTTTTTTTATGAGATCAAGCCTTTAGTCAACAATGTCAGTTTTTAATGCATAAAAAAGCGCAAAATTAATACAGTACCAACAGTTTCACAGAAAGGCTATAGGCAGCCTGATTGAGGGCAACACAAAACGAAAAAGAAAATGCAAAGAAAAGTTTAATAGCTACGCATTGCATAAAACCGACAAAAACTTAACTTTAAACTCAACTGGTATAAAGCTCAGTTGTTGGCATGCGAAATGCTTCTGGCTACATCCTTGAGACCATTAACGAGAACGGAAAGGTACTATTATAAGTACGTAGGGTGGGTGTAGTAGAGTTTCTTTGTCGAAATTTCAAATGTCAGACATTAAATGCCAATTTCAAAAAGTGCACAAAACTTTCATGAACTCAAACTGTTATTGCACTGCACTGACTATGAGGAACATTGCTGACTGATATAACATTGGAGGCCAAATAAATTTGGAACTGTGCCGCAATAGCAACACAGACAAAATCCAATGCCATCTACATACACTCGCAGTTAGCTAAGTAAAAGGGGAGCAAACGTCAATTGAATTGCTAGCGAGTCACTAGAAGACCGTCGTAATGAATGTGCTTCAATGGAACAGGAAATACAGCAAAGGCATTCAGAAGTGCATGCTGCAAGTGGGCGGGTTACAGTGACGGTGGCGCGAAGTGGATGGTACTTTCGAAAAAGCAGCTTGATAGCTTAGCATTGCAATCATATTTATGTGCCTCTATGTTGTTGTTTTGCGAACAGATGAGCTGACATCAAGTGAAAATATTTTTGTTAGTCATTGGCAGCGCAGTTGCTTATTCATTTCATTTCATTTCATTTCATTTCGAATTTGCTGTGATGCAGAGTCAAATGTATGAATGCTTGAATGAAATGAGGAAGTGCCTTTTCATTGCAATTTTGCAAAGTTTTGAGATTTGTATTAAGTTGTTTTTATTTTTAGTTTTTGTGTTCTTTTGTAAGTTTTGTGCATTAAAATACAGAATTCGGCTTCATTCAACGGAGCGGTAGCAGAAATTTAAATTTTAGAAAATTTTTAGACTATAGGAATTTTCTTCTTAAAATCAAGTAAATTGTTTCCTCAACAATTTAAGCTTACTCGAATTGTCACATTCCAGGTCGCTTTAATCATTCCTGCAGAGTCTGCCCCAGTGTTGAAACTTTTCGTCATGTGCCGTATTTTAAGGTAGAATTTCGGGCATTATATTTTTCAGCTAGCATCTGAAGCTCTTCGCACTAACGTCGCGAACGTATCTTGGCTCGTCGTGTACGTACCTTGGCTGCCACAAGGTAGTGGTTCGAGTCGATGTTTGAACCTCATAGCGTGCGCACATTCATGACACTACAATTGTGCTTCCCGTCAAGCACGACGTGGTCGATTCGTTTTCGTGTTCTTAGATCAGGGGACAGCCAAGTAGCTTGGTTTATCCTTTTGTGTTGAAACTTGATACTACAGATGACCATATTTCGAGCCCCGACGAAGTCATCATCCTCAGCCTCAGCGATGTAACATCGCAGAGGTAAAATTTTCCCGACTTAAAATCTCTTCGCATGATTTTGTTATCATGAGGGGAAGGGGGGGGCAGTCCTCGTATGTCTTTTCTAGTTTTTCATAGAAAATGTCCTTGTCTTTTTCGTCTGCATCGCCTAAAGGTGCTTAAGCACAATTAAACGAGATGTTGCAGAACTGCACCCTAATTCGGATCGCGGCGAGATGGTCCTTCAAACCTGTAAATTTGGTGGCGAAATTTCTTTCCAACAGAAAACCAACACCTTAGCTCCGAATTTCGGATGTGTTCATATGGCGACTGTGCGTCGTAAGGCCCTATCGTGCTGTACAATATAGTGGACGATGATGTCGGCCTTTGCCTTGACAAGGAAATCAACCAACCGAAACAGCTGGGTATGGATAACTTCTCCTAAAAGAGTTCGGACATTCCAGATACATGGCAAGTGGGGCTCTTCCTACTAGTCGGTCTATTAATTTGTTGAATTAGTATGCAGTGTAAATGTATCGCCGGCGTCGCACAGTGGCATTTTTGCATGATTTAGACGCCAAAAATTAATATATATATTTCATTCAAACCAAGTATATATGTTTGTATGCCTTAACTCCCTTCAGTGAGGTTAGGTGAAGGGGGTGGTGGGTTGTTTTTGTATTTACCCCAAATAAAAACTTTCTTATAGCCTTATCTTGTTCTTTTGTTCATAATTGAACATACCTATTTTTAAGTTTCTTATCTTCATCAAACCATGAAGCAAACTTTGCAAGAAAATTAACTTTGGTGTAATTCATTTGAATCCTTCTCACACAAATTTTGATACAAAAATTCGAACTTTACTGCAGCATTCATCATACAATCCCTCGTCTCTATTTACTCCCTCCCTAAAACAGTAAAGAATTGGTCTAAAACGGCTTTATTCTTTTGCTTTTGGCCACGTTCTGCAACCCACACATCATACAACTCCCTCTTTGTGATCGTCATTATATCAAAAGAGGGACCTAGGGGGATGAAGAATCATTTGAGTTATATGCATAATATTGAGTTATTGTAGAAAGTCAAAAATTGCTTTGGTACAGCTTGGTTCAAACTATTGGCAGGCTTTTCTTTTCACGGTTTTATATATTTTCAGGCCAAACGTAATACACATTAAAAAACTCATAATTTCGTAAAAATACTTAACCAAAAAACTTTTGAACACTTGAGAAATAATATAATTACTTGGAGATTTTAAATAACCAAAAAATATTTTAACTTTTGTTTCACAACAAAGTTTTATTTAATTTTAAACCACTCGTTATTTCACTTCTGTAAATTGCACTACTAAGAGCGGCATCAACAACTCACAGTTTGGCAGAAGATTATGCAATGAAGAACAATAATTATAATTAATGTTAATTACCGTTAAATACTGTGGACATTTTAAAAACAAACTGCATTCAAATGTAAAAAACAATTACTTGAAAATTTTTACATTTTCGCGTCTAAGCCAAGCAAAAATGCCACTCTGCGTCGCCGATCGGTGATTATGATGGTCAGGGTAGCTGATTGTGTGTGTGTACACGAAGGGGTTCCAACTCCATTTCATATTTTTTTGTTTTCTTATACCTTTCATGAACATGAAATGGTATATTAACTTTGGTCCGATGTTTGTAACGTTGAGAAATATAGAAGATAGACTCACCATTAAGTATACTGAATTGATCAGGGCGACGAACTGAGTTGATATAGCCATGTCCGTCTGTCCGTCCGTCTGTCTGTTTGAACGCAAACTAGTCCCTCAAATTTTGAGATATCTCAATGAAATTTGGCACAAGGATGTATTTTTGTATTATATTAGATATTTGTCGGATCCGGCAGGATCGGACCACTATAACATATAGCTCCCATACAACCGATCGTTCAGATAAGACGATTTTGGTCATTCCTGCCGCAATTTAGAAAGTATAAACGTGAAATTCGGCGATATATATTCTAATATATTTAGAAGATATCCTGGAAAAATCACTTTGATCGGAGCTATATATAGTATATATCTCATACAACCGATCGTTCAGATAGAAAGATTTTTGGCAATTTGTCCCTTAATTATGAAAGTATAAACGTGAAACTTGGTGATATATAGTTTAATATATCATAGAAGATTTTCTGAAAAAATCACTTTTATCGGAGCTATATATAGTATATATCCCATACAACCGATCGTTCAGATAGAAAGTTTTTTGGAAATTTCTCCCTTAACTTCCAATATAAAAACGTTAAACTTGGTGATATTTATTCTAATATATCATAGAAGATTTCTTGAAAAAATCACTTTGATCGGAGCTATATGTATATAGTATATACCTATCCCCTACAACCGATCGTTCAGATAGAAATATTTTTGGCCATTTCTCCCTTAGTTTCGAATAAAAAAAACGTGAAACTTGTTGATATATTCTAATATATCATAGAAGATTTCGTATAAAAATCATTTCGATCGGAGCTATATATAATATATATCCCATACCGATCGTTCAGGTAAGGGGGTTTTTTGCCATTTTTTAATTTATATTTATCTTAAAAATCGTTTAGGTATGTAGATCTTTTCACTATATATTTCTTATCTTATACATCCGATTATTTGGCGATTGCGAACGGGATAAGATTTTTGTTCAGCCCCATTCATGAAAGGCATGAAGTCTCGTCCTTACTTGTTTTTAATTAGCGGTTTTCTAGAACATCGGTCCGGAGGAAGTGGACAATCAACCGGTAGTAGCTTCTGCTATAAAGGTCCGAACAAGACTCTAAATATGGTACCGCGGAGAGAAGATAGCCCTTTGGGAGCAGCGCGATGGCTGTGGTTGATAGCTGAATGCGTTAAGAGGTGTTTAGCTCTGATGTGGAGTAACATTGCAACGGTGTGCCATACCCTTTAGATTGGATTTAGGTGCTAGTTAAACCTTAAACCCCACCAAGGTGATGGTGTGTCCACTCACATCATCAATTGCGACACGAGTAAGCGAGCCTTGGGTGCTGGTCAAACAACTTTTGACTTTTGTCCTTGAATGCACCGTGATATTAGGCCAACAATAGCAAGTACTCACATAACACAACGCACTTAATTCCAGATAAAATTAAAAATTGCAAGGCGCAATAACCTCCACAGAGATTTAAGGCCGAGCTGCTCTTCCAATTTGCGCCGTGCTTCTTTAAATTTTTCCTACATATTGGCGGGACGTTGTTTTACACCGACTCCAAACGGCATCTGTAAGGCAGATGAGTTTTCAATGAGAAAGTTTTCATACAGAAATACACTCGCAGTTTTTGTCAAACCACAGACGAGGCACGACCCAGTTTTGGAAACATTTTTTTTTAACTGAAATACTTGTTTCTAAATATTTGATGTTGCTTTGCCCGGGAACTGAACCCAGGATCTTCGGTGTAATATGCGGAACACGCTACATAATTCATAAGTAAACGCTTGCCGTGGTCGTCATTAGAACAGAGCGTTGTCACCCGAAGGCCTTTTCATATATTTCGTTGGAAGGCGTTTAATGTGGCAGGTCTTATGCCTAGCTCGCAACCCATAAACAAGATTTGGATTGGGTATATTGTAATCACACGTAGCCTGCACATAACATGAAGGTTACATTTATTGGGCTACAAAACTGCATAAACAAAAAAAAAAAAAAAAATAAATAAATAAATAAAAATTTAAGTAAATATTTCCTAGTTTATTTCAAAATTTTTTCGAACTTTTTTTCGAAAACGGGTTCGAAATTTTTTTGTAAGTTTCGGCTACAAATGGTTTTTTTAAATTAGCGAAAATAAAAAAATAAAAATTTATATGATTAGATTTGATGAAATTTTATAAAATATGCATTTGTAGCAAGGCGCAAGGTGATGGCAAAGCGAATTCAACCAATTCGCCGTGCAGAAGAATACCAAGTCAAAAGAAAATTTTAATTGATTTCGATTAACTGAGTTTGTTTTACAATGCGTTGTATGGAAAATAATATAGAAGAAGAAATCAGTTGTTGGGATAACAACAACTGGTACTGAATTCGCCTTGATACTTACGATTTATTTTTTTGTATAGGCGAATATGAGAGTTTAAGCATTGATTTTTAACCAAGTGTTGAAACATAATGCAAAAAAAATGATGCAGAGAATTTTCCGGCAGCCTACAAGTAGAGAATCCGCAAACTTTTCTGAGCACAAAACAACATGCAAGGTGCAGTTCTTAAATTTTTTTTACTCAAATTCTTGCAATGAATGGTTAAAAAAAAATTATCGATTTTAAATTTAATTAAAATTTGATTTTTTTCAAATATTTTAAATATTCACAAATATTGTGAACTAACTATATTTCACTAACAAAGCCACTTCTATGCTTTCTCATCTTTTTTCCAGAAATCCTGCCATTAAAATAAATTTCAATCACAACCCAAAAACAAAAGAGGAATTGCCAACAGTTTCGGGTATGAAGTTGTCTATAAAAACCTTGAAACTACTAAACTCATATAACTAGTCAACTTGGCTTAGATAAGACACATTGTATGCTAGAAACAATTGAACTGAAAACTGTAAACTACACTAACAAGAACAACTACAAAGAGAAGAAAAGCAAATTAAATACGAGTTTAAGCCTTTACAACAATAACGCTCTCTAATTGAATACGAGAATTTGATGCCAAAACATATACATACAAATATATAGCTGCATACGTAAATATTCGTACAATCAGGCTGCTCTCACTTAACCTTTCAAATTAACTCCATCTCACACTCGTCTATCATCGTACGCTCCTTCGTATGCTCTCAACCAAATAAAGCCAAGCAACGTAAGCAATTAATGAATGCAACTAGTAGTGCTCTGCCTGCCTACTTACTACATTTGTATATACATATATATACACTGGATATGTGAATAAAATATGTGTGTTTGTGTGAGTTGTATACGTAAGTGTTGCAAGAAGAGCAACAACAACAACAAGTCAATCATAAACAACAAGTATATCACGCATACAAATGCAAATGTGAAGAGAAAAGGCTTGTTGGAAAGTTGTAAAGCAAAACCATTTACAAATATTGAAGAGCCTCAACAACAACAACAACAGCAACAACAAAAACATCAAATTATAGCAAAAACAATGGCGAAACGCAAAATAAATTTGTATCGGTGAAGTAGTGGCAAAAATACATACATACCTATATACCTACATATTATAGTATGCAAAACTTTACAAACTGGCAAAATAAAGAATACAGGGTGTAGTTGTAGCTAAGTAAATACTGAATTTGAATAGTTTGAATGTATATATATAGAGCAGAGCGTAGGAGAGCAAAACAAGTTATATAACTGAACTGTTGGAGTGAGAGCGAACATAAAGTAAAGTTTGCAGCTTCATCTATACAATTACAAACAAAAGAAAATTAGTAAACGTAGTTTGGTTGCAAGGAAAGTGACCAAACGCTTGATTTACAATAAATATCAGTAATAACAACAACAACAACAACAACAACATAATTTGTTACATTGCTATCTTGTGTTGCTAATACGTTCTAGTTGCCAACAGCTGCATTGAAATATTGCTGCTGTCAAAAAAAAAAAACAACAATAAGTACAACATAGGCAATCAGTAGCAGCAAGCACATAATTAACCGTTGTCATGAGGATCATCGCACCATTTCGGGCTCTAGTATTAGCCCATTTATTTTATTGCGTTGCGCCAGCTGGTGGTAAGTACTTAACAGTAAAATGTACATATATATGACTTTAAAATATATCTATATTCTATAATATAAAAATAAGTCGGGGTTTTCTTCCTGACGCTATAACTCCAGAACGCACAAACCGATTTCCACGGTTTTGCATTCGTTGGAAAGGCCTCGCACTCCGTAAAGTTTATAGTAAATAAAATTCAGGATCGACGTACAGGGTCTCGAGATATAGGCCAACGCGTGGACCCGGGTACCCCTAGAATGGGTTTATAGAATATGGATAACAAATGAAAGCTGTTGATGAGTGCTTTAGTTGAGGGTTATTTTCATACCACTGGCTGACTAGGGTCTCGAGATATTGGCCAAAACGTGGGCCCGTGAACGCCTAGATAGTGTTTTTATATTATGGGTATCAAATTGAAGTTGTTGATGAGTGCTTTAGTACAGGGTAGTTTTCATACATATTGGTGAGTAGGGTCTCGAGATATAGGCCAAAAACGTGGACCAGGGTAACGCTAGGAAGTGTTTTTACATTATAGATATCAAATTGCAGCTGTTGATGTGCGTTTTAGTACATAGTAAATTTAATGCCGCTGGGTGACTTGGGTCTCGAGATATAGGCCAAAACGTGGACCCGGATACACCTAGAATGTGCTTTTACATTATGGGTATCAAATTGAAGCTGTTGCTGCATGCTTTAGTACAGAGTAAGTTTTACACCACAGGGTGACTAGGGTGTCGAGATATAGGCTAAAACATAGGTCCGGATACCTTAAAATGTGTGTGTATTATGGATATCAAATGAAAGCTGTTGCTGAGAGCTTTAAAGTAATTTTCATTGTGATATGCGAAGCCGAAAGAAAGACATGAATTAATAATACCCACATACCTCTTTACATACGTCCTATTCGATTTGCCTGAAATTTGTTATATAGATTTGCATATATTAGTATATACGATGCTTTTTTCCGGGATGTAGACCAGAGACGGATTGGGATTGGGACTAGGATTGGGACTGAGCCTGAGACAGAGACTCGAAATGTGACTGGGACTGGAACAAAATACATACCACCATCTGGGACTGGCAATAAGATATAAAGAACAATGAGAAAAACTTGAGAGAAGAGAAAAGAGATAAGGAGATAGAATGAGACGAAGATGGAGATAGATGAAGAGAAAAATACGGAGGGAGGAGTGAATACAAGGATTAGGAAAAAGTGTAGAAGGGCGAGGGCAGAGTTAGACGGAAAAAGCTTATTAAAATTTATGCTGATATACCAAATTTAGGTGAGAACAACGTCTGACGGGTCTGCTGGTCTGTTTATAAAATTTATTGCGATTTGAGCGACTACTTAGTAACTGAAAAGCACGTGACCAAGCTCGATATTTTTCTGTGGGTTTATGTATAACAGTACCATACAAATTAAAGGATTAAAATATAATTCTCAACAGGTGACTCTGCCTGCCATGGGTAGTTCTCGAGTGTTTTTCTAAGATATGCTAGAGGGTTTTTATTAGAGTGGATTTTATTTTATTTATTTTATTTTATTTTATTTTATTTTATTTTATTTTATTTTATGTAAGTTTATTTTATTTTATTTTATTTGATTATATTTCATTTAATTTAATTTTATATTTTATTTAATATAGCTTTAATTTAATTTTATTTTATTTAATTGTATTTAATTTAATCCAATTTAGTTAAATTTAATTTAACTAAATTTCACTTAATTTAATTTAATGTAATTAAATTTAATTTTATTTTATTTCGTTTTATTTCATTTCGGTTTACATTTTATTTTATTTTATTTTATTTTATTTTATTTTATTTTATTTTTTTAAATTTTATTTTAATTATTATTTCTTCTTTGCTAAGACTCTCATATTTCATTAAAAACATTAAACAAATAATGTACAAATCTGGTAAAACGAAGAAAATATTATATCCCTCTAAAAAAATAAGCCCTTAAAATAAATAGAAAATTAGCGGTTGGGATTCTTATTTGTCAATTCAACCTCTTATCACTTAATTCGGTTAACAATAGATAATTCAACCTATTTGTTCACTTTATTAATTAATTGAACTACAAGCACAGTAAGTTTGATAATCAATAACATTGCTGTTCATTACAAACTGAGTATTTCCCTTGCTTAGTTCTGCCAAACCGCATTCTTTGCAAATAATTAGTTAACCTTTAGATTACTGTAAAAATTGTTTAAATAATTAAATTAAAATCATTAGCAAGCACTAACATTTTACCACTTAGCTTCAATGCTTTTTTAATTGATTGACTAGAGGGACCAAATTAATTACCAAGCGATCGGCATTGAATATTCGTACAGGCTTACAACAACAGAAAGCTGCAAAGGCTGCAAAAATCGACTTGCTTATTACAAGTTTCAACCGCAACGACCATTGCTGGGATATAACCGTTGCTGCAAATAACAGTTTAGATTTTCTTTACAACCAACACAACACCAACATTTCACAACTTTTTTGTCCTTCTTTGTTTATTAATGTTTTGTTGTTTGTGTATACCATTTGTTGCTTTATGGACAATTGAATGTATGGTCTATGACAGCTAGTTACCACATTAGAAGGATGTTTGTCTAAAAACGAGTAGGAAAATATGTATATACAGATATGTAGTGTTTGCATTAGACTAGGTAGATCTCTAATCCATCCAAAACAAAAGCTAAGGACAACTAAGGGCAAAAAGGCATATATGTACTTACAGTGTACCTCAACTTTGTAATCATATTGTAGCGAATTTTCGGAAATTTACGAAAATACTGGCCTCTTGTTTCCGCTCGAAACACTGAACTGTCAAATAAATAACTCAAATATGCAGTTTAACAAAATGTCCTTTAGTACTGCTGTAAACTACTGTTTGGTAGAACTTCACAATACACACAAAGTTATTCGCGTACTTCACTTGCAAAGTTTCAAAATCAAATTTTCTGACCATCACTTGAACATATTTCATGGCTTCTGGATAAGTTTCTTATTTATTTCTCTCATCCTCTGCATCTCATATGTCTCATTGTCTTCTGTGTATATATATGAGTAATATCGTCTGCGCTCTTTGGAGCTGTTATTATTCGCCACAATAATGTTGTTAATGATTTTTAAGATTATGGTGACGTATAACTTTTAGTAGCACAGAGGCCTCCCTTTTTCCTCAATTATTTCACATATGGTTTCTAAAGTGAATCTATGCGGTGATATTATTTTTTGATGTTATGGATTGCTCCCAGATATACAAAACCCCCTATAATTACTAGTTTTTATCCGATTGGACTTTATGAGCGACAGCACGTGCATCATCTTGTGTTCGTTTTTCGTTATAGCCTTACGGCGGATTTATTTAGATCGAAGGCCACCAAAATTAAACCTGCAACTATGTTGGTCAGAGCAAAATCATCGTAGTGGTGGACGTTTAGTCGTTTAAATTCTAGCTAGGAACCCAGACGTATGCAGGCATGTTTGTACGTGCACATAGAAAAATATTCCAAAATATACATAAAAATATTACGTCATTGTTTGAGTCTAACAAAATAGCGAAACAAAATATATTGCTAACATTAAACAAGATTTCTCAAAATATATCTTTCAAAATTGTAGTAGGTCTTCCTTTATAGCGTATTAAAATAAAATTGATTGATTATTCCTTAGCTTGTGCTGCTTTTATACTCTCAGTTGCCTTCTTCGCCTATTTCTCCCAGGGTGTAGTGTTTTCGCGAACAGCCTTCTCGAATATTTGTTTTATTTATTTCTCTTATACCACTGCATCTCATATTCGCGTTTGTCTTCTATGTAAATGTGTGTATATGCCTGTATAATATGCGCTCTTTATTACTGTGCACATGTATGTGTGGTTTTTTGTTTCATCTCCTTGTCTTGCTGTTGTTGTCCAGTATTTATTACTCGCAGCACAGTGATATTTCAAAACTGCTAATACTGGCCACAATATATTTATTAAAAATAAAAATAAATAAAAAAATATATTTATTATATACCTGTAAAATAGTGACTAAAAATGTTAATAATCATTAATTTTATTGAGTGATCTTCATATAATTGTTTAATGATTAATTTTCATTAAGTATGTCAAACAATTGATTGGACTGCAAAAATGCATACTCAAAACAATTCAGAGGACTCCATATTAAAAAAGTTAAAGCTTTAAGGTTTTCATAAGAACTGGAATTCTTAATTGTCGGAGTATATATATATTTTTTTTTTAACGGAAAGTCATCGTAATTACCAAGCTCAATCCATACCTTGCCAGTATAGTCATGAGTTATGAGAAAGGATAGCCACTTTGTTGAAGAACAGCAAGAGTATGAGGCTATTCCCTGACAGGGGGGGTAAAAAAATTACCACGTTAAGATATGCCTGCCTTACAAGGAGACAAAAATCCTAGATACGGTTTGATTTGAATACACTTTTTTAAACTCTCAACTCTTTATAAATAACGGGGTATTGTCCGGAAAGTTATTGAAATTAATAGGGAAGAAACTATGTTAGAGAATAAGCAATTATCTTCATTGTCTCTTCATATTTTTCACATCACGGGTCTTGAAACTTTCACTGATTGTGTGACCACATTGATCATGGCATGGACCTTGTACAACAATTGGACTTCCACTTTTATATAATGGACCAGGCAAATCCTGTCAATTGCGGAGTCGTTGTAAGGCAGTGGTTTGTTAACCGTTGATAGCATTACGCTACCAACTATCGAAAATTTAGGACTGAAGTTTTTTCATATACATATCGAAAATAAAAAAGAAGGTATTTGGTGATGAAATTCGACAAAAATAGCCATGCTGTTTCTGCACAATGCTGTATAAAAGCGTCTGGAATTGCTTGAATAAACAGCGGACTTATTTAAACCTTTTTATGAAATAGTTCAAAGAGTGACAGAAAGGCTATTTTTTTAAGTTTTGATTGCCTTTAAGTTATGGGAGCTATGGTTGAAGTTAGTACTCTCAGTACAGGGAAACCAAACTTTCAAACGCCAGCGCAGTTGCAAAATAACTGGCAAATACTATTTTAAAAAGCATTGAGCATCGACACAGGCAGAGAAAATATAAAATAAAACAAGATATATCAAAATTTTTTCAAGTTTTCGTGTTCACATATGGACGGGCGGACAGTAATTGCTAAATGAATTGATGATCATTTTAATACATGGTGGTTTATTCCGTTACAACCTACCGTTATGTCTACAAACTTAAAATACTTTGTTGGCTTTTCTCAGCTGAGTATAATAAGAGTTTCGTGGTCAGACTGCTGAGTAGCGATAATTTCGCCCTCAGCACCTCTTTATGACCAAGAGGTCTAATTAGGGTTCAGTAATAGAAAGTGTGTTAAGAGATAATATAATATTCAGTGAGAATACCGCGAAAGTCGCAATGAGCTCCTGCTTTTAGTCTAAGAGATAAATTATATTTTAGGATACTTTTGCGTCGTAAAGACCGCAATATTTCAAAAATTTTAGTTGTCATGCGATTTTTCAGAGGAAAAGTGAGAAGGAGGGGAAAGCAATACTTAGAGGGATGGTATATTGAGAATAATGAGTAGGAGAAGGAAGAGGAAAAGGTAAGAGAAAGCGAAAGAGAGATAGAGAGAGAGATTGGATGTGTGGGAAGAGAGTGGGGAGAGAAGAAGAGTGATAAAATTATTCTCAAGAATCTATAACTTAATCAGTGGTCACCAAAATTGAAAATGTAGCTGTATTGGTAAGGGTGAAATCATCGCTGTGATTTAGTCGTTGATTTACGAGCAACGAGGTAAACCGTATGCACGCATGTTTGTAAAGACTCGAAAAATAGGTCGAAAATATGCTATAAAATATTATCATATTGCTTAAATCTAACGAAAAACCTAAATAAAATATACTGCTAACATTTAACGATTAAGGCACGCTAGGCATGAGCGTTTGTTTGAAAAATATTTTTTTTAAATGCGCAAATAAACAAACTTCTTTTTCGATGTTGCTACTCTGCATGTTCAGCGACTACTAAACGAAAAAAAAAAAATAATAATAAAATGTGTTGACATTTCAAGAGCAATATTATTGTTTACCCTCAAATCAACCCAAAGCACGTTTTAAAACTTGGGAAGTAGTTCACAATGCTTTTTACGACCCAGTCTAATATGCATTCTTGTATTAAAGCGATGCCTAGGATTCCTTGCTGGTGACAAAATTGGTAGTACGCTGAATGGTTCTCCACATTGAAATTCTGTGGTAATGACTGCTTTTGACAGCAAAGCAAGGCAATGCCAAATGCCTTTGTGTGATAAAAGGAAGAAGAAATAATAACGAAAGGTAACTGTGCAGGCAAAGTTTACGTTCTACGTATGACATGATAAACAATTTTTTGTTGTTGTTGATGGCAATTAGAAAAGCTAATATAAGAAACAAAAGTTTTATTAGTGCTTATGTGAATGTATGTTGCGTCAATATTCTGTATCAATAAAATCAAGATTAATTAACTTGCGATATTTCCATACCAATTTATGATTATTAATTAACCAAATTACAAATACATATGCATAAGCAGCTGATCCATAAAAAAAAGGAAAACAAATTGTCTGGCTTGTTGTGTATCTTCACAGGCGTGAAATAATTTTATGCATTCATATAAAAGCTTTGCTTAATTTGCTTATCGTCCATATGTAAGTTTAATAATATTTACAGGATTATGTAAAGAATAATTTTTTTATTTCATAATCATTGCATTTCACTTTAGTTATGACTGTGCATGTTATTTTAGTAAATTTTAATAATGTCATATTTAATATATGTCCTGATTAAACTTTACTTAATGAATTATTAATTGAAATCATCGGCAAGCGAGTAATCGGATTTGAGTTGGCATTAAGAATATTATTATCATCCATTCATTTTAATTAATAGTACATAATAGATAATGTTCTATATTGAATTGCTTTTGAAAATTAAATATATGTTGGAGCGCTATATTCACATTTACATATACATACATATATATTAGACTGGATCGATTTATTAACCCATACCGCGCCATCGATTTTTCTATAAGATTTGGGCTCAGTTTAATGTTCCACTACGCATATGTTTACGCGGCATAGGCTGTCACACGTCTAAATTCCCCATTTTACATACATGAATTTAATTGTAGCCCATCTACTGTATTATATTGGATTATATTGTATTTCATCTTATTGTATTCCCAAAAACTCATGAATTACACTTAGCCTTAAATTCCCTATTAGTAGTACTCATGGACATGTGGCAGCCTCCACCGCCTAAATCCAACGACCAGAATTCGCCGCAATCAAAGGGTACCGATCCGGTATGAACGCCACATGTCAGAAAACCACCACCTTTTGGTCATTGCTAAATATTCATTCATGCAAATCAACAATGTTTTGCTTTTCTGCTCAAACCAATTTATAAATTAGCGATAATCTTTATGACTTGTTATTGTGCAAATTCAATATAGTTGTTACTAATTCGGGATCAGCAATATTTCTAAATATAATATATATATTGTAACGAATCTAGTGAATTTCCGCTTTTTCCAAATCTTCTGCTAACGTTCGAATCGCTAAATTGTTGAATAAATAACTCCAATATTCAATAACGCAAAAATGGTCTTTATTAGACTACTTTGAAAATACTTCATAATAACACTTAACTTCACAACCAATAGCGTGCTTAAATCAAACTGATTACTGCCTACTCAGCTTTCGCTCCTTTTATACTCTCTGCTGTCTCGTTCGCATACTTCTCGTCGTTTCTTCTGCTAGAATTTTCTACTTGGTTACCAGCTTTACTCGTCGCATGTGTATCTTTAGTTTATAGCTTCTCGCATAGCCATATGCGCGTGTATATGTGAGTGATGATGATTGCACACTTTTGTGAGTAACTCAGATATATGCATGTGTTTGTGCATATCTCTCCGCTGCTTGTATGTACATATGTGCAGACATAATGATTGATTTGTTTATGTACATACAAGTGACTGCTTAGTATCGGCTTAGAGACGATTGTATCTCTTAGTGTTGCTATATTCGTCACAATATAAAGTGTTTTCTTCAATTTGCCGTGCGCGAAATCTGTGAAAACGAAACAAATAAATTCGCTAAAAGTTGGAATAAAAAAATTGATTTTCTTGTTAAGTATTAGCATAAAAGTACGTGTACTATTGAGTGCATTAATATTGCATTTCGGGCGACAGAATAAGAAAAAGCTTTCAGGAAAAATTAACTTGTTCAACAAATCAAACGTGAAGTGCAGCATACTATTGCAAGAAATACAATTTCCTGCAAATTTTTGATGTGTTTAAGAATTTCCCTTCAAGTTCTTGTTAATATTCCTGATTGGAAAGGTCTACAGTTGCTTGCTTTTACAATCGCCAATTTGACTAATCATCGCTACGCTGTTTGACGGTCCTTAGAGCCGTCGTGGGAATCATCAAAGCCCTGGCCGCCTTGCTCCGCCTTTTACACGCTTGAAGCAGTAAGAACCATAGTCGGCCAACCAGCCCAATCAATAGAATATCGGTGAGTACTATCCTCTAAATAAAAAAAATTATTTTCGAGCCTGCGAAATTTCATCGATTTTTCCGATTTCTTATGAATTTTTTTAGTCTTCAAGGCTCCAAATCAATTTTTTATTTATTTTTTTTCGTGCCGGTTGGCAAATGCAAAATTGGTAAATGCAGTTTTTTGAAAAAAAAAAAAAAATCTTTTATGGAAATTTAGAAGAATTTTGGTCGAAAAATCGACTTTTTTTCGCAGGCTCGAAAATTATTTTTTTGCGATACCGGTTAACTTTCGCCAATACAAATCGACCCAACCCAATATATATATTGGACCGATCAGTCCATACATATATATATATATATATATATATATATATATATATATATTCTGGACTGATCGGTTTTAGCATCTCGACTGCTGAGTGGAAGATCATCCTATCTTGGATACCGTTTCGAAACTTCCTTCTCTCAGAAAACGTTTTGCCATCGTCCTATAATAGAATTTGATTCTCAGAAATCGGTTCAAAAATGTCAAAAAGCATTGATATTGAACTCAGATTGGGGGTTTTTAAACAAAATCTGAAAGTGGGCGTTATTGAAATTTTTTTGTGGGATGGAGCATTTTTGTAAATACAGCTGAAATGGGGCAATATTTCACTCAGAATTGATATCATAGCATTAGCCAAAACCCCCATTTGTACCAACTCAAATATATAATTTGTTCGTGAAAATTTTTCTCGACCACAAAATCAATCAACAACAAAATCAATTTCAGGCTTCCCAACTTAACGGATTCTCTTTTCCCAAACAGCACCTGTGGATTTTTTTGGCTTACAATATGCCCACGTAGGTAAGACAGTCATAAGAGCGACTTAAATCTACATGTGTGTGAGCATGGCTTGAGAGGGCCACGTAAAAATGAAATTAAGCAACAAACCTCGGATGAGAATTAATTTTTCTGATGATGACTACGGCAAATCTTTAAGGGACTATGATTTAAAAAACTATTATTTAGAGGCATTATTCATTGTGCTTTAACGTGAGTGCCTGCAATGGATGATTTAACCTCACGCTGTCACGCACGGATCTAATTGCATGATCAGTGGTGCAATTATCGAATCCATGTTGCCAAACTCAACACTTCGTAGTCGAATCATTGGTAGCAAATTAGTTTGTAATCATTTTAAGGATAATGGCATCCGGCTGCTAGGCAAATTCATCTCCAATATTCCATCCCACGCATAAATAATTCACTGCATCACCGATGCCCTGATGAACCGATGCGCGGCTGTTTCGTTTGATTGATGTCCTAATTAAGGCAAATAACGTTATCACCGTCGCACAGAAAAAACGTGGGGCGAGGTAAGGTAGGAGAACAATAGGGTCGTAGTAGACGTCGCAAAACTACAATGGCTTTATGAGCATAAATCCAGTCCGTAGCCAAGGTGTTGGTTTTGCTGTGGGGAAGAAGCTTTGCCGCTATCGCATTAAGGCGAAGTTTTTCAATATCGCAGTTATATACGCTTATGCACCAAAACAAAGATGACGTGGAAAAATATAAGGACTGCTTCTATGAGAAATTAGAAAAACCCTACGCATGCTTGCTCCTGCCTTTATATTAAAATCCTGCTGAGCGAACTTAACGCCAGGGTGAGCAAGAAGGGGTATTTGGCTCTTAACTTGGCAAATTATGCATCACAAAGAAGTTTTGCTATCGAAAAGCCGCTCTCTTAACATACAGCTGATGATTAATTCACTCCGCTTTCTTACCTGCTCACTGAGAACATTCTTCGACCTGACGACATGATCAAGCAGTAGGAGCATATTTCTCTCTCATTACGTAACGCCGCTGCTGATATCAAAGGTTTCCAGTGAACCCATAAAAACAACTGGTACGATGAGTTTTGTCACGCTGGCTCTGAAAAAAAGAGCGCTTTCAAAAGGGTCACGCTGCATATGGTCGCGGCAAAGTTCGTCATATTAGAGCATTATACTGACGCGAAGAAGTAGGAGAGACGCGCCTTTAGAAGAAATAAAAGTGCGGCGGAACTGCTAGAGCGCGAGGAGCTTGAGCTGTTAGATAGGAACCTTTCGCGGAACCAAACATAAAAGCAAATACTAAAACCTAAACCAAAATGTAACGTTACTCAGAACCTACTTTAAATGTGGAACCCAGACTGGCCCTTAAACAAATGCAGAAATAGAAAAACTAAAACTGAAAGTAAATCAAACCCATAAGAAATCAAGAAACTTCATCTGAAACCGATGAGCATTCTATGCGATTGCTTACAGCTTAACAATGCATCTTTAAGCGACGATTTTTAAATATGAGCATACAAAGGAAAGATGACACGCCGTCAACCGCCATAGTGTCATTTGACCTTATGGCCACTTCAAATGGCATTCAAGTCAATTGAATTTATGACTATTTATGTAATGGTCACAATGTCAAATTTCAAACGGTAACAAAATCAACGATATTGACACTATGTCCATCTCTCTTTTCCGAAATAGTCATAAAGTAACTTTTTTTATTTAGTGGCCATAATATCGATGACTTTGTTTCGCACCTCCATGTATTAAAATTTTAACATCTATTGGAATAAACTGACGTTTAGTTATTTCGCTACGCTTGCGTTTCTCCTTTTCCCATATTTTGGCCAAATTTCAGTAGAAAAAACACTGGCCCAATGAGGTCTTCTCTGCAATAATAAGAGCTTATTGAGCTGAATAATTGAGAGAGAATTTAAAATTAAAAATCGCGCTATTCTTTATTCCAAATTCTCGCCTGTTGCGCTATTTTCCCAATTCTAGTTTCAATAAAGAGCAAAATCAACAAGTAAAGGTGTCTAAGTTCGGGTGTAACCGAACATTATATACTCAGCGTGAGCTTCAATTGTACATTTCATTTCAGATAAATTACTTTTCTACATAACACCTGGCTCTGCCCGTTTAAAAAAAATGTCTCCCCATTTCCTCTTACAATAAACTTGTTTTATATCTAAATTGCCATGGACTTTAACCGATCCCGTCGATTTCGAGAAAGATTTTCTGCTATAAGCAAAATATGTGTACACAATTTCATTAGGATATGTTAATTTTTCTTCGAGTTATGGCTCCCGAAACATAGAAAATTGCTAAGTCATAAAAGGGGCGGCGCCACACCCATTTTGAAAAATTTTAGTGTTTTCCAATTTAATGTTATAATTCAATTTAGAAAGTAAAATTCTATTGACATAAAGCTCTTTTTCGCTAAGGTATAGCTTATTCTATTCGTCCACAACCCTTTGAAAAATATTTTATATAAAAGTGGGCGTGGTCCTTAACCGATTCCGTTAATTTTTCTTCAAAGCATTCCTTATAGTAAGGGCAATCTCTCCGCCGAATTTTGTCACGATAGCTTTAACGATTTTTGATTTATGATTAATAATATTTGTAAAATTGTATTTATCACAAGTGGGCGGTGCCACGCCGATTTAAAAAAAATTTACTAAATTTTTATCAAGAGTCTTAATATCAGTCCACATGTCAAATTTCAACATTCTAGGTGTATTATTTACTAAATTATCAGGTTTTTTGTGTTTTCGAAAACTTTATATATATAAAAAGTGGGCGTGGTTATCATCCGATTTCGCTCATTTTCAACACAAATCAATTCTGGGTCCAGATAAGCTATTGTATAAAATTTGGAAGATATCTATTTTGAAGATATCTCAATATTTACTCATGTTATCGTGATAACGGACGGCCGTACGGATGGACGGACGGACATGGCTCAATCAAATTTTTTTTCGATACTGATGACTTTGATATATGGAAGTCTATATCAATCTCGATTTCTTTATACCTGTACAACCAACCGTTATCCAATCAAAGTTAATATAATCTATGTGTAAAGCACGCTGAGTATAAAAAGGCTAGGCCGGTGAGAGTTTGTTCTTTTTTTTTTGCTTTTGGGTTGTTCTTGATTTGTTGCATATTGGTATATAAAATTATGGTCTCCTTTCCGAAAAAGTCTCTTATTGGTATATAAAATTATGGTCTCCTTTCCGAAAAAGTCTTAAGTTCCAACGGAATTTTCCTGATGGTCATAAAGTCAAAGTAAGAAAGGTCATAAGGTCCCTTCATCTTATGTCTACTTGAAGTAGTTATAATTAAAATTGATCTTTTGTCCGTTGATCTTATGTCCCCCATTATTTGAAGTATGCATAAGGCCAATTGACAATATGCCCACTTTAAGTTTTTTATAATTACACTTGACCTTTTGTACGTTGACCTTATGTCACTCCACCGTGTTATTATTCAAAATTGGTATATTTTCAACACACTTATATTAGCTTCTATTGCAGGAATGTGCGTGCATTAATAATTCTTTTACGCCAGTTAATAAACAAAATACGCGGCCACCGTGGTGTGATGGTAGCGTGCTCCGCCTATCACACCGTATGCCCTGGGTTCAACTCCCGGGCAAGGCAACATCAAAATTTTAGAAATAAGATTTTTCAATTATAAGAAAATTTTTCTAAGCGGGGTCGCCCCTCGGCAGTGTCTGGCAAGCGCTCCGATTGTATTTCTGCCATGAAAAGCTCTCAGTGAAAACTCATCTGCCTTGCAGATGCCGTTCGGAGTCGGCATAAAACATGTAGGTCCCGTCCGGCCAATTTGTAGGGAAAAATCAAGAGGAGCACGACGCAAATTGGAAGAGAAGCTCGGCCTTAGATCTCTTCGGAGGTTATCGCACCTTACATTTTTTAATAAACAAAATATGTTACGTATACGCAACGGTGCCCGTACTAAAAGTGGTACGGATATGTTGGCGTTAATTAAATGTTTGTTATTAAAAAAGGGATTATTTGTTTGTAGCTACTGTTGGCTTACACAAGTCTTTAGTAACTCTGACCTTTTCCGTACACAATTTTTTACTGAATTATGAACACGAAATTAAATTCGCGGCTAATTAAAATAACGAAGACAAACTGCAATAGTCAAAATATGAAGGATAACCACAGCAGTGGTGAAGAGCGCGAGGCAATTTATGTCAAAGACAGACATTCGTTTATATTACTGCAATGGCTCAAGCTCGTATCTAAAAGTTTTTCGTCACCATCACGCTGCCGCTGGTGTTAGTTGGCTGTCATGTTGTATGTTCGTTATAAAGCTGCGTTTGTTCAGTGAATACTATTCGCTGGCTCTCAGAAATGTCTAGTTGTGGCATATCTGCAAAACCTACAACAAACGCCTCTTCAAATTCAAGCTGTGTCTGTGTATGAGTGCGTGAGTATTGTGCATGTTAGACACTACCCTGTAAAAAATGAGATTAGTCTAGGTTGAATCCGGGATGAGCCGCAAAGGAGTATGCGACCAATGCCAGTTTTGATCTCTTTGTATGAGTTGGAGTGGTCCGTTTTGTTTAAGCATGTCATATGAAGAGACTAATTGTACCCATTTATGTATACCCGAAAGGGATCGATAGGACCAATTCCCTTTGTACACATATGGGAACATATGAAGACCAGCCCCTTTTCTGTTCACTAAGGACTAAAATAGGTTGCGGTCGCATTTTTCATAGCCGAAACAGAATCGAAGGGTTGCCAAGCTACCAAATATATTCGATGAAAGTTGTTTTCAAAAAGAAAAAACTATTATACGAACATTTACCCCTAACTCCGGCATATTCGTTAAGTCCTCGTAATTTAGGTTCCGTATAGGGCTCCGCATTTTTCTTAAATAATTCGATTCAATCACCTGTAATATTTTTTATTTTTCTCTTTTCGTTGCCATTGTTTTACTATTATTTACATATGTAGATTTGAAACTGACTAATCCCAACTGCACCCGGAAGGGACTAAAGGGGATCAATTATGCCCAACTGTAGACAAAAGAGATCAATCGGAGAGCAATCTTTTTAGGGATTACTTGCACGATTTTTTGCATGGTATTTTGTAAGAGTGTGTGTATTTGTATGTTTGTGTTGAAGAATGTACGAGTTTACTCATGGGTATATAATAGTGGCGAAGATAGGCACATCTCTGGAGGTCCCAAAACAACGAGCAAACCAAACCATTCAAAATTTCTACTTGGCACCTGCAAAGCAAAATATAACAACACAAATAACAAGCACTATCGAAACCAGCACTCTGAGCTGAATTGGACAACGATAACAAAATACAGTGAGTGCAGTCTACTACATTCACCACAACCTCTGAGTTATGTAAACCCCAAAACATACCATCAAAGGAAAAGTGGCTGTGCAGTTAGTGTTAGCTGCCACAACGCAATGTTCCATTCAGTTTAAGCTCAGTATTAATATGACAGGCACACATACACATGCGCACACACAAAATCGAATGAAATTTGGCAATCTATGTGTTATTTCTGTAGTTGTTGTTGTTATTCCTGTTGACTTATTTGGCGGATTTTAGCAAATTTTTCGTTTGTCTCACTTTCATGTGGCATCATTTTTTGGTTTTTGATGCTGCTGCTCTTGCAATGACATTTCAATGTAGAATTTTTGTGTAGCACAGATCTCTCTCTTTGCCCAAACAAGAATTTCGGAATCACCTGCATGAGATGCCGCTATTTTGAGCCTAAATTCCATAAGCTATTCTGTCACGTTCCGAGTAAAAAGCGCCACATATAATGTTTTTTTTTTTTTGCTATCCTTGTTGTTGTTTTATGCTGACGTTGGCTGTGAAATAAAATTTGCATTTTGCTACGAGCAATGAATGGAAAACTAGTTCGCGTGCATTCTCACCAATTTACGAGCACAAATTTGTGAAGGTGTGATGGCGTGCAAGTATTGATGTGGGCGTTGGCTGCATACTTACACCCTGTAGGAAAAGTATTTGTTTGCGGGGATGTGCATTTGTTACGCTTTTATAAGTTTATCATCTGTAGGCAAACATCGGTAGGGGAAATTTCAACCAATCCAGCGTCATTATATTGAACTGATGTTCGACTTTGCCGCCCATGGACATATGATCATCCCTAGTTTAAGTTTTTATATAGAGCAGAAAGCTTGACGGCGTGCAGCCCTTCGCGATACACGCAGCTTATGAAGTCTCTAGCCAGCACTCATATCCGGCTACTGGGAAAATTATTCAACCTAGAGATGTGACCGACCTGTTGACATCATAGGGCTCCAGTGCACAAAAAGCAACAGGTTTCATAAGAAGTGTCGGGCTGGCTAGTGAATGATGAATGCTGACACAAGCCGCCTAGTTACAAGAAAGTAATTCCAGACCGAAAGTGTTAACTCAGGATCGTTCAACAGATAATAAAGGTGCCTGCTTAATATCCCATCAAAATAAAAATATAGCATATAATGCTAACAATTGATGAACATAGGCACCTATTTCCTTAGACTTATAAGTGTTGGCTGAGATATGTTAAGTTTATTATCGACCGAGTTTACCGATAGACTAAAACCAGAAAAAAGGCCTACTATAAAAGAATCGAGGTTGCTTAAAATCTTTAACCCAGGTACAAATGTATCCAGTATCAACTTTGAAGTGTTGTAACTTTTGATACCTAGAGAACACACACCCGGGATACGTTTGTACCCCAATAGTAAAAATCCTCATAATAATAAAAAAAAAACGTTTTTTATATTATTTTTTTATCTAAAGAATTAAAAATATTTATTTCACACATTATATTATTGACTTTTATTATAAAAATTATAAAAATGCATCTTATATCTAAGGAAAATCATGGCAAATAGAGCAATTTGTTGATGTGACCGAATGTACAAGACACATTGGCTTCTTACATTTGGCGCAGAGCTTTCTGGTTTTTCTACGGCGTTTTTCCTCTTGTGCGTAACATAAATAGCAAGATCCGGACACAGGTTTTGGCGTGCGCGCTGCGGCAGATGCTGATGCTGCTGTTGACACCATTGATTCCAGCGGTCGGTTGAAATATGCTTCAATAGCAATTTTAGTCGAAAAATTTCGCGTCATTTGATGATTTATGGCTCTGGCTTCAATAATGGGCATACACAATGCTTCAGCCAAGCTGCGCAGGATCTGCTTACGCTTGTTGTTTGTTCCCCAAGGCAACATAGGGTTATTCAAATCGTAGACAATGTAGGCTGCAAGAGCTGTAATGCCCAACATGTTGAAGAACATCGCTAGTGGCCATCGTTTTGTTTGTCTTTGTGTTGGATATTCCGCAAACATTTGGTCCATTCGATCAACACCACCTTTGGTACGATTATAATATTCAATTATTTCAGGTTTCCCACTGTCAGCTATTTCAGCATCATTATGCATGGTCGAAAGCAAAATTACTGCTTTATTTTTTTTTGGGAACATAAGAGCACATTGTCACATTATTTTTGAAGCCAAATGTCGTTGAATCAATTGTCCTGTTTTTGTTCTGCTTCATTTCTTGAGGAATATGTGATTTGTTTTTGCGCAAAGTTCCAACGATCGTGAGTTTCCAGGTGAGAAGCAGTTCTGCAACTGGCAAGGTCGTAAAAAAATTGTCCATTGTAATGTTTCGGCCACTTCCTTGGTATTTGGTAGACAAATCCTTCACCACTCGTTCGCCTTGGTTCGTTTCCCTACCAGTTTCTGCTTAGCCAGTATATATTTGTCCATGCAGTGGATATGCATTTGTGGCATCGCAAATCCACCAAACCTTGACACCATATTTAGCAGGTTTTGACGGTATGTACTGCGTAAACCGTGTGCGTCTACGGTAAGGAAATAATTGTTCATCAATCGTCAAGCATGAGCTGGGCTTGTAATGTGCAGCAAGATTATTGTTCATCATCGTCCACAACTCACTGATCGGTGCTGCTTTATCAGTTAGTAAGCGTCTTGCACGAGTGTTTTTATCGTCAAATCTTAGGAACCGCAATATCGAACAGAAACGGTTGACTCCCATTGTGGCGCGATATAAAGGATAGTTTTTGACGCTCCGTAAATCTCGAACATGTTCTCCATTGCTATGGTTCGCACCAGTCATAATAAGTATGCCAAAAAATGCATACAGTTATGTTATTGACACAGGCGTCCATGGCTTAGGAGTTGTGGTTGGATGCGCATTGTTGTAAGCATTATAAGTTTCTTTTGCTAACTAATTTGTGTGGCGCATAATTATATCAGCCATTTCAACGTTCATGAAACATTTGAATGTTTGCTCTATTGACAACATTTCAGTGCATCTAGCTGTTCCAGAACGTTCTCTTATAATATTTGGTTCTTTCATCCACTCAGTACCATCACGTGCAACAAATTTTTCGCCACTAGCAGATAATTAATTTTTTCTTCTACTTCTTCATCGTCTTCTTCATCATCCTCATAGTCCGCATAATCAGGTAATACTTCTGCGGCACTTTGCGAAACTTCAGCATCGTCATCAGCAATTTCAGTGTCATTGAATTGAATTTCTTCTTCATCTACTGAGTCAAAGTCATAGGGAGCGTCATCGTCACAAATTTCATCAAATAAAGATTGTATATATGATTCTCGCTGTTCCTCAGTTAGTCTGCATGATAAAAAAAAATTATTATATGCTTACATTGTTGCTTATTTGACATTTTTTACCTTCTATTTGCTGCTTTTGATAAATATTTGTTTCTTCTTGAAGTCATTTCGTATCCAGTTATTTATAGTTTCAGTTATATTTATTTTCAATTATATTTTCACTTCTTACACTTTTGAGCACCAAAACAATAATGAATATATAAACAGGCAGCATTTATAACAACACCTCGTGTGAAAACAACCCTTACAGCTGCATATAAAATACAAAAACCAGTTATACCAGTGTATTTGCTACCTACGTACCCATACCTTGCGCGACCTTTTTGCACATATCTTTTGAACCAGGTAGAATATTTCAATGAAATAAAAACCAAAATGTGTATTCGTTGTTACTCTACAAGAATATTATTATAAATTATATTATTTTGCTTTGCATTTATCAGGACAACAACAAAAACAAAAATCCACTGTTGCATGTCCTGGCTTTATTTGCCCATATCTCTGGAACCAGTAGGAATATGTGAATGAAACAAAAGACAAAATACTTGTTATATATTAAAATATACATTTCAAAAAAAAATCATAATTCTATGCAAAATAAGGTTAGGTGTTGTGCAGCTTAGGAAACCACATGGGGATTCAAAGACGTATTGTG
The DNA here is from genome assembly GCF_040869045.1 of Eurosta solidaginis. Lineage (NCBI taxonomy): Eukaryota > Metazoa > Arthropoda > Insecta > Diptera > Tephritidae > Eurosta > Eurosta solidaginis. Next base: position 179,562,733 of record NC_090322.1, on the reverse strand, counting down.
AAGGTATATAAACTAGGGAAGATACGCATAAGGAAAACGCAATCTGTTTCAAAGGGTTACCGGCGCAACTTATAGCTTCTTCAAGCCAATTGTTGACATCACACTTCCGTAGTGAAGCCTGTTGATTTGGCAGGAAATATTCTGGCGACCTCAAGTTTCTCAGGAATGTAGGGGTTGATTTAAGTGCCATGCTAAATACCAAATCGGTCCCAATAGGTTACGGACAGTATCCTTACGGTGCTACTTTTCGGAAAGTATAGCAATTGAATCAGAAAAAGGATCATAGTTACAAGAAGAGAAACTCGAAGTATTCACAACTAAGGGCGGACGAAAATAACTTGGAAATTTTTAACAGGAGATAAGAAAAATGTTACTATGAATGTGCTAGCAAGTTATAATATAGTACACATATCTTTTGTTCGAAATCTACTACCAAAACTATTAGGGGAGTTCAGGATTTTGTGCAAATGCTCAAGCATCTTGTATTTGTAAACTGGTGTAATATTTTTACACAAAACGATAAAACATTATACGGCTATGCATTTGTTACAACATGACAAATACAAAACAAAACAAAATATGCAAAGAAAAAATTTTCAAACAAAAAAAAGTTGTTCACGATCCGTAGTTTTCATTTGTTGTAGCAACGTTTCCAACACCAAATACACAAAACTCTGGCCTCTTAAACCCGATGTCTATAGAATCAGATCAAATTACTTTTTCAAGTCTAATGCAACTATTTTGAAACAATTGAAACATCTTTCAACTCAAATGAAATTTTCTTTCTTTCAAATAAAACTTTTTTGTTGTAAAACTTCCTTCAAATCAAATGAAAATTTTTTCAAATAAGATAAAATTTTTTTCGAATCAAATGGACATTTTTCAGATTAACACATACCTGAGTGGATTTGTGTACATTCCGATACAAGCCAAGTATAGTTCACTAAAGAGCTGAAAATTTTAAAGAATAAAAAGTCTCGATCTTTCAAGTTGTTCAAAAAGACGGGTTTACATAACCATTACTTACAGTACTCGATTCACCGCTGCAAGTATTTTCAATTGAACAAAAAGTGTTACAAACCTAATCTTTGTAAAATGAAAAGAAATATAACTTACAACCCGAAGGCATTTTACGGATTCGTAAACTCTAAACGCAGGGTGAAAGGATAATATTTCCAGCGATGATCAAGAGATCGCCGGCTTCTTTGCGGAATTTTTCCAATCAAATTACTCTATTGAGGCCAACATTTCGCCTAATGAATACCCATACCATATTGATTTATGTTATTCAATCAGAGCTCCATTTATATCTTCAGAAGATGTTACATCTTATTTAAAAACTTTAAAAGTATCATATACGTACGGCCCTGATAGGATTCCGACACATTTTCTTAAAAAATGTGCTGCAAACATCTATCAGCCGCTAACAGATTTATTTAATTTATCTTTAATTTATGGCGTTTTTCCAACAATGTGGAAGGAATCTTTTCTTATCGCGCTTCAAAAAATGGAAGCAGGTCTTCACTACCGGCACTACCGGTGCATAGCAAAGTTATCCGCTATCATAAAGTTATTTGAGGCTATTGTTACCCACCACCTAACATTCTCTATTTCCCCCATAATTGCAAGCTCACAACATGCGTTCTGTAAGATAAATCACCTATCACCAATTTACTAGAATTTACCACCCACGTTCCTAATGGATTTAGAAAAGGCCTTCACACCGATGTAATTTACACCGATTTCAGTAAAGCTTTCGACAAAGTATCACACCCATTACTTATTCATAAGCTCGGTCAACTCGGTTTTTAACCCCGTCTTATATGTTTGATTTCTTCGTATCTTGGTAATCGGACGCAAAAAATAATCTTTAAAAATACACTTTCTGGGGTCATCAATGTTTCTTCTGGTGTTCCTCAAGGCAGCCATCTTGGTCCGATTCTGTTCTTGTTATTCATAAACGATATATCTAATACAATTAAATACTCAAAAATCTTGATGTACGCAGACGATGTAAATCTTTTCAAATCATGTGCCTCGGTTGAGGAACATTCCTTGCTTCAAATGGATTTAAATCACTTGGTTACCTGGTGCAATGTAAATTATATGCCGATCAGCCTCAAAAAATGTAAATTCATGTATTTTTCTCGGAGAATTTCGCTACCAGCTTCATACACAATTAACAACTATAGTCTAGAAACTGTAAATAATTTTATTGACTTGGGAGTCATGATGGATTCCAAATTTAGTTTCAATCTTCATACTAATACTACAGTGAATAAATGCAAAGGTGTTTTTGCATTTGTTAAACGGTGGTCGAAAGAATTTAACGACACTTACATAACTAAAACACTTTTTACAACATTATTTAGGCCAATATTAGAATACGGCTCAGTAATTTGGAATCCGCGGTATCAAGTCCATGCAGACAGTCTCGAATCAATACAAAAACAATTTTTACTATTTGCCTTAAGAAATTTTCAGTGGGACTTTTTAACTAATCTTCCACCTTATACTAATCGATTAAAGCTTATCAATCTTCCAATTCTTGCTAGTCGAAGGGAAATGCTTGGTGTAATATTTATGACAAAACATTTAAATTGATCATTTTCGAGCCCATTCCTTCTGAATGGAGTGAACTTTTGCTTTCCCCTCGGACATCGAGACACTTCAAACCTCTTCTGCTGAAATAATTTAGAACGAAATTCGAACAAAATGAACCTTTTCGGCGTTTATGCCAAGATTATAACTCTCACTAAAACACATTTGATAGCTCGGAGTCCCTTTTTTCTATAAAAAAGATTGTTCTCGCCTCTCTTAATAATTAATGTATAATACGTTTGCTTCTGTTCTCTTTAAGTATTACGCTTGGCTGATGAAATTTCTTCTGTAGCTGCCCATCAAAGACTCGGCAAAAAAAAAAAAAAAAACAAAAAAAAAGTTATTATATTATTATATATATATATACATCGATCGCGTGAACAGGATTAGCCTAGTTTCATTGGACCACTTGAGGGCAGCGCGCTGCCACAACGTCCATTAAAAAAAAGCTTTTTTCATGTCAAATGTAACTTTTTTGTATGAATTAAGCGGGGACTGCCCTCATTGCTTTTAAATGTATGAAAATATATATTTGAAGCAATTTATAATTTATTTAATAATTTGGGAAAAATTTAAACAACTTTCGATAATCGAAGCAGCTGTCGCCTTTTCCATTGTTTAAATTATTCCCAAATTTTTAAGTACCTTTTTTTATTGTAACTGAAACTTTTTCAAATCAAAACGAAACTTTTTTCATTTCCAATGAAACTTTATTTAATAAAATAAAACTTTTTAAATCAAATAAAATTTTTTTCAAACCAAATGAAACTGTTCTTGAAACAAATACAACTTTTTTCAAATCAAATTAAACATTTTTCATTTCATATGGAATATTTTTTCGTTTCAAATAAAACAATTTATTGGCTTATGAGATCGAGAGCTTTAGAAAATTGTTCTTACACCTGAAAACTATCCTCATTAATCGATTGCTGGGTGGATTATCGCGCTCTAAAAACTTTTATTAAACACTCTTTTTTAGATTTTCAGAATTTTCAGAATTTTGTCAAAAATAACCTTTCTTAAAATATTATTCAAAAGCTTAATATCTGAGTCTAAATTCAATACATTTTGACGTAAATTAGGACAACTATGAAACAATTTTCAGATATTCCTTTCTGCAATCGAAGCATGACATAGTGTCTGAGTTTGCTTTCACGCGTTTCCGTTAAATACTGCATCTCGGAAATTGTCAAAAGTGAGGGTACGTACTGGTACTCGATAGTGCATACCTTGAAGTTGAGCTTAATAAAATTTATAAATAGCATCAATGGAAGCTGTACAAATTCTTGTTAATGTTGGAAAATTACGACTATCGAGAGTTTTGTAATTCTAACTTGTACTTTTCGAACTGCCAGAAGAAAAAAACTTTTTGTATTCAAAATGACATTTCTTCTTAATACCAATAGTATTATATGGTATCTTAAATTTGATTTCCTTATGAATTTCGTGTTTTCACTACAAATGCATTAGGGTGTTCTACAGTATGTTGATATTTTCGTAATTTAAGAAAAAATCTTTTTTATTTTGAAACTGAAAGTATGTTAACACACATTAAAGGAAAATGGGCCTGTCTCGCTAATTGATTTTCACAAAGGCGCTGTCAATGATGTTAAAAATTCATTAGCAATTATTTCCTTCATTTAAATTTTCTTCGCCTAAAAATATGTGAAGTTACAAAAATAAATTTTCACGATCAGCTAGTTTAGCAGAGTTGCATTGCCACACCGCCATTTTATGCAGGGAAAAAGTGTAACGCTTTTGCGTTGCGAGCAGGTAACAGTTTTCACAACAGAAATACCCCGTAAAGGCGTTACCTTTACAACCCTTGCGCGGCGTAGAAAAAGCCTAACACTTTTGCCAGAAAAGAAAACGCTATTAGAGACAAATCACAAATCGTGCAGTGAACCATTCAATCAGCTGAGCCGCAGATGTATTCTTTTGTCTTTGCACCAGTATACATACAAGAGATATCGAGCTCAAAAGTCGGCTTCCGAAAATTTAGCTGATGAAGAAGTAAAACTTAGAAACATATCCTAGTAATCATCCTGTGTGCAAACTTTGTAATTTTTCTCTAGCTAAGCTTTGCTATAAATCCGATGTTACTAAGCTCTTGATAGCGTGCCTATAAGTATTCCACACATTTAGGATTAAAAACATACAGATCAGCAACAAAAAGGCAGCATGAATGTTGGAGATTTTGAGTTCAATACTAAGCTACCGAGAAGCTAGCTAATGAAGAAGCGAAATTCAAAAATATGTCCTAGTAACCTTCGCCGTTTATTAATAATTGTAATTTTTCTTTAAAATCAGTAACAAAAAACGTTTTCTAAAAAAATTGGATAGTTGTAGAAAATTTTAAGAAAATGTAGAGCTTTTTGTTTGGATTTTTCTGAATTTTTCTAAGAATGCTATTTTGTTGATCGATCACTTTTGTCCAACAAAGAACAATTCAAAGCTTTCTAAAAATTCGCATTGATTTTCGACAATTTTTTTTTTTTTCAGATGGTTGTTTTATATTATCTTCTGTATAAAAAATAATGTTATGCACACTTTCTTTGAAGAAAATATAAAAGACCTTTCGAAAAAAAATTGCTAGTATCAGTGTAAAATATAAGAGCCCGATTTCTTCAACGTGGTTAGACTTAAAATGACTGGACTAAACAACAGCATATTAAAACAAGTAAGGAAGGTTAAGTTCGGGTGTAACCGAACATTACATACTCAGTTGAGAGCTACGGTGACAACATAAGGGAAAATAACCATGTAGGAAAATGAACCGAGGGAAACCCTGGAATGTGTTTGTATGACATGTGTATCAAATGAAAGGCATTAAAGGGTATTTTATGAGGGAGTGGGCCATAGTTCTATAGGTGGACGCCATTTAGGGATATAGCCATAAAGGTGGATCAGGTTGACTCTAGAATGCGTTTGTAGGATATGGGTATCAAATGAAAGGTGTTAATGTGTATTTTAAAAGGGAGTAACCCTTAGTTCCATAGGTGGACGCCGTTTCGAGATATCGCCATAAAGGTGGACCAGGGGTGACCCTAGAATTTGTTTGTACAATATGGGTATCAAAAGAAAGGTGTTAATGAGTATTTTAAAATGGAGTGATGCTTAGTTCCACAGGTGGACGCCGTTTCGAGATATCGCCATAAAGATGGACCAGGTGTGGCCCTAGAATTTGTTTGTACAATATGGGTATCAAGGTATTAATGAGGGTTTTAAAAGAGAGTGGTGGTAGTTGTATAAGTGGTCGCCTTTTTGAGATATAGCCATAAACGTGGATCAGGTTGACTCTAGAATGCGTTTGTACGATATGGGTATCAAATGAAAGGTGTTAATAAGTATTTTAAAAGGGAGTAATCCTTAGTTACACAGGTGGACGCCGTTTCGAGATATCGCCATAAAGGTGGACCACGTGTGACCCCAGAATTTGTTTGTACGATATGGGTATCAAATTAAAGGTATTAAGGAGGGTTTTAAAAGGGAGTGGTGGTAGTTGTATAGGTGGTCGCCTTTTCGAGATATCGCCATAAAGGTGGACCAGGAGTGACTCTAGAATGCGTTTGTACGATATGGGTATCAAATGAAAGTTGTTAATGAGTATTTTAAAAGGGAGTAATCCTTTGTTCCACAGGTAGACGCCGTTTCGAGATATCGCCACAAAGGTGGACCAGGTGTGACCCTAGAATTTGTTTGTACGATATGGCTAGCAAATTAAAGGTATTAATGAGGGTTTTAAAAGGGAGAGGTGGTAGTTGTATAGGTGGTCGCCTTTTCGAGATATCGCCATAAAGGTGGACCAGGGTTGACTCTAGAATGCGTTTGTACGATATGGGTATCAAACGAAAGATTTTAATGAGTATTTTAAAAGGGAGTAATCCTTAGTTCCAGAGGTGGACACCGTTTCGAGATATCGCCACAAAGGTGGACCAGGGGTGACCCTAGAATTTGTTTGTACAATATGGGTATCAAATTAAAGGTATTAATGAGGGTTTTAAAAGGGAGAGGTGGTAGTTGTATAGGTGGTCGCCTTTTCGAGATATCGCCATAAAGGTGGACCAGGGTTGACTCTAGAATGCGTTTGTACGATAAGGGTATCAAACAAAAGATTTTAATGAGTATTTTAAAAGGGAGTAATCCTTAGCTCCAGAGGTGGACAGCGTTTCGAGATATCGCCATAAAGGTTGACCAGGTGTGACCCTAGAATTTGTTTGTACGATATGGGTATCAAATTAAATGTATTAATGAGGGTTTTAAAAGAGAGAGGTGGTAGTTGTATAGGTGGTCGCCTTTTCGAGATATCGCCATAAAGGTGGACCAGGGGTGACTCTAGAATGCGTTTGTACGATATGGGTATCAAATGAAAGGTGTTAATGAGTATTTTAAAAGGGAGTAACCCTTAGTTCCATAGGTGGACGCGGTTTCGAGATATCGCCACAAAGATGGACCAGGGGGTGACCCTAGAATTTGTTCGTACAATATGGGCATCAAACGAATGGTGTTAATGAGTATTTTAAAAGGGAGTGTGCCTTAGTTCTATAGGTGGACGCCGTTTCGAAATATCGCCATAAAGGTGGACCAGGGTGACTCTAGAATGTGTTTGTACGATATGGGTATCAAATTAAAGGTATTAATGAGAGTTTTAAAAGGGAGTGGTGGTAGTTGTATATGTGAAGGCGTTTTCCAGATCGCGACCAAAATGTGGACCAGGGTGACACAGAACATCATCTGTTGGATACCGCTAATTTATTTATATATGTAATACCTGCCAAGATTTTAAGGGTTTTTTATTTCGCCCTCCGGAACTTTTTCATTTTCTTCTACTTAATATGGTAGGTGTCACAACCATTTTATAAAGTTTTTTCTAAAGTTATATTTCGTGTCAATAAACCAATCCAATTACCTCACCATGTTTCATCTCTTTTTTCGTATTTGGTATAGAATTATGGCATTTTTTTCATTTTTCGTAATTTTCGATATCGAAAAAGTGGGCGTGGTCATTGTCGGATTTCGTTCATTTTTCATACCAAAATAAAGTGAGTTCAAGTATGTACGTGAACTAAGTTCATTAAAGATATGTCGATTTTTGCTCAAGTTATCGTGTTAACGGCCATGCGGAAGGACAGACGGACGACTGTGTATAAAAACTGGGCGTGGCATAAACCGATTTCGCCCGTTTTCACAGAAAACAGTTAACATCATAAAATCTATGCCCCTACCAAATTTCAAAAGGATTGGTTAATTTTTGTTCGACTTATGACGTTAAAAGTATCCTAGACAAATTAAATGAAAAAGGGCGGAGCCACGCCCATTTTGAAATTTTATTTTATTTTTGTATTTTGTTGCACCATGTCATTACTGGAGTTGAATGTTGACATAATTTACTTATATACTGTAAAGATATTAAATTTTTTGTTAAAATTTTACTTTAAAAAAATTTTTTTTTTAAAGTTTGCGTGGTCCTTCTCCGATTTTGCTAATTTTTATTAGGCATACATATAGTAATAGGAGTAACGTCCCTGCCAAATTTCATCATGATATCTTCAACGACTGACAAATTACAGCTTGCAAAATTTTAAATTACCTTCTTTTAAAAGTGGGCGGTGCCACGCCCACTGTCCAAAATTTTACTAGTTTTCTATTCTGCGTCATAAATTCAACTCATCTACCAAGTTTCGTCGCTTTATCTGTCTTTGGTAATGAATTATCGCACTTTTTCGGTTTTACGAAATTTTCGATATCGAAAAAGTGGGCGTGGTTATAGTCCGATATCGTTCATTTTAAATAGCGATCTGAGATGAGTGCTCAGGAACCTACGTACCAAATTTCATCAAGTTACCTCAAAATTTACTCAAGTTATCGTGTTAACGGACGGACGGACGGACGGACGGACGGACATGGCTCAATCAAATTTTTTTTCGATCCTGATTATTTTGATATACGGAAGTCTATATCTATCTCGATTCCTTTATATAACGATCCAATCAAACTTAATATACTCTGTGAGCTCTGCTCAACTGAGTATAAAAACTCTGAAATTTCATATACGAAAACTTTTCTCAAATTTTCAAATTTTTCGAATACGTTTTTGGGATCGATAGGAATAGTCTCAGTTATTCTATAAAAGTTTATTCTAAAATTATCGAAAATAAATTTTGTATGAGGACAAGAAATGAAATACCGCCTGAAATAAAAAACACCCTAAGTAATATGCGTGCTCAAGCATTTGCTTGGTTGGCTGATCGAATTCCCGCCTGCAGCTTAAATTTGTAACAAATCCACACGTTTTATAACCAAGACATTTACAATCAAAATTATATAAAGTGATGTTAGCATTCCATTGTGGTAAGAATGACGGGTGCGAGCTAAGTAAAGAGCTTGGAATATGTACAGCAAATGAAATTGAGTAGAGTTTGCTGCCGCTGGTGGCATTCCAGACATTTTGTCGCATGCAATTTGTGAGACCAAATTGTTGATACACGTAGTGCACACGTACATACATATATACATACATACATTCTGAACATTTTCTAAAGTCCACAGATTGCCGCTTCTTGTAAACCAATGAACACCAGAAAAATGTACCCAAAAGTTTCAAAATAAATTGTTAATTCTCAATTTGATTTGTACCGTTGTTTATCAAATAGAGCTTATCGCTTCATTAACTTCCTATCAAATGTTAAACATTCTACTTGAGTACAAGGACGGAGTCGGATAGGTGCCTTGCTGTTGACGGCAGCACTTATATATACACCGACGGTGTCAACTAAACGGCAGAGTTGGACGTGGAGAAAGACTCAAGGCATCTAGACCTCCGATTCTCCTTCAGCATAGCCGATCACTGTAGCGTGTTCTAGGCAGAAGTATCATGTAAGCCGTAGTTAGGATAGGACTACACAATATACGTAACGAAAACTTTATGTTCAGCGACATCTGTTCAAGAGATGGTCCAACAACAATGTATACCGCACAAGGTTCCCGGGGCGCATGGCCACTAAGTAAACTGACCAAGAACACTTAGGTACACTTGCTACATGAAATGCTTAAAGATCACATCAACCGGCAAGATGACGAAAGTTAGCTACAAGGAAACCTCTCAAATATGGCATCCTTAAAGATTCCGTTACTTTAACACTCTAGTAGGGAGAAAATTGCGACACTTGCAGGAGTACTAACTGGGTAGTGGCTATAGGTGAGCATGCAGAAATACTAAGGGTGTTTTATCGTCGTTGCTGCAGAGGATCAAGATTAGGAAGCGGTGGTATTGTTGTTATATTCACAGTGCATCGACCCACTTAATGGGTGCGACCACTCTCAAATTTTCATCAAAGTGCTCCTACGGGGGTCTAAGGAAACTAGCAGTTTCAACCGGGGTGGACCTTGATGAAGTTGGTGTTAGAGGCGAAGGGTCCAAATTAAAAGTGAAAAGATGTATGGGGTCATGTGGTTGATTCTACACAAATAATAGTTTAACCTGTTACAGTATCCAGTACGAAGTTGGGCCAGAGTGACTCGTGTCTCACTTTGTAGTGTGCTTTCATTCTGCAAGAGTAGGGTAGTGAATATTGATAAAGGTGGTTTATCGGGTGCATCCTGGCAAAGGCATTTACCCATTCTGTGTGGATTTTGCCCAGGGCCTATATATTTTTTTCTGGATCAAACGACTGTGTTGGCAGGTGCCACCCTTATCATAGTGCTTATGAAAATGTTCCCTTAACCCCCTTGAAGGCAGGGCTAAATCAAGCAATTGTTTACTAGGGTTTCCAGGTTTGTGAAAATTAAGCGAAAACTGCCCGTTCAGCATTTCGTGATGCTCTTTTATATTGAGTTCTTTGGCCTCGCTTCGTAGGTGATGATCAGGGGTCATAAGGAGACATCCCGTGGCAGCTGTGAGTGCAAATATTTAGCAGACCTCCTGCTCTTTCCAGTGTGTGTTTTTAAGACCAGGCGAACAAACTGGTAACGTGTAGCACATGACCTGCTGGCCAATTGCTTTCTACGAGGCTACCTAAGTTTCCTTATATTTTTCCAAGTGCTGCTGGCAAGCGATTTGAGGATGTTATTGCGGCTTTGTACTAAATATACAATTTCGGTGGCATGCATGATATATTGATTTATCCCCCAAGCAACTACCCCGCGCATAATCTCCGAAGTATTACAACAAGGACTTGGTAGCCTTTATCAGGTAGACAAAATGGTTCTAAAAAGAAAGGTACCGGTGTATTTTAGTGGCCTAAGTGTGCCCTCGGGTAGACACTTCAACCTAACCTAACAAGTTGAGAAACATTTGCACAGAGTGTTTCGATTGCAGTCCGTTCCATATATGTTGAGGTATGGTTGGTAATTTGAAATAGCGAAATCACCATTGAAATTTTTATCCAGTTCCAAATTGATTCAAAAACCCCAAGAATTAGTACTAACATTTCTTTTTTTGAAAAAGCGTTAAATCTCGATTGATAAACAGTGCTTCACATGGTATTAATAGTTCGGATTTCCTGCAAACTGCGAGAATTTTTCTTTTGCTGTTTATTGGGCTATTTCCGTGTGGGTGTATATGTGTGTGTATCTTAAAACGAAATACGAAATTTGTCAGCATAAATCTGCCTCATTTGTAGATGGCAGCGAAGCACAAAAATTTTGCCGACAGGCTCATTAAATTTCAACCAAGTATATGAGAATGAATGAAACTGTACCAGAGCCCTGCCTAAGCACGATGCATTACAATGTGACAAAAAGGAGGTGAAAAGTTGTGAGATAGCATTTTGTTGGTGATGTATGCAGTAGTTGTAATTTTTATTTTTTGTTCTAAGTTAGACTTTAACAAACATGGCCATCGCTAATGATTTGCTTGCATTTGCATAAGATCAACAGGCATTTCAACTGCATATTTTAAATTTTATTCCTTTGAGAGCTGCAGCTTTGTTACAATTCTTGGCCATGTGTTTAATGCACACTAGAAATCAGAATCGCTGTAGATAGCTTAAGAACTTGAGACATTTAATATTTAAGAAATGCTAAAGCAAGATATTTGAATATGCACTTAAAAATGTGCATAAATGGTTTCAATAAGCCAGGTCTTTCAATGAAATGGTTATGGCCAGAGTTGCATGAATATTGCATAGAGTTGTTAAGGATTGCATTCCATTTGTAATACATATCCCTTTGATTACAGCCCCAGATAGATTAAATATATATTTGGTATTGCAGGATAATAAATCAACTATTTTTAATCATTATTCCGTAAAATGAATAAGAAAAAGTGGCGCTACTCCCGAAAAGCTAGCTTATGAAAAAGTGAAATTCCAAAACATGTCCTAGCAATCATCGCTGTGTATCTATTTTGTAAATTTTCTCTAACACGAAACTTTTCAATAACACGAAACTGGTATAAAGGAATATGAGCCTCTCTCGCTAATTACACATACATTAGTAATATTGATATCACAGTGTAACCAATTTATTGAAATTCCGCTTATTCCAAATCTTCTGCTAACGTTCGAATCACTAAACTGTTGAGTAAATAACTCCAATATTGAATAATGCAAAAATGGCCTTTATTAAAGTACTTCGCAACTAATAGCTTGCTTAAACCAAACTGATTTTCGTGCCTCTACTGTTGCTGCTTTTTATACTCTTCGATTTCCTCGTTCCATACTTCTAGGCGTTTCCAGAATTTACTTAGTTACTGCTATAAAATTATAACTACAGATGCACGTGTATAGCTTCTCATATGCGCGTGTATATGTGAGTGACATTTCCACAGACAATTGCCTACTTTTGGGAGCATCTCAGATAAGATATATGCATGTGGGCCCCAGATTTCTAGCTGGTGGTGATTTCAACGCCAAACACCCGTGGTGGGGCTCACGTCTTACTAGTTCCAAAGGTCGCGAGCTATACAAAAGTATAACCGAAAATAGCTTCAACGTTCTGTCCACTGGCAGACCCACTTATTGGCCTACAGACCCTAAAAAACCCTGATATAATTGACTTTGCGATGTATTCTGGAATGCACTCTAGTCTTCTAGGGATAGCCAACACTGATGACCTCAGCTCAGACCACTCTGCTCTCATCATAAATTTCAACATGCCTGCTTTATTCAGCAGTCGGAAGCAACGTATTTTACATAAAGGATCTAACATAAATTTGTTCAAAACTTGGCTAGAATCGCACATAAACCCTAAAATGGAAATAAACCCAAAAAGAGACTTAGATGAAGCTGTAGAGAACTTTATCAGCAAAATACATAAAGCCGCTTTCTTAGCTTCATCTCATGATAGCAATACAATTTTCCAACCAACGAGACATATATTTATTTCTTCTATATGTGGGTTTGTCACTGAGCTCCTACGACTAGACCGAATTTTGTGTGTGTTCTCAAGGGGTTTTGAGGAAGCTTAAAATGAAGAGTTCGTTCCGGGGGTGGACCAGTGGCCAAATATTTTTAAATAAAATAATGTATGGTGCGATTTGTTTGAAATTTTGTAAAGGCGTACTTCCATGAATAGCTCGTTATTTCAGAAACTTTTCTTCCTGGGAAAAGGATTAGGGTCCGATCATTTGATTTGCTTAAATTTTTTTACAGAAGTTGCTATTCCGATAAGCTTTATACTTGTATAACTTTCTTTCCGGCATATGTACCAGGAACCTATTCAAAAAAATATTTATTTTGTGTAATTTGTTTGAAATGTGTTCTTTAGGCAGCCTTTCGAAAAAGGAAAATAAGAGTTCGGAGTGGGAGAAAGAGAAGGGAGAGTTAGGAAGAAGAAAGAAAATGTGAATTTAAATGAGAAAAATAAATGCAAAAGCGAGATACAGGGATCAAATATAGAGGGAAGGAAGGAGATGCAAGAAGTAACAATATAAACAAGTAAGGAAGGTTAAGTTCGGGTATAACCGAATATTACATACTAAGTTGAGAGCTATGGTGACAAAATAAGGGAAAATAAACATGTAGGAAAATAAACCGAGAGAAACCCTGGAATGTGTATCAAATGAAAGGCATTAAAGAGTATTTTATGAGGGAGTGGGCCATAGTTCTATAGGTGGACGCCATTTAGGGATATAGCCATAAAGGTGGATCAGGGTTGACTCTGGAATGTGTTTGTACGATATGGGTATCAAATTAAAGGTATTAATGAGGGTTTTAAAAGGGAGTGGTGGTTGTTGTATAGGTGGTCGCCTTTTCGAGATATCGCCATAAAGGTGGACCAGGGGTGACTCTAGAATGCGCTTGTACGATATGGGTATCAAATGAAAGGTGTTAATGAGTATTTTAAAAGGGAGTAATCCTTAGTTCCATAGGTGGACGCCGTTTCGAGATATCGCCACAAAGGTGGACCAGGGGTGACCCTAGAATTTGTTTGTACAATATGGGCATCAAACGAATGGTGTTAATGAGTATTTTAAAAGGGAGTGGGCCTTAGTTAGTGGATGCCGTTTCGAAATATCGCCATATAGGTGGACCAGGGGTGACTCTAGAATGTGTTTGTACGATATGGGTATCAAATTAAAGGTATTAATGAGGGTTTTAAAAGGGAGTGGTGGTTGTTGTATAGGTGGTCGCCTTTTCGAGATATCGCCATAAAGGTGGACCAGGGGTGACTCTAGAATGCGCTTGTACGATATGGGTATCAAATGAAAGGTGTTAATGAGTATTTTAAAAGGGAGTAATCCTTAGTTCCATAGGTGGACGCCGTTTCGAGATATCGCCACAAAGGTGGACCAGGGGTGACCCTAGAATTTGTTTGTACAATATGGGCATCAAACGAATGGTGTTAATGAGTATTTTAAAAGGGAGTGGGCCTTAGTTAGTGGATGCCTTTTCGAGATATCGCCATAAGGGTGGACCAGGGGTGACTCTAGAATTCGCTTGTACGATATGGGTATCAAATGAAAGGTGTTAATGAGTATTTAAAAGGGAGTAATCCTTAGTTCCATAGGTGGACGCCGTTTCGAGATATCGCCATAAAGGTGGACCAGGGGTGACCCTAGAATGTGTTTGTACGATGTGGGTATCAAATGAAAGGTGCTAATAAGTATTTTAAAAGGGAGTGGGCCTTACTTCTATAGGTGGACGCTTTTTCGAGATATCGCCACAAAGGTGGACCAGGGGTGACTCTAAAATTTGTTTGTACGATATGAGTATCAAATTAAAGGTAATAATGAGGGTTTAAAAAGGGAGTGGTGGTAGTTGTATATGTGAAGGCGTTTTCGAGATATCGACCAAAATGTGGACCAGGGTGACCTAGAACATCATCTGTCGGGTACCGCTAATTTATTTATATATGTAATACCACGAACCGTTATCCTTCCAAGATTCCAAGGGCTTTTGATTTCGCCCTGCAGAACTTTTTCATTTTCTTCTACTTAATATGGTAGGTTTCATACCCATTTTACAAAGTTTTTTCCAAAGTTAAATTTTTCGTCAATAAACTAATCCAATTACCACGTTTCATCCCTTTTTTCGTATTTGGTATAGAATTATGGCTTTTTTCATTTTTCGTAATTTTCGATATCGAAAAAGTGGGCGTGGTCATTGTCGGATTTCGGCCATTTTTTATACCAAGATAAAGTGAGTTGAGATAAGTACGTAAACTTAGGTTAGTAGATATTTATCGATTTTTGCTCAAGTTATCGTGTTAACGGCCGAGCGGAAGGATAGACGGTCGACTGTGTATAAAAACTGGGCGTGGTTTCAACCGACTTCCCCCATTTTCGCAGAAAACAGTTACCGTCATAGAATCTATGCCCCTACCAAATTTCAAAAGGATTGGTTAATTTTTGTTCGACTTATGGCGTTAAAAGTATCATAGACAAATTAAATGAAAAAGGGCGGAGCCACGCCCATTTTGAAAATTTCTGTTATTTTTGTATTTTGTTGCACCATATCTTTACTGGAGTTGAATGTTGACATAATTTACTTATATACTGTAAAGATATTAAATTTTTTGTTAAAATTTTACTTAAAAAAAATTTTTTTTTTAAAAGTGGGCGTGGTCCTTCTCCGATTTCGCTAATTTTTATTAAGCATATATATAGTAATAGGAGTAACGTTTCTGCCAAATTTCATCACGATATCTTCAAGGACTGCCAAATTACAGCTTGCAAAAGTTTTAAATTACCTTCTTTTAAAAGTGGGCGGTGCCACGCCCATTGTCTAAAATTTTAAAAATTTTCTATCCTGCGTCATAAGTTCAACTCACCAACCAAGTTTCGTCGCTTTAGCTGCCATTTGTAATGAATTATCGCACTTTTTCGGTTTTTCGAAATTTTCGATATCGAAAAAGTGGGCGTGGTTATAGTCCGATATCGTTCATTTTAAATACCGATCTGAGACGAGTGCTCAGGAACCTACATACCAAATTTCATCAAGATACCTCAAAATTTACTCAAGTTATCGTGTTAACGGACGGACGGACGGACATGGCTCAATCAAATTTTTTTTCGATCCTGATTATTTTGATATATGGAAGTCTATATCTATCTCGATTCCTTTATATATGTACAACCAACCGTTATTCAATCAAACTTAATATACTCTGTGAGCTCTGCTCAACTGAGTATAAAAATGCCTCTGTTTATCAGCAGAGTAAAAATATCGCAGGAGAAATATATCGTACAGGAGAATTGGTAAATTATCTAGCTATACAAATTTTATAAAAATGAAAGCGAATTTTTAAAACCGTTAGTTTCAATTAAATTCGTAAAGGTGTATGACAACAATGATGTTAAAAAAGAAAGCAGTAGGTGGTATAGAGCTTCCATTATGAGGAAGTTGAGGTAACAGAGGAAAATGTAATTGGAGTGGAAAAGGGAGTTGGTTTAGGACTGGAAGTGGAGACGGGAATGTTGGGTTTAGCGGAATTAGGAGTAGGGGTGGGAGTAGTAATGGGATTAAGAGTTGAGGTGGTATTGGGGATCGGGCTGGGAGGCAGACAAATGGAATAATGCATGGACAAGAATTATAAGAATTAAATAATTTAAAAAAATTTTAAGTTAAACGGTTTTATAGAAATCAATACTTACAATAAATAATAATAATACTAAAAGCTAGACAATAATTAGGTAGGTCCTATGTACTAGTCATCACACTCCTCATTAATCTAGGGCGTTTATTAGACAAATAAATAAAAGCGTTGTGCGCGTGGCCTTTTTTAAAAACGTGAGGCGTAGCATAACCTTATTAAGGTTCAGTTGGCCTCACGTATGCACTTATGAAAATATCATTTATAAAGATATGAGCGGCTGGTTATCAATGGAAATTTGACGCGGGTCACGCTTTCATTATGTGTTCCAAATATGAGCCAAATCAGACCAAAAGCACTATTTTTTTCATTTAATATATCGATCCATGCGTCACCTAGCGGATTTTTTTTTTTTATTGCACTATCATCGTGTTCTGAACTATATTCCAAGTTTCAAGCTTGTAGCTTATCGGGAAGTTACTTAAATTTCAATTACAGAATTTGTAAACAACGCTACTCAGAGTCAATCTAAATAAGACCGTTTACAAATGGAAAATAGAGTAGAAGATAATGGGATAGATAGGGACGGCGGAAAGCGTTGCTCAATTTTTTCTATGAAACTTGGTAGCTGGGTTGACTTTTTTATGACGCAGAAAAGACAATTAGTAAAATTTTGGACAATGGACGTGGCACCGCCCACTTTTAAACGAAGGTAATTTAAAAGTTTTGCAAGCTGTAATTTGGCAGCTGAGTATGTAATGTTCGGTTACATCCGAACTTAGCCTTCCTTACTGGTTTTAATTTGTATTCGTCTTAAAAATCGCTTAGGTGTGTACATCTGTTCACTATATATTTTATATATTATAGAGCCGATTATTTGGATATTACGAATGGGATTATTGTTCAGCCCCACTCATGAAAGGTATGAAGTGTTCGGCACAGCCGAAGGCAGTCCCGTCCGTACTTGTTTTCCTTTTGTTATTTCTTAGCTAATTATTCTAGCTCATACTTCGTAACGCCTATAGCGCTGTTTATATTCATTCGTGTATTTATACTCAGTTGAGCAGAGCTCACAGAGTATATTAAGTTTGATTGGATAACGGTTGGTTGTACATATATAAAGGAATCGATATAGATATAGACTTCCATATATCAAAATAATCAGGATCGAAAAAAAATTTGATTGAGCCATGTCCGTCCGTCCGTCCGTCCGTCCGTTAACACGATAACTTGAGTAAATTTTGAGGTATCTTGATGAAATTTGGTATGCAGGTTCCTGAGCACTCATCTCAGATCGCTATTTAAAATGAACGATATCGGACTATAACCACGCCCACTTTTTCGATATCGAAAATTTCGAAAAACCGAAAAAGTGCGATAATTCATTACAAAAGACAGATAAAGCGACGAAACTTGGTAGATAAGTTGAATTTATGACGCAGAATAGAAAACTAGTAAAATTGTGGACAATGGGCGTGGCACCGCCCACTTTTAAAAGAAGGTAATTTATAAGTTTTGCAAGCTGTAATTTGTCAGTCGTTGAAGATATCATGATGAAATTTGGCAGGGACGTTACTCCTATTACTATATGTACGCCTAATAAAAATTAGCAAAATCGGAGAAGGACCACGCCCACTTTAAAAAAAAAATTTTTTTTAAAGTAAAATTTTAACAAAAAATTTAATATCTTCACAGTATATAAGTAAATTATGTCAACATTCAACTCCAGTAACGATATGGTGCAAAAAAAAAACAAAAATAAAAGAAAATTTCAAAATGGGCGTGGCTCCGCCCTTTTTCATTTAATTTGTCTAGGATACTTTTAACGCCATAAGTCGAACAAAAATTAACCAATGCTTTTGAAATTTGGTAGGGGCATAGATTTTATGATGTTAACTGTTTTCTGTGAAAACGGGCGAAATCGGTTGATGCCACGCCCAGTTTTTATACACAGTCGTTCGTCGGTCCTTCCGCATGGCCGTTAACACGATAACTTGAGCAAAAATCGACATATATTTAATGAACTTAGTTCACGTACTTACTTGAACTCACTTTATCTTGGTTTGAAAAATGAACGAAATCCGACAATGACCACGCCCACTTTTTCGATACCGAAAATTACGAGAAATTAAAATAATGCCATAATTCTATACCAAATACGAAAAAAGGGATGAAACATGGTGAGGTAATTGGATTGGTTTATTGACGCGAAATATAACTTTAGAAAAAACTTTATAAAATGGTTGTGACACCTACCATATTAAGCAGAAGAAAATGAAAAAGTTCTGCAGGGCGAAATAAAAAACCCTTAAAATCGTGGCAGGTATTACATATATAAATAAATTAGCGATATCCAGCAGATGATATTCTGGGTCACCCTGGTCCACATTTTGGTCGATATCTGGAAAACGCCTTCACATATACAACTACCATCACCCCCTTTTAAAACTCTCATTAATACCTTTAATTTGATACCCATATCGTACAAACACATTCTAGAGTCACCCCTGGTCCACCTTTATGGCGATATCTCGAAAAGGCGAACACCTATAGAACGAAAGCCCACTCCCTTTTAAAAATACTCATTAACACCTTTCATTTGATACCCATATCGTACAAACAAAGTCTAGAATCATCCCTGGTCCACCTTTATGGCGATATCTCGAAAAGGCGAACACCTATAGAACGAAGGCCCACTCCCTTTTAAAAATACTCATTAACACCTTTCATTTGATACCCATATCATGCAAACACATTCTAGAGTCACCCCTGGTCCACCTTTATGGCGATAACTCGAAAAGGCGAACACCTATAGAACTAAGGCCCCCTCCCTTTTAATATACTCATTAACACCTTTCGTTTGATACCCATATTGCACAGACGAATTCTAGAGTCACCCCTGGTCCACCTTTATGGCGGTATCTCGAAACGGCGTCCACCTATGGAACTAAGGATTACTCCCTTTTAAAATACTCATTAACACCTTTCTTTTGATACCCATATTGTACAAACAAATTCTAGGGTCACCCCTGTTCCACCTTTATGGCGATATCTCGAAACGGCGTCCACCTATGGAACTAAGGATTACTCCCTTTTAAAATACTCATTAACACCTTTCTTTTGATACCCATATTGTACAAACAAATTCTAGGGTCACCCCTGGTCCACCTTTATGGCGATATCTCGAAACGGCGTCCACCTATGGAACTAAGGATTACTCCCTTTTAAAATACTCATTAACACCTTTCTTTTGATACCCATATTGTACAAACAAATTCTAGAGTCACCTCTGGTCCACCTTTATGGCGATATCTCGAAAAGGCGACCCCCTATACCACAACCACCACTCCCTTTTAAAACCCTCATTAATACCTTTAATTTGATACCCATATCGTACAAACACATTCTAGAGTCACCCCTGGTCCACCTTTATGGCGATATTTCGAAACGGCGTCCACCTATAGAACTAAGGCCCACTCCCTTTTAAAACACTCATTAACACCATTCGTTTGATACTCATATTGTACAAACAAATTCTAGAGTCAACCCTGATCCACCTTTATGGCGATATCCCTAAATGGCGTCCACCTATAGAACTATGGCCCACTCCCTCATAAAATACTCTTTAATGTCTTTCATTTGATACACATGTCATACAAACACATTCCACGGTTTCCCTCGGTTCATTTTCCTACATGGTTATTTTCCCTTATGTTGTCACCATAGCTCTCAACTGAGTATGTAATGTTCGGTTACACCCGAACTTAACCTTCCTTACTTGTTTTAATTACAGTTATCATACGATGTATCCCAGTTTATGTTCGATGTCTTTGTATTATCACTAATTAAGTTCTTATCTCGAGGGAAATATTAAAAATATTAAAGGAACAATTAGAACAAACCACAATCCGTACAAAATGCCTAAGGCAACAAGAAATAAATATAACCAAAACAATTATAATAATCTAGAGAAACAACAATATTATGAAAATCGTTTATATTGTAACAACTAAGCGGTGCAACAACAAAATGTTGGCAATTCCATAAAAAAGAGACAAAGTTGTAAACCAAAAACAAAAGATTATCTTAATCGCGAATATAAAATACCAGATTTGATATCTTTCATTTGCCTTATAGCTAAAATGGAAAATCAGGAGACAACATAGGGCCAGCTCGTGCATGTATGTGTAGCATCTACCACCATCACAAATGAAAAAAAAAAAATAGCAACCAAGACAAGAGTGTTACAATAAGCTATATCAACGGCGGTACTGTTAGCCAAAACGTGCGACTTAAAATTTCGGCAACAATCTAACCGAAGCCAAGCATTAACCATAACTCAAATCATAAAGTCATGTGTGGTGGTCATAGTAAATAAGGGAAGTTTGTCTAAACAAAAAAAATTTAGCTTAACACAGCTTAAAATAATAAAAGAGAAACAAGATAAAAATATTAAACTACAAACAAACTGGACAATAAGAAAATAAACCATAAAACCAGCCACAAAACTAAAAAGAACTAGTAAAGGTGTCTAAGTTCGGGTGTAACCCAACATTATATACTCAGCGTGAGCTTCAATTTTACATTTCATTTCAGATAAATTACTTTTATACATAACACATGGCACCGTCCGTTTGAACAAAAAATGTCTCCCCATTTCCTCTTACCATACAACTTGATAAGTGAAATATCATTGATTCAAAACTATTATAGCTTATTATTCTAGCCTACGACCCTTTTAAACTTGTTTTATAAATAAGTTGCCGTGGCCTTTAACCGATCCCAACCATTTTTTCTAGGAATATTTCCTGCTATAGGGAAGATCTGTGTTCCCATTTTTATTACGATCCGTTAATTTTTCTTAGAGTTATGGCTTCCAAAACATAGAAAATTTCCAAGTCATAAAAGAGGCGGTGCCACGCCCATTTTTTATAATTTGAAGTTTTTCCTATTTACTGTTATAAATCCACTTGGGAAATGAAATACCATTGATATACAGCTCTTTTTTGTAAAGATATAGCTTATTTTATTCGTCCACGACCCTTTTAAAAATCCTATATATAAAAGTGGGCGTGGTCCTTAACCGATTTCGTAAATTTTTCGTCAAAGCATTCCTTACAGTAAAGGCAACCTCTCTGCCGAATTTTGTTACGATAGGTTTAACGATTTTTGATTAATGATTAATAATATTTGTAAAATTGATTTTATCACAAGTGAGCGGTGCCACGCCCATTTTAAAAAATTTTTCCAAATTTTTATCAAGAGTCTCAATGTCAGTCCACTTGTCAAATTTCAACATTCTAGGTGTATTATTTACTAAATTATCAGGTTTTTTGTGTTTTCCCAAATTTTATATATATAAAAAGTGGGCATGGGCTCATTTTCAATACCAATCTATTCTGGGTCCAAATAAGCTCGTGTACCAAATTTGAAGATATCTCAATATTTACTCAAGTACCGTGTTAACGGACTGACGGACGGACGGACATGGCTCAATCAAATTTTTTTTTTTATATCTATCACGATTCCTTTATACCTGTACAACCAACTGTTATCCAATCAAAGTTATAATACTCTGTGTGTAAAGCACGCTGAGCATAAAAATATTGAGGAAAGGAGGGAGCTGACACCAGTTTGCTTTAGCCATAAACACTTAGTAGGTAGCTAACGATAAACCGTGTCAAATTGCACCATAAACTTCATCAGACATTTTCTGTCGAGATCTTTGTGGTTTTCGGCAGAAACTAAAGAAGTTACATATCGCACAGCACGGAGCGTAATCGAAAATCTGAAATTTCGACTTCCGAGCTACCCAATGTAGTCTCCAATGAACTGTGCCCTGGATTTACTAAGAAAGTTTAGAATAAAAGTTTTTTTTTTTTTCAATTAGAAAGAGTTTTTCTTATCGTCCCTAGGCAGTGCTTTAGCATCTGTGTTTTTTACTATTAGTAGGCCTCCATGCACTGCGACATCTATTTAGAGGAACATATTTTTGTGTCGGATGGATTTAACTTGTTTGTGCGATCTTGTAGACTACAGTGCCCCGTTTAGTACCCAGCAAGTGTTCGTTGGTCATCTCTACTTAAATTATTGAGTTTGGCCTATCTTTGCTCTGGGCATTCAGTGCAGTATTGTTTGAAATGTTTTGTCTCTCAGTAACTTATGATTTCTCTATTGTGTGCCTTTGTGAGTTCCCAAAAGGGGTCTGGGCCAAAGAGTGCTGCATTATCACCCTGCTTCGCTAGGTAGTCTGCAATTTCATTGTCTTCATGTCCCTGGTACCCGGGCACACATGTTACCAAAACCTTGTTTTTGGCTCCGTATATTTAGCATTCATCCACTTACTTAAAATTAATTGTGTAGGACTGCAAGGCACGCAAGACTACCAAGTTGTCTTATATAATAAGGAAACTCCTGTGGATAAGCTCCTTCATTGAAATTCTTTACCACATGCTTCTATTGCATAGATTTCTCCCTTAAAAAGTATGAAATATCACCCCGTTGGTATCGATTTCATGATTTTCGGCCCATAGATGCCAACTTCCGGTTTTTTCGCCATACAATTTCTATCCATCCATGAACCAGGTCAGGAAAATATATGGATTCATTGTCATAATAAGGAAATGAATTATTGATAAAAAAATCGATAACACGCCAATAACGAATTTGAAGCACCCCGATAAGTAATCGATAACTATTCGGTATGAAATGGATAACTTTTTTATAACAATTGCAAAATATTTTGATAAAATACCGATATAAAATCAATAACTGTTCGGTACCAAGTATTTATTTTTTTCATCGCAAATCGATAATGTTTCAACAAATCATTTAAAATATTTCAGATAACAAATCTATAACTTTCCGATAACCTTTGGTATAGAAAGCAAATTTAAAATACTTCAATTACTTATCAATAACTCTTAATTATCAGCGCTTCGCCGACAACACACCTTTGTATGACATCTACAACCTGTCGATAACAAAATGATTACCCACCAATAACAGACCTCTAACATTGCGACAACACGCCTTGCCTTAGTTTGCTGTCTGATTTAGCTCATATCATCTCAAAAAATCCTTCCCACAGTAAGCTAAGGTGCCGTGACTTCATTTTATATTCCTCTTGAGGGGCAGTCAATTTTGCACGTTTTCTGAACATTGAAATTTGTATAAAGGATCGTTGTTTATAACTATCCTGTAGTGAAAATGGGAAATAGTCACGCAAAGCACCAGAGTCAAACTACAGCTTTAATAACTATCTCCGAATGGGTGCAGAGCGGAACAGTTCGTAAAAGTGGGAGTTGAAAGCACGGCGAGTGTCAGAACTAGAACTAGTACCGTCTCTTAATCAGTTATTTATGCGGTAGTCCAGACACCCCTATTTTGATATTCGGTAAGACGGTTGTCTTGAGTCGTGTCGTTTTGAGTTTGACAGCTTTGAGGACGTACCGATCGCATTTCTAGCCATTACTTGAATGACAAATTGAAATTACAAATTTTTTATATATGCCTGTATTTTTTTTATTGACTGTTTAACTGTTTTATTAACTGTTTAAAATAACAATAATTATCATTAGAAAAAAATTATTGTTCTGGCCTTGAGCTCGATTCGAACCTTGAATGATTTATCAATAGGCCGATAAAAACTTAGGTACTTGGGAATGTCAAACAAAGTAATTGACAATAAACAAAAATTCAGCATTATCAGTGATTTGCACCAGATGGCGCAACACTAAATAAATATAGTTGGTAAAAAGGAATAGAAGTAGCAAATTTACCAGTCAAACAAACCACCGCTGTATAGCTAAATGGTTAGCGCAGCATGCCTAAAGCGTACTGATGATGAAGGCTTAGCACCCTTCGAAATGGATCTATCTGCGCAGCTATGGCAGGTTGTCTGAAAAATTTTCTACTTACTATTCCAAAAATAAAATACAATTTTTCAAAGTTAGAAAAATTAAAAAATAACAATAATTATCATTAGAAAAAAATTATTGTTCTGGCCTTGAGCTCGATTCGAACCTTGAATAATTTCAAAAAGTTTATTTGGAATTGAAAAAAATTGCACTTTAATTTGGTTTGAAAAAAGTTTTATTAAACTAAAAAAAAGTTTCATTTGATTTGAAAAAAATTTACTTTGGCTTGAAAGAGTTTATTAGATCCTAAACAAATTTCATATAATTTGAAAAAAGTTTTGTTTTACCTCAAAAAGTTGCAGTTAAAAAAGTTTAATTTGAAAGGAGAAACGTTTTATTTGATTTGAAAAAAATTTACTTTGGCTTGAAAGAGTTTATTAGATCCTAAACAAATTTCATATAATTTGAAAAAAGTTTTGTTTTACCTCAAAAAGTTGCAGTTAAAAAAGTTTAATTTGAAAGGAGAAACGTTTTATTTGATTTTAAAAGGTGTTTAATTGAAGTTTCTTTTAATTTGACAAAAAAAGTTTAATTTGACTTGAAAAAATGTCGTTTAATTCGAAAAAAGTTTTTTTACTTGAGACAAATAGCGCTTGATTTGAAAAAGTTAATTCCTTTGGTTTAAAAAAATTTCAAAACGGCTTCATTTGAAGTTTCTTTTAATTTGAAAAAAGGCTTCATTTGGTGTGAAAAAAAAATTTTGTTTAATTTGAAAAAAGTTTTTCTTGAAAAAATTTTCATGTGATTTGAAAAAACTTCATTTCATTAGAAAAATTTTAATTCTGTTTGACGGAAGGTTTCATTTTATTTGGAAAAAGCTTCATTTGACTTGAAACAAGTTTCATTTTATTTGAAAAAAATTTATTTGGTTTGAAATAAGTCTCATTTAGTTTAAAAAAGTTTAATATTATATGAAATATCTTTTATTTTGTTGTGACTTCATTATCTTACTTTATTGTTGATTATTTTAATGGTTTACAATTTATAAGAATATTAATATATTAAATAGAAGAATTGTAGCGGAATTAAAATTGCTATCGTGTTGGAGGCAAAAACGAAGTGACCTCGAAAATAGACGACCGATTGCGAAAGACGGGTAAAGTAAAACGTCAATGAAAAAGTGTATTGCCAGATGTATTGTAGTTTCACGTTACGATATATCATCTCCTCCGCAGTTATTTTTGATACGGGCTAATCGGCGTATTGATACTTCATCTGAACTAGAATGTTCTTTAATTTGATTTTTGTGTATTTTCAGTATGCCTTGATCGGTTTCTACTTTGTACATGACACTTCCACATATGGAAGTAATGGTGATCGGAATCCAAGGTGGACCCCTCACGAAGTTCTTCACCCAAATCAAGTCTGATGTATCAAATACTGCTGATGAACTACACTCTCTAATATTATTATTTGGGAACGGATGAAGTAGCGTTAGCAATCCTCTTGGTTGTCACCCATGTAAAAGCTGAGCTGGCGATTTACTGGTGGTTGGATTTGGCGAAGCTCTAAAGGTGATTAAGAACGTTGAAAGGTCGTCAGTTTTGTTTCTACCATCAGCTATAGCTTTCTTAAGACTTTGCTTAAAAGTTCGCACAAATCTCTCGGCTTCACCATTTGATGCTGGATGAAATGAAGCAGTGGTGAGGTGCTTAATTCCACGGTGTCTGCAAAGTACTTTAAATGTTGAGGAAGTGAAGTGGCGCCCATTAGCCGAGACGATTGTTTCTGCAAATCTCTCGAGCGCGAAAATTGAGTTTAAAGCTTCTATAGTTGCATTGGTTGTTATGCTTTGCATCCTTACAACAAACGGGTATATAGAGTATGCGTCTACACACAGTATCCACCTCGAGTCTAAGAAGGGCCCAGCAAAGTCTAAATGGATGCGCTGTCAGGGTCGATCTGCAGTAGGCCACGAAGAGACTTCTCGTGCTGGAGAAGCACTATTTTCCTGACAGGGTTTGCAATTCGATACGCGCTGTTCAATTTCTGAATCTAAACGAGGCAACCAATAGCGTTTACGTGCCATCTGCTTCATGCGGGTAACACCCCAATGTCCCTCATGCACCAGGTCTAAAACAGCAGCCCTGACACATTCTGGTACTACGACGCGCCTGTATTTTGTTTGCAAAACGATAATCCCCATTTCGATGCTCACAGAAAATCGGTGTGTAAAATATGGCTGCAAAGCCACGTCGACATTTGAGAGCTTTTCCGACCATCCATCTACTATAAACTTGCCTACTCTTTTAAGGACTACATCGCGATGAGTTAGCTTGCGGAGGTGTGAATCATTTAGTGGAAATTTCTCTAGTTTTTGCTGAATTCCCCATTGAAAACATAGATTTTCTTCATCAAAGGCTATATGGGGGCTTTAAGTAAGAGTGATAGCGCATCTGCATTGCTATGTTTATCAGTGTCTCTGTATTGAATTTTATAACTGTATGCGATAAGAATAAGGGCACACCTTTGAAATCGTTGAATCGTTAGAAACGGTAGCTTTTTATCCGGGCTGAATATAGTTACCAATGGCTTATGATCCGTTAGCAGCGTAAACGTGCGGCCATAGAGGTACTGGTGAAACTTTTTAACCCCAAAAATAATCGACCCAAAAATATTCGACAGCGCCTCTTTCTCAATTTGGCTGTAACGCCTTTGGTACACGTCTAGAGTTTTAGAAGCAAACGCCACTGGATTTTCTGAGCCGTCATGGAGACGGTGAGACAAGACGGCACCAATGCCGTGTGATGACGCGTCTGTCGCAAGCACAATAGTCAATTTGTCATCAAAATTAGAAAGTAATGGAGCTGTTGATAATTGTCTCTTTAACTCCACATATGCTTCTTCTTTCTCTTTTCACCACTTAAATATTGAATTTATGCGCCGCAGTTTATTAAGTTGGCGGAGCAAAGGAGCGACTGGCGCGCCTTGTTGGATGGCCATAAACGTTGCAAAATTTGTAATAAACTTGTTGTAATAATTATTCTTATCTACAAATGCCTGCAAGTTTTTAATGTTGCTTGGCCGTGGCAACTCCTTTAGTGCTGCAATTTTTGAGCTGGTGGGGCTTATTCCATTAGAATTTATGACGAATCCGAGGTATTCTACATCACTTTGCATAAAAATGCATTTGGTTTGCTTACACGTAAGTCCGTTTTGTTCCAGGCGTTTTAATACTTGCTCCATATTTAAATTAAGATCCTCAACCGATCTTCCTCCTATTATATGTCATCTAGATAATTAACGCACATGGGTATATTGACAATTACTTGCTCTAGAAGCCGCTGAAATATGGCTGGCGCGCTTGTTATACCAAAAGGCCGTCGTTGGTACTCGAAGAGACCGACTGGTGTGTTGACTACCGTAAGTTTCTTCGAAGCGTCTTTCATTTCTATTTGAAGGTATGCGTTAGACAAGTCTATTTTGGCATAGAATTGACTTCCACGCAATGACTGGAATAATTCCTCAATCTAGTTGTGCATTCAAAGCCTTGAAATCACCAAAATTCGTATG